>NC_083880.1:66280221-66583252 GCF_032452875.1 Bos javanicus | reverse complement strand
GTTAAATAAGCAGGGTGACGATATACAGCCTTGACGTACTCCTTTTCCTATTTGGAACCAGTCTGTTGTTCCATGTCCAGTTCTAACTGTTGCTTCCTGACCTGCGTACAGATTTCTCAAGAGGCAGGTCAGATGGTCTGGTATTCCCATCTCTTTCAGAATTTTCCACAGTTTATTGTAATCCATGCAGTCAAAGGTTTTGGCATAGTCAATAAAGCAGAAATAGATGTTTTTCTGGAATTCTCTTGCTTTTTTGATGATCCAGCAGATGTTGGCAATTTGATCTCTGGTTCCTCTGCCTTTTCTAAAACCTTACCAATTCGAACAAAATTTAGGTATTAAATCACTTCAGTCGTGTCTGACTCTTTGTGACCCTATGGACTGTAGCCTGCCAGGCTCCTCTGTCCATGGGATTCTCTAGGCAAGAATACTGGGGTGGGTTGCCATTTCCTCCTCCAGGTGATCTTCCCGACCCAGGGATCGAACCTGAGTCTCTTGCATCTCTTGTGTTGGCAGGCAAGTTCTTTACCACTAGCGCCACCTGGGAAGCCCCAATGAAATTTACCAGCCCTCAAAAATCTGGATTGGCTCACAGCCTGACTGTGAGCGTGTGTCATAATACCCTAAAAACATACAATACACCAGCAGAGGGCTGATGGACTGTTAATGGTTAAGTCTATTGAAGATTGAATCCAAAAGTGATTCTAAACTTAGTTGCTCTTAACTGGAGCAGGGATGTCAAATAAAAATGTAATCAATCCTCAATATTATGTACTAACAGAATGAGCCCATGAATAATGCCAAAGTGTTCAATAATTGATCATACCTGTCTTTGGAATACAGCCAGACACAGTCAGAGAGAAGCATCATAATACTCTGTGCTCTATTTCAAATCCTTCTCAGTTCAGTCCCTGACTTTGGTCACCGATGGGTACTTGAAGGAAAGTCTGAGGAGCCAAAGTAGACAATCTGCTTACAGGCAACTGATCATCTAAAATGAGTTAAGAGATGAAATTGTCCTGCGGCAGTCTTACTAGACCTTTCACTGAACTCACAAGGAAGGTAATTCAGTTTCTATTTACCAACTCACAATGGAGCTGGGATTCCAAAGTTTAGGCCAACAGGCTCCAGGAACTCCGTGGAAAAGAAAATGTTCTTTAACTATTCAGCTGAAATACTAGAATCAAATGGCTGGTCTTGGAGAAGGTAAGAGAATTCCTGCTGTATCTCCTCCTGATTCCATTTTTTCTACAGCTGTACAAGACTCAGACCAAAACCAATTACTTCCTTCAGGAACATTAAGGGGAAAAAAGAAAGGAATAATTTGTAAATGAGATTCCTGGCACTAGAAAAGAGGAAAGCTGAGATATCTTAGTAATATTAAAGAGACATGGGAAAAAGAATTACTGTGTTGATGATATAATTCTTGATATCAGTGGCTGCTAACTGTGGTAGAATAGGGTTATACTTTAATCTATTGAGAACAGTTCTACACGTTGGCATGTGTGTGTGACAAACTGTTCCCATTTCCTTTTATAGCATTCTAAACCTTAATCTCCAAGGGACTGGTGACCTTGGGAATTCTAAGGCAGCTTTGCAGAATTCGAGAAAAACATTTTTTCCTTCTGCTATACCATCGGTGTTTATAATTATATCAATCATAAAACTAACAGCTAGCATGTACTGGACACTTTACCATATGCCAGGCACTATACTACTTAGCACTTCCCACACTGTCTCATTTGATCCTGTATCTTCAAAAAAGATGGTGAAGTGGAGCTTTTTAAAAAGATGGTGGGGCAGAGACAGACTCTATTATATAATCTGTATTTTAAAGATGAAGACCTGAGGCTTAACGAGATTAATTAAAGTCACATAGCTATCAAGTAGCAGAGGTGGAATTCAAATACAGGCAGTCTGTCTAACCCAGAGTGAAGGTTCACCCACCACACTAAACATTAAAAGATGTCTAAAATGAGCACATTCAGAAGGGCATGTGTTTGAACTATTTTCTCCAACAGAGCTATTTTGAACCATCCACATTCTCCAAAGCAGTCATTGTTACGTGTGGCAACTTCTCTATCCGGGTCTTATAAATGCAATCCCCCAATTTAAAGTGACATCTAGTGAAAGACTGCAGAAAGCTATGGCTTCCTTAAGTTCACCTCCAAAATTAGGCATCTCAATAAGACCTATCTCCAAGGAAGTGGAAATAGGTAGGGCTGGCAGCCATGATCAGAGCAGGCTCATGGAGGAAACAAACCAACATTTATCATGCCAGTATAAGATCTATTAGAAAAAAACTTTTTTGACAAAGTCCCAAGAGTCTAAACTAAGATGGTGGTGACTGAAATAGAAAGGATAGAGAGAAGGCTCCTAAAGAAGCCACAACTCCCTTGCAAAGCCTCTCCAACTTCCCAATGGCGGGACTGCTCCTGCCTCTTTGGCCCGACTTCCTGTTCACTCAGTGGTACCGCATACTGTTTGCTGTTGTTCAGTTACTCAGTCATGTCCCATTCTCTGTGACCCCATGGACTGCAGCCCGCCAGACACCTCTGTTATCAATTCTCAAATCTGTGAGGCGCTTCCCTTTAGACTGTAAGCTCCATGACAGCTGGTCGTTGTCGTGTCGTGAAGTCACTCAGTCATGTCCGACTCTTTGTGACCCCATGGACTATAGCCCACCAGGCTCCTCTATCCATGGAATTTTCTAGGCAAGAGTACTGGAGTGGATTGCCATGACAGCCAGAACAGTGGCTTAAGCATTTTCAGATCCTAGCACCCTCCTGACTCCTGAGAGAGGAGCTAGCCCCCCAATTGAAAATTCATGTTTTCCATACAGAAAAGAACCTTGTCTTTCATCTTTGAGAAATAGGTCCAGGGCTTTTCTCAAGTCAGCCGGAGGCAGCTACACCCTTGATTGAAATGCAGAACCGGGGGTAGGTGATAAGGGGGCTGGTGGAGAGACGCAGGGGATTATGTGATACCAGAGCATCTGGTTAGAAGGTTCAGCAGACACATGAAAGCTAAATCAGGGCTAGTGCGCCAAGAGTTTATATAATGCTGCTGAAGGACAAAAGACTGGATGAGTTCCTCTAAACTGAGGAACCGGGTTACAGAATCAAATTCTAGTGAAGAGTCAAGACTAATGAGGCTCTAGAGGTTATCATACTAAGTGAAGTAAGTCAGAAGGGGAAAGACAAATACCACATGACAGCACTTACACGTGGAGTCTCAAATACGATACAAATGAACTTATTTACAAAACAGACTCACAGACAGAAAACAAATTTAAGGTTACCAAAGGGGAAAGGGGGTGGGAAGGGATAAATGAGAAGTTTGGGATTAGCAGGTACAAACTACTATACCTAAAATAGATAAACAACAAGGTTCTACTATATAGCACAGGGAACTATATTCAGGGTCCTATAATAAACCACGATGGAAAATATATACATGTACACATACACATGTTTTAACTGAATCACTTTGCTGTAAACCAGAAACTACAACAATATTGTAAATCATCCATACTTCAATAAAAAAATAATTAAAAAAGAAAGCATTTACAAGATATGTTAGAAAACAAAACAAACAAAACAAACAAAACTGGTGACATTTAAGACTGTATGTTTGTTATCAGTATACAAATGTTAATTTCCTGATTTTGACCACTGTGCTCTGGTTGTATAACTTTAAGGGAAGTTATTTGAGGAGCATATGGGAACTCTCCATACTATTTTTGCAAAACTTCTGTAAGTTTAAAGTTAGATCAAAATTAAAAGTTTTGTTTTTTTTTTTCTTAAAAAAGAATGTAGGTTTTGTAGCAAGAGGAGCAAGACATGATAAGGAAGCAGAGGACAATTTAGTAACTGAAGTAATGGATTTAAAACAAACTTTCTCGAAGTCTAACATGAAAGCAAAGAGATACAAGCCAGCAAGCAGACAAGATATTAGAACAAAAGCTTTCCAAAAGGCATATTTAAAGCCACGTACTAGTTCATTCACTCCATCGTTAGATGATCATTTATTAGGTATCAATTATGAGTGAGACACTCTGGCGCTGGTCCCTGCCTCTCCGTTCACTGCCTAGTGTGCAAGGAGGCACATAAAAACAATGTATTTTATGAGTATAAAAGGAACTCACCAGGGTAAAGAGAGAAGGTAAGATCACAAAGGGAGGGAGGGAGCATTAACAAAAAAGTGACCCAGAAGATGAAACAGAAAACACCTTGAAATGGGAATATCAATACCAATAGCAATTTGTTATTTATAGTCCCACCAACAATGAGTAACTTCGAAAAGCACTAGTCTCAACCGTCATGCAAAAAGAGCCTATTTCACGATGCTGTAAGAGACATCATGATTAGGATAATATTCTCAGAGTTCTTGGGTAAAATGGGGCTACCAAAGAAAAGATACATTTGAGCAGTGTCCAGTCTTCTGAAATTTTTTCATCAACAAAAAACACAACAGAAAAGCACAGTTATAAACTACAACTCTAGGAAAAAGAAGCAGATGATAAGAAGTACAAACGATAAACAAAGGGAAAAAATGCTTATTAAAGCAAATGAACTAACACTTTATATACTTACTAGATTAATGAGAAAAAATAAATTATGACAACTAGTAGTTGTCAAGATTGCAGTAAAACTGGAACACACACCACTGATGTCAACTGATAAGGGATTAATCCCACATGAGCACTGTGTCCTGCTTGAACTTCTGCAGCTGAGGCAAACCCGTCATTTCCCGCCACTCCTCTTGAGTTGCTCAACGCTCTGTACATTTCACTGAGGGCTTTTGTACTCCCTAATCATAGTCAAGAATGACTCCTTAGCCCCCTTCACTCATCAGGGCTGAGATTCCAATATCTTCTCCTTTTCCTCAACAACCAAACCAAATCCATTTCCAGCATCCCCTCTCCAGGCATATCCAATCATTTGATAATTACTACAGCAGATGTGAGGGGGAAATGCTACCTGAATAAAGAAGTTCACAGCAATATTATCTCCAAGAACAAAACCTGGAAACCACCTAAGTACTCGATTATAGAAGAACAATTTAGGAGAAAATGGTTTGCCTATGACTTGAGCAAAAAAAAAAAAAAAAAAAGTTTGCAGACATTAAAAATAACATGCAGAAACAAAAAATATTTCTGGCAATGTTAAAACATAGAACACAAAACAGTATATATTCAATAGATATAGTCATGAAAAACACAAAAGTCCTCTGGGAATATGAAAATATTTATAGGATTAGGGGTAATAGTTTCCTTTTTCTTGAACACTTTCTTTTAATACTACTCCTGTCAAATTACTGTCATTAAAATTTTTTATTTCAAAAGAAAGAAATAAGGGTGAAGGAGAAAGATGCTAGATTCCAACAAGCCATTGCAATCTCAGGAACTGTTATATTACTGACTGATAAGTAACAAGAGGAGTGGGTGTCTGCAACACTGCCAAAACCAAGGGTCCTCGACCCCAATCTGCCTCAAAGAGAATACTCTCATGTCACAAAGCGAGTCATTCCCACTGAGCCAAACTGCACTAAACGAGAATTCTTTATTGGAAAACTTCAGAGGTAAGAACTTTTTCCAGACATCTGTGGAATTAGTATTAATGAGAATGCCCTGGAGTTCATACACGCGTCTATGCAGCAGAAACTTCTCAGCCAAGGAACTGCTGGGCACACTTCTTGATGAGATGTCTAAGCCTGAAGGCATCAAAAAAGTACATTTCCATATTGGGAACATAACTAGTTTCCTCTTTAAGACTTTTTCCACCACCTCCTGTCCACATTGTAATTCTCCTGTCTTCTCAAATGAATAGTTAACATATGTCAAGGATATAAGGCATATACTGAGGCGCTCGCTGCCTAACTCTATTATTAGAAGAACCAATCTCAGTAGAAAATTGCAATCTTCCCACCAAGCTGCCCCAAAAGTGAGACTTTGTAAGCACTCAAAAAATGTCAAATACTTTTAATAAACATCTTGACGTTACAGATTTTCTTTATTTACCTTAGTCTTTGAATTTTAGGAAAGGAAAGAATGAGAAGTCATAGAGCTCAATCTCATTGTGTATTAATCATGATTTAAAAAAAAAATGATGTACAGAGAAGAAAACGACTTATCCTGAGTCACTCGGATAAATAATGATAAAGGTAGGATTAAAACTCAAGTCTCCCAGATTTTCAGCCCCAGTTCATCCTTCTATGTCAAGCTTTTTTTATCCCTTGAAATCTCTGGCACTCTTGGCCTAAATAATTAGTTATCACAGAATTTTAAAGCTAGAAGGGAGCTCAGAGGAACTTACTTAATCTTCCATCATTAGTCATATGAGGAAACTGAGGCCCAGAAAGATTAACTGATTTGTTCTCAATATCTTAGATGGCAGGGGGAAAAGTACAGCTTACACTCAAAATACTGCAAACTAATGGCCATGAAAAGGGAGGTGAAATGTCTCAGTTGAAGAAAATTTTAAGAGGAATGTAGATCATTCTAGGCCGGGGGGGTCTCAAAGTGGGGTCCCTGGCCCCACAGCTTAAGCATCACCTGGCATCTTGTTAGAAATGCAAATGCTAAGGTCTCATGGGAGACTTACTGAATCAAACTCTGGGGGTGGGGATGTTCAAATCAGACCGCTTTGTCCCTGAGAAATGAACACTAGTGGTCATGCTCAGTCTATTTTGTAAATGACAACTAAAATCAAAAGCACTTAAGATTCGCGCATTCGTCTATACGTGTACCATAGTTCAATTTTAAAAGTTTTTTTTTTTAATTGGAAAACTAGATTTGGGTATTCAATTGGTTCCAGTTCTAGCTCTCCTCCTTACTGTTTCATCTTGGGCAGGTAACTGACCCCTCCAGCTTGAGTTTCCTTTTCTATAAAACGGGCTTGCCACCTACCTCAAAGAGCATGTTGAGAATTAATGTAAGGACGTATCTAAAAGCAGGTTAGTTCAGCCCAGCACCGTGGGTAGGAGCTCCAGCTCTGGGGCAGGCACCTTTTTGTACCTCAGTTCTCTCATTTGTATAGCAGAGATTTAAAACAGCCCTCCACATAGGGTTGTTATATTTAGAGATAGGATGCAAGCATGCAATCCATCTTTCATGTCTATAAAAACTTCCCGTTTTCAAAGAGCTTTTGCAGCTGTTAACTTGGGTGATCCTCATGACTTTCCACAAGAGGATGGGTGCGTCTGATTTATCATGGACTGGATTCCAGACTGACCATCTTTTAGGAACAGGAGGAGTGGACACTGATCTTACAGAAAGAAAACTGCATGAACAGTGCCATGTAGAGAATGAACAGAGCTGGAAATAAGATCAGGATTCTGGTTTTGACTCCGGCCACTACCTTGGCCCACAACCTTTGGGAAGTCCCTTTACCAAAATGGGGTTCACTTTTCATTTGTACACATGTGGGTTGAATGAGGGTGTCTGTAACAACTCTCAAAATGGAATTCAAACTCCTTATTATGGCCCACAGCAAGGCCTCCATAGCTGGTCATCTGCCTACATCTCCAATTTCATCGCTTTTCATTCCCCTGCTCATTTACCAAGTTCCAGCTACATCAGTCCTCTTCCTGATCCTCTAACAGGTTGCACCACCTTCTACTTCAGAGTCTATGTACTTACTATTCCCTCTGTTTTGATTATTCTGTGCTTTTCACATGATTGATTCCTTCTCAACCATCTTACCATGTCCATTCTTCAAAGTCTTTCCCAGACCATATTATCTAAAAATAATAGGTCCTCTCTCCCACTTCCGTGGGTTATTTTCTTTAATGGTGCTGTCTGGGGCTTCCCTGGTGTCCAGTGGTTAGGACTCTGCACTTCCACTGCAGAGGGTACAGGTTCAAAATCTGGTCGGGCAACTCTAAGATTTCACATGCTGTGCAGTGCAGCCCAACAATTTAAAAAATAAATAAATAAAGACAAAAAACACCATCGCTGTCCAACAAAAATATATTGAAAGCCATAAGATTATATATAACTTTATGCATATATAACTTTAAATTTTCTAGTAGCCACATTTTAAATATGGCAAATATAACTTTAAATATATATATGACTTTTGCATATGATGCATATATAACTTTAAATTTTCCAGTAGCCACATTTTAAATTTAAAAACATTTTAAATGTTTTTAAGACGATAATACTAGTTTTAATAATTTTCTTTAAGTCAATATACCCTAAGCATCATTTCAGCATGGAATCAATATAAAAATAATATACTTTAGTCACCTTTTCATCACTTCCTTCACACATCTTGAAAATCCAGTGTATACTTTACATGGGTAGCGGACCTCAACTCAAACTAGCCACATTTCAAGAGTTCACTAGTAACATGTCACCAGTGGCTGTATCAGACAGCCCAGTTCCATAGTATATCCTGTGTATCCTTCAAAGCACTTACCATGACCTGAACTTCTCATTCATTTACTCTTATCTTGCTACTTCCCCACCAGATTATAAGCTCCACAAAGCAAGAACCTTGTCTGTTTTGTTCAGTGCTGTATATCAATGGATACAGTGCCTTGCAAAGTACATACTCAATAAATATTTGTTGAGCAAATAAATGAACCTTTTCAAGCTTTAATGTTCTATGAGTGCTCTGCCACCTTAGTTGTGTCCAGCTCTTTGGAACCCATGGACTGCAGCCCACCAGGCTTCTCTGTCCATGGGATTATCCCAGCAAGAATACTGGAATGAGTTGTCAATTTCCTCTTCCAAAGGATCTTCCAGACCCAGGGATTGAACCTGAGTCTCCTGTGTCTTCTGCATTGGCAGGCACATCCTTTACCACTTGAGCCACCTGGGAAGCCCATTTTATGAGTAGTGTGCTCATGTGTAGGCCAAACAGGCATCAAAGTGAAAGAGTTAGTTGCTCAGTCATGTCCAACTCTTTGGGACTCAATGGACTGCCTTAGTTGTGTCCAACTCTTTGGAACCCATGGACTGCAGCCCACTAGGCTTCTCTGCCCATGGGATCCTCCAGGCAAGAATACTGGAATGGGTTGCCACTCCTTTCTCTAGAGGATCTTCCCGACCCAGGGATTGAATCCAGTTCTCCAACACTGCAGGCAGATTCTTTACCATCTGAGCTACCAGAGATATAACCACTCATTCAACCCACCTATCTCCATTCTTCTTTCACATCCAATTACTGTCTTAAAAAGGAAATCTCTTGGCTATATACTTCCTATTGCTTACAAGTTCTTTCTCATGATGTCCGAGTCTCCAAGGTCAGTACTATGTACAATATATTGGCTGAGGGAATTGCATGAATATAATTGCTAACATTCTTCAAACGTTTATTCTGTGACAAGCATTGCTCCAAACACTTCACATTTCACAACAGCTTCACAACAGACTTTTATGATAGACACTTTCATTGCCCTCACTTATAAGATGAGGAAACCAAGGCAGAGAGAAGTTAAATATTTTGTTCCAGGTCACAGCAGTCAGGGAGCAGCAAAACAGGGATGCCAAGCAACAGAGCTCCAGACACATGGTTCCTAGTCCCCTATTCTCTACTGCAGAGCTGTCCAAGGAAAATGAAAAGCCAGCTATATATGTAATTTTAGTAGCCACACTAAAAGGCCAGTAGCAACATTTAAAGTCAACAGAAATAGGTAAAATTTATTTTGAATATATTTTATTTTGCCCATTACCCATATATGATTATTTAATCAATATGATCAATAGTCAAAGTAATTGATATGATCATGTAATCAATATTAAAATTTTACTTTTTTATACTGATTATTCTAAGAGTCAGTCAGTTCAGTTCAGTTGCTCAGTCATGTCCGACTCTTTGCGACCCCATGAATTGCAGCACGCCAGGCCTCCCTGTCCATCACTATCTCCTGGAGTTTACCCAAACTCATGTCCATTGAGTTGGTGATGCCATCCAACCATCTCATCCTCTGTCGTCCCCTTCTCCTCCTGCCTTCAATCTTTCCCAACATCAGGGTCTTTTCAAATGAGTCAGCTCTTGGCATCAGGTGGCCAAAGTATTGGAGCCTCTGCTTCAACATCAGTCCTTCCAATGAACACCCAGGACTGATCTCCTTTAGGACGGACTGGTTGGATCTCCTTGTAGTCCAAGGGACTCTCAAGAGTCTTCTCCAACACCACAATTCAAAAGCATCAATTTATCGGCGCTCAGCTTTCTTCACAGTACAACTCTCACATCCATACATGACTACTGGAAAAACCATAGCCTTGACTAGACAGATCTTTGTTGGCAAAGTAATGTCTCTGCTTTTTAATACACTATCTAGGTTGGTCATAACTTTCCTTCCAAGGAATAAGCGTCTTCTAATTTCATGGCTGCAATCACCATCTGCGGTGATTTTGGAGCCCCAAAAAAATAAAGTCTGACACTGTGTCCACTGTTTCCCCATCTATTTGCCATAAAGTGATGGGACCAGATGCCATGATCTTAGTTTTCTGAACGTTGAGCTTTAAGCCAACTTTTCCACTCTCCTCTTTCACTTTAATCAAGAGGCTTTTTAGTTCCTCTTCACTTTCTGCCATAAGGGTGGTGTCATCTGCATATCTGAGGTTATTAATATTTCTCCCAGCACAGTAAACTGTGGAAAATTCTGAAAGAGATGGAAATACCAGACCACCTGACCTTCCTCTTCAGAAAGCTATATGCAGGTCAGGAAGCAACAGTTAGAACTTGACATGGAACAAGAGACTGGTTCCAAATAGGAAAAGGAGTACGTCAAGGCTGTATATTGTCACCCTGCTTATTTAACTTATATGCAGAGTACGTCATGAGAAACACTGGAAGAAGCACAAGCTGGACTCAAGATTGCCGGGAGAAATATCAATAACCTCAGATATGCAGATGACACCACCTTACCTTACGGCAGAAAGTGTAATTTAACGCAATTCAGACTAGTCTCATTTCAAGTGTTCAACAGCTGTATGTGGCTAGTGGCTACCATACTGGACATTTAAGAAGACCAAAGAAAGGTAAAACGGTTGAGCTGGGAGCCAAAAGACCTCACCTCTAATCAAAGCTCTTATTGAGTGACTTTGGAAAAGTCTTTTTTTACCCTCTGGGTCAGTTTCCCCACATGTATTCTGAGCAAATGGGACAAGAAGAGTCCTAGGGATCCATCACATGTGAGAAAGTCAAACATCTGCCAACAACTGCAATTAACATGTGTCCAACTTTCTGCACTTTAAAATCAGCTTTCATACTCATTGATTACAGTCCTCAAACTACCCTGCTGCTAAGTCACTTCAGTCGTGTCCCACTCTGTGCAACCCCATAGACGGCAGCCCACCAGGGTCCCCCGTCCCTGGGATTCTCCAGGCAAGAACACTGGAGTGTTCTTCTCCAATGCATGAAAGTGAAAAGTGAAAGTGAAGTCGCTCAGTCCTGTTCGATCCTCAGCGACCCCATGGACTGCAGCCTTCCAGGCTTCTCCGTCCATGGGATTTTCCAGGCAAGAGTACTGGAGTGGGGTGCCATTGCCTTCCCCGCAAACTACCCTAATAGGTAGCTATTACTGTCTCTGTTCTATACATACAGAAGTTGAGGCTCCAAGAAGACAACAGAACTTGTCCCAAAGCCACAGAGTCGATCAGTAGAGAAGCTGATACTCAAATGCAAGAAAGGCCAATGCTCTCCCACCACGATCATCAACTCAGTGACTTGAAGAAGAGAATTAAAGGGGAATGGTTGTGAAGATAGTCTGGGGCCTTCAGAAAAGTGAAAGGCAGTCAAGTCTCAGGGTAGGGTGAGAAGAGGCCCAGACTGAAGTTAAGAAGAGATTCGGGCCTTGAGGATCGTAATGAATTGAAAGAACCCAGGAGAAATTCGAGGGAGGGACCCGGTTGACACGAGAAGTGAGAGGACCCAGGCCCAGGGAAGAGATGGGAGAAAGTGATATGAAGGAACTCTGGTCCTGCGATTCCTGCCTGGGTGAGAGGACGGTCCCCCCAGCCCTCCTCGACCCTCATACCTGGTAGCTCAGAAGTTCCCCAACGTCCATGGTTGCAGTCTCAGTCAACACTGGCTACTCGGATTCCCTCCACTCACGACCAAACCGCGGCCCCCAGAGCAGCAGCTCCAGCCACACTGCCGTAAAGCGCCTGGAGCAGGGGCCGCAGAGCCAATGAAGTAGAAGTGCGCGCGACAAGCAAGCCGGCCACACTGCAGTAAAATACAGCGATACTGCAAAGCGCCCTGCTTTTAACAGCACTACTTCCGCCCGGAACCTGAAGGGGGCGGGGAAAGGGGCGGAGACTTGAAGGGGGCGGTGCGTTAAAAGAAAAGAGTAAAGGAAGCAAGATTTATTGCGCGCCCCCTACGTGCTGGGCGGAGTGCTGGGCAGAATGCACGGTGTTTCCCTTGTCCTCTCTTAATCCATTCAGTGACCTAGGCAGTTTTATTCTTCATTTTATTCTCAGTTCACAGAGAAAACTGAGGCATTGAACTGCGCTGTCCAGTACTCTACCTACTAACCACATGTGGTTACTGAGGGCTTGAACTATGGCTAGTCTGAATTAAAATGTGCTCTAAGTGTAAAGAAAATACCCATCTGATTTCTAAGACTTGCGTTGATTACATGTTGAAGTTATACTTAGGGTCAAATAAAATATAAAATTTAATTTCACTTTACTATTTACTTCACCATTTCTGTTTACTTTTTAAAATGTGGTTAGTAGAAAATGTAAAGTACTCGTGTGGCTCTCTTTGTGGCTTCCATTCCATTTCTGTTGGACAGCACTGGCTCAGAAAGTGTAGTGTCCAAGACCAGACAGTTGTTAGTGCCTGCGAAACAGTTGGTGATGACATTTCCTTCTCTGGGCTTCTGTTTATTCATCTATGCAAAGGCCAGTGGAAACTGGATAATCCTGTTTCTACTTAAGTGGTGTAAATAGGTTTTCTGTAGGTGAAAGTTGCCCATCATTGGAAAAGAACTATTCAGAGAGTGCATCTGAGCTCCTGGGATTTAAATGTTTCTGTATTCAAAGAGAGCTAAGCCTCTCTGCTAGTTCCCTTGGCTATTAGTCTGGTGCTTTTCATGTTCATGCTGTCTGTTTTAGTCCTTTCAGGCTGCTATGGAAAAAAAAAAAATACAGTGGCTGGCTTATAAACACCAGAAACTTATTTCTCGCAACTCTGGGGGCTGAGAAGTCCTAGATCAAGGCACTGGCAGTTTCCTTGTCTGGTGAGGGCCTGCTTTAGGATTCACAGAAGTGCCTTCTTACTATATCTTCACATGGCAGAAGGGGGTGAGGGATTTTTCTCCCACCTCTTTTACGAAACTAATCAGGAGGGCTCCACTCTTTTGATCTAATCAGTTCATCAAAGCCTCACTTCCTAATACCATCATCTCGGGAGTTAAAATGTCAAATTATGGGTTTCTTGGGGAGACACAAACATTCTGACCATCACAATATTGATAACCATCCTTCTCATCTTACCTTCACTGTCTCCAATTGTACAGAAATTATTTTTATTCCTCAAACTACCAAATCCTCTCCTCTTCTGCCTAGCCACTAGCCCCACACCTCAACCAACTGTTTCTCATCTTTCAGACCTCCAATGTCACTATCTTAGCATAATCTTCCACTACTCATCTTGGGTCCAAGTAAGCAAACCCTCCTCACGATTCTCTTTCCTAGCACCTTCTCTACTTCACTGTGTCTCGGTCTGTCCTTAATGGCTGATTACTTGTTTATTGACAGCCTCATTTACTGGACACAGGCTGCATGGGAGCAGGAATTGTGGATGTCATGTTAACCACTATATCCTATGACAAAAACCCTGATACAGTGTTCGGTACAGGAGGAGGAGTTTCCACAAAAGGGCCTTGTGGGTCATGATAAGGAGATTGGATTTTCTGCTAAGAGCATTAGGAAGATATTGAAAAGGTTTTAAGCAGGGGGGTTGGGGGGGGGGGCGGGTTGTGATTGGGTTTATGGTTTTTAACAATCACCTATGCAATCTGCTTTGAACTGAGTTATCTGAGTGTCTTTTCCTCTCCTACTCAGCTGTGGGGGTAGACTGTGCCTCATTCAGGGATGCAGGACAGAGTAATGGTGGGAGTGTGTACTTTGGAATTGTGTACTCTTTAGAACTATGTCCCAGTTCTTGGTATCTGGAACCAGCTTATGTAGACAGGCTTGCAAGACCCTGGGGTTAAACTTTAAGGAAATTTACAAGCCAGTTGACATCAGGTTGGTTCCTTCAAATCCACCTCAGTGGGCGTATTTACAACATGGAAATCAACATATGCTACAAATCATGACTCTTGGTTTTTCAGTGAGCTGACTGTTAAACCTTTACCAACACATCACTAATTTTGGTTCTAGCCAAAGTTCCACCACAATCACCTCTGTGCTTTTAGACAAGTTACTTTCTCTCTGTCAAAGTTGCAGTCTTCTCATATGTAAGGTGACTCATTCATTTATTCAGGAATTCACTGAGTGCCTGGTCAATGCCAGACACAATTTTAGGCTCTGAGGATATCGAAGTTTGTAAGGAGATAAGTTCCTGCCCTTTTGGGACCTATATCCTAGTTGGGGAGAAAACGTAACAAGGAAGATGAGGATGTAAAATCATCCTCATTTTACAGGTGTAGAGACAGAGGCAAGTGGCTATGTACCTGATTGCCTTCTCCGAAAAGTGGAGATCCAACTGAATTTACATCATAAGATTATGGGGAATTTACAAGAGATGCTGCATGCAAAGCACTTAGCTTGGTGCCTGGCACAGTAAAGTACTCAATCAATATTTGACTAAGAGTTGAGTGGGAATTGGGGGAGAGGGAGTAGGGCGGGGAAAATGAGCTCATTTCTTATATCCTTTCCTTTTAAGGTATTCAGTCAAGTCTGTGTATTTTTAGAAACCAGGCCTTAAAATATAAAATCATAAGGCAAAATCATATGAGAACCATGTTTGGGAAGCACCCTGAAATTAGGATAATATACCTTCCAGGGCGGAGAAGGCAATGGCACCCCACTCCAGTACTTTTGCCTAGAAAATCCCATGGACGGAGGAGCCTGGTAGGCTGCAATCAATGGGGTCACTAGAGTCGGACACGACTAAGCGACTTCACTTTCACTTTTCACTTTCATGCATTGGAGAAGGAAATGGCAACCCACTCCAGTGTTCTTGCCTGGAGAATCCCAGGGACAAGGAAGCCTGGTGGGCTGACATCTATGGAATCGCACAGAGTCGGACACGACTGAAGTGACTTAGTAGTAGCAGTAGCAATACCTTCCAGGGAAGGTTTTCCAGAGAAGGTGCCATTTGGACTAGGGCTTAAAGGATGAGAAGAGTTTGCCAAGAGGACGTGGGGAAAGATGGGTGACCTGGACAGAAGAAACAGCATGGACATAGACAAGGAACTGGACAGGGAATATTGTGTGTGGAGGGAATGGTAAGAAGTAATAGAGGAGAGGGCAGCTGAGCTGAGGAGGAGCACAGAGAGAATTAAGGGATTTAACACATAAAAACATGACACCTGCCGGGGGCCAGCCCAGGCTGATCCAGGGTATTCGAAGGGGAGACGGCTTCGGCGAGGATCAGGATACAATAGCTTCAATTAGATATTAATTAGAGATATAAAGAGTAATAGAATGAGGATAGCTCAGCAGGAAAATTCGGTGGAGAAAAGAGGCTGAGTAGCTTGGTTTACGCGGGAGACCAATAAAACTTCAAGACAAGAAGCTTGCACCACTTACATAGGCCGCAAGCGTCCTTCCGTTCTCCCGAAGGAGAGGAGACACTGAGGCCTCCCTGGTCAGATCTTAGAAGCCCAGGCATAATAAGTAAGCTTGGTGGGTTCCGCGCTCCAGATGGAGACTCAGCCAGAGTTTGAGAGAGAGAGCGACATGGGGAGACCAGTATTTTGAGAAACTGATCCCCATTCTTTATTTTCCAGAGTCTGTTTTTATACACTGACATGTTATACAAAAGTCACGCGGGGACAGCAGTCCTGACTTTTATTAAAGTCAGGTGCTTCATACAAATGTATACAGAGGTCTTAGGGGTGTTACATCATCTTCTGGCCAGGGGGCCTGCTGACAATTTATGACCCTCTCCTTGTGACAGCGGTCAGTCAACCAGAACACTTATTTCTCCAAGGGTGATTATTCTTAAAACAGATGCCACCTTCCGAAGGTACCAGATAAAGTTACATTCCTGTAGGGTGAGGGTGTAGTGGGTTTTAATTAAAGAAGGAATTTGCTTAGCCTAAGGTCTAATGTGATTAATATCAAAGGTTAATACTTATTTCTTCTATATATTCATTAATGTGTATAAGGGCAGGGGATGTGGAGACTTAGCAATAAACATTGGCTCAACAAATGAAAAACCCTTCACCAATACAATTTCTAATCAGCCCACTATACTTGTACTAATGGTTTTCTAACTTTTCTAAAGAACCTGTTTTTAGAAGGTTTAAAGCATCTCATGCCTCTCACAGTTGGGAGGCTGTGAGCAATCACATGTGGCCGGACAAGCCTGTCAGGCAGGCTAGAGAACCTTCAGAGGAGTTTGTAGGTTAAAACACTCTTGTCACGCCCAGGAGTTTTTATTAACTGGAGCTCTAAGTTAACTCCTTCTCCGAAAGAGGTGGTGGGGGACAGCCCCCCGTAAAGTCAGAGGTGTAGGTGAGAGCACAAAGTAGCAAAGTAGGCAGGCTCTGGTTATGGGGGTAGATGCTTGAGAATTTCCAGGGGGACTCCTGAGGCTCGATCCCACCTTTGCGTATGTCGAGCCTCCTTCCTCATGACCTTTGCCACGGGCGGAGTGCCTCACGCCAGCCCCCAACTGACACCCAATCATGTCTGAATTTCAGTTAAATGATAAAAAAGGTTTTAGTATAAATATGTTCCAGAAACTTTCCTGGTGGTCCAGTGGTTAAGACTCTGCATTCCCAATGCAGGGGGCCTGGGTTAGATCCTTGGTCAGGGAACTAGATCCCACATGTCACAATTAAGAGTTTGCATGCTGCAACTAAAGATCCTGCATGCCACAACTAAGCCCAAGTGCAGACAAATAAATAAATATTTTAATAAATAACTAAGTAAATATATAAATATGTTCCATGGAATATGTAGTAACATACCAAAAGCTTTTTGTTGCTTATCTGAAATCCAAGTTTAGCTGGGCATCCTGTATTTTATCTAGCAATCCTCATCATGGAGGATCTTGAATATCACATTGTGATATTTCAATTTTATCTTGATGGGAAGGTCCATTAATAATTCCTTAGGAACCTCCCCAGGGATAAAGGTTGGGGCCCCCATTCTTCAGGTCTCAGCTTAATGTCACCACATCACAGGCATCTTCCTTGACTATGAGATCTATAATAGTCCCTCCCTCCCCTGAAGATTCTCCATCAGGAACTTCTCTGGTGGTCCTTTGGTTAAGAATTTGCCTTGCAATGCAGAGGACACAAGTTTGATCCCTGATCAGGGAACTAAGATCCCACATGCTGTGGAGTAACCAGGCCCTGTGCACTGCAACTCCTGAGACTGCACGTCACAACTAGAGAGTCTTCGTGCCCCAACAAAAGACCCTGCTTGGTAAATCAGCAGCCAAATAAATAAAGACACAAGTAACTTTTTACGAGAAGATTCTCCATCAGCATTCCTGACCATTATCTTCAGAACACTTGTGATTTGTGTTTCTGTATTTATCTTCTTTTCACTCATTGGGGAGGGTCTGTTTTCTCTTTCATACGCTATGCTTCACAAGGCCAGGGATTGCTGCACTGCTCACCACAGCAACCTCAGAACCTAATACAACACCTAGCACTTAACTCGGAGAAGGCAATGGCACCCCACTCCAGTACTCTTGCCTGGAAAATCCCATGGATGGAGGAGCCTGGTAGGTTACACTCCATGGGGTCGCTAAGAGTCGGACACGACTGAGCGACTTCACTTACACTTTTCACTTTCATGCATTGGAGAAGGAAATGGCAAGCCACTCCAGTGTTCTTGCCTGGAGAATCCCAGGGACGGGGAAGCCTGGTGGGCTGCCGTCTATGGGGTCGCAGAGAGTCAGACACGACTGAAGCAAAGCAGCAGCAGCAACAGCACTCAACTGGCACTCCCTACAGTTGCTGATTTAATAGATGAACCAATCAATCTACTGACAAATTGATACAATCCTGGCAATAATACTATCAAATACTTTCAAATCCCTACCCCAAACCCTAACAAAATGCTATTCCAATGCTAAAGATGAGGAAAGTTCAGAAAAGCTGTGTATATGCTAAGTGAACTAAGTCCAACAGAAAAAGCTTAATACCATATGATTTCACTTAGATGTGAAATCTAAAACAAAAGAAAAAAATGGGCTCATGAATACAGGGAACAGATTGATGACTGCCTGACGTGGAGGGGTGGGGAGTGGGCAAAATGGGTGAAGGGGGTCAGAAGGTACACATCTCCAGTTTTAAGATGAATTACTCATGTATTATAGTATATAGCCTGGTGGGTATAATTAATAATACTGTGTGCATATTTGAAAGTAGCTAGATGAACGGATCCTGAATGTTCTCATTACTAGAATAAATAATTTTTGTAATGATGTAGGATGGACTTCCCAAGTGGTTCAGTGGTAAAGAATAAGTCTGCCCATGCAGTAGACATGGCTTTGATCCCTGGGTTAGAAAGATCCCCTGGAGAAGGAAATGGCAACCCACTCCCGTAGTCTTGCCTGGGAAATCTCATGGACAGAGGAGCCTGGCGGGCTATAATCCACAGGGTGACCAAACTGTCAGACGGGCTTAGTGACTAAACAACAAAGATGTTACCTGGACTTATGTGGTGATTGTTTTGCAATATATACAGATATAGAACATTACATGGTACACTAATATGATTTATGTAAAGTATACATAGAAAAACTAACAAAGGAAAAAAAAAAAAGAAGAGCTATGGGTTATGCACCATACAGTCCAAAAACATGTGATAATGATGATGATTTGAGCGTGGCTTCCACAAGAGAGACGGGAGAAGGGCACCACTCTGGAGACCAGCTGCTGGGCTGTAACCTTTTAAAAAATCTAATGTGGAAGAATGATTCCTTCTGGAAAATTTCAAGTAGCTGTGGGCCTCCTAGTTTTCCTTAAACTTCAAGCTTTAGGTGCTCCAAGATGTAATCAGAGTCTCCTCCTCCATCTTTTATTGCCACAATAAATTATTTGTTGGAACAGCCTTTAAGAAAATATCCTCCGAAAAAAAACACTCATAAAGTGTATTTATCACCAATATTGAGCTCCTACCCTGCCGTTATGGACTGATTGGAAACATATGACAGTGTCGAAGAAATCCAGATGCCTCCATTCAGGCACTGAATGAGCGGGGAAGAGTCGCAGAGTAGGCAGTGGAAAGGGGATCTATATTTCCTGGGGAGTAGAATGCAGTTTCTGGGCTTCAAGAGAAGTCTTTGTTCCCTCTGCCTCTCACTCCCCAAGTCCAGGTTCTCAGATCCTGTCTACTCTAGTATTTTAATTTTTTATTTTGGATTTTCTGTTTGCTATCTTTTTTAAAAGATTTGTTTGTTTACTTACTTATTTACTCTTGTCTGTACTGGGTCTTCGTTGTCGAGCTCAGGCTACTCTCTAGTTGGGATGCGTGGGGTTCTCACTGCAATGGTTTCTTCTGTTGCAGAGCAGGGGCTCCAGGCACAGGGGCTTCAGTAGTTGTGGTGCAGGGGCTTAGTTGCCCAATGGCATGTGGAATCTTCCCAGACCAGGGATCAAACTCGTATCCCCTGCATTGGCAGGCAGATTGTTAACCATTGGACCACCAGGGAAATCCTACTCCAATATTTTTAAATAGTGAAAGCTGAAATGTAGAAGGTTTAGTCACTTGCCCACAGCCATAGTATTAGTCATTGGCAGTACTCCAATCCAAGCCTGTCTGACTATGCACTGCACAGTAGGGATTTGAGCTCAGTGAACCTCCCAAACGGTGCTGACACTTATGATCCAAGCACAGATGATTACTGAATGCTGAAGAGTAATTATCTCTCCCAGTAGGCACAGGTCTCAATTAGATACAAGGAGAGTTTGCTTTCTTAGATACACTGGGAGCCAAGTAATAACTCTAACAGTCAGGGAGGTGCAACACAAAGGAATTATTTGGGGGCTTTATTATTGTTAAAGTATGATAATAGAATTGAATTACATTGTCCTAATCTTTGAGAGATACATACTGAAATCTCTGTATGAAATAATGTGATGACAGGAATTTGCTTCAAAATAATCCAAGGTGGGGGGGGTAGGTGTGGGGGTGAGTGTGGGGGATGGATGCGGGTGTGGGTGGAAGCCAGGATGAGAAGTTTATTGGTGAGCTGTTAATTGCTGAAGCTAGGTAATGGATGCATGGGAGCTCATTTTCTTACTCTCCTGGCAACCGAATGGCAGCGGCAGTTCCAGCCACAATAACATCAAAAAGAATAAAAAGGATCATCTTTTCTTGAGGCTTTCTCTTAGGAGGGAGGGAGAAGGAAGAAAGGACGTGGGTAGGGACCAACTGTGTCTATTGCACAAGAAAGGATTCCCTGGTCAAGTGTGTAGGGCTGGGAAAGCCATGAGTGCCAGTACACACAACAGCTCCTAACAGTGTAACAAGTCTCATAAACCCCTAATTCTGAGGGGTTCCCCATCAATGCCTCATACCAATGGTCCCAGTCAGTCAGACCTTGCTGAGAGGCTCTCATAAAAAGGAATGGAGGGACTTCCCTGGTGATCCAATGGCTAAGACTCCATGCTACCAATGCAGGAGGCCCAGGTTCAATCTCTGTTTAGGGAACAAAAGATTTTCATGCCGCAACCAAAGACCTGATTCAGCCAAATAAATAAATAGACATTTTTTAAAAAATCAACTTTATATTAAAAAAAAAAAGGAATAGAGAGAATTCTTAATGCAATCAATATTTGGGGTCAGTGAAAGGACCACTTCTAACTTAGGAAGTAAGCAAGTTCCATAGCCAGTGAGCTGAAGCAGCTGTTTATTACCTACCTTAACACTAAGGGGGCTTCCCAGGTGGCACTAGTGGTAAAAAACCTACCTGCCAATGCAGGAGATGTAGGAGTCATGGGTTCGATCCCTGGGTCAGGAAGAATCCCTGGAGGAACACATGGCAATCCATTTCAGCATTCTCCCTTGGAGAATCCCATGGACAGAGCACCCTGGTGGGCTACGGTCCTTAGGGCTGCACAGAGTCGGACACAACTGAATCGACTTAGCATGCATGCATAGCACTAAGGAGATGGATTAGCTATCTACTGTTGTGTAACAAGTTACCTAAAAGCATAGTGGCTTAAAACAACAATGAACCTTTATTATCTCACACAGTTTCTGTGGATCAGGAATTTGGAAGCAGTTTTAGCAGGATCAAGGTCTTTCTTGAGATTAAAGTCAAGATGTCAATCATTTCCAGGATGGGTCAGTCCCACGCCCAGCAGGTTGATGGTGCCTGATGGCCAGAGACCTCCATTCCTGATCACATGGATCCATCTGACCACCCATGTGTTCTCATAACACGACAGCTGGCATCCCCCAGAGCAAGTGATCCAAGAGAGATCAAGGTGGAAGCTCCAACGTTTTTTGTGACTTCATCCTAGAAGTTATAGTCCATCATTTCTGCAACATCCTATGGGCCGCACAGGTCAGACCAGTTCTTTGTGGGAGAGGATTACACAGGGTGTGAATGTCAGGAAGCGAGTCATTGGGTTCATCTTGGAAGTGGAGCCTCCAGTGCAGTCAAGCTTTCAGGTGGTGCAACCCTGGCTGACATCTTCACTGCAGCCTCTTGAGACACGGGGCACCAGAATCATCCATCTATGCCAGTCCTGACTTCCTCGTCCACAGAAACACCAAGATAATAAATGCTTTGGTATTTTAACCTCCTGAGTTTTTCAGTAATTTGCTATGCACCAATGGATATAAAAAATCGAAGAAGCAGGTGAGGTGCCAAAGAATGACATTCCCATCATTGGCTGCCACCGTGACCTATTGAT
This sequence comes from Bos javanicus, assembly GCF_032452875.1. NCBI lineage: Eukaryota > Metazoa > Chordata > Mammalia > Artiodactyla > Bovidae > Bos > Bos javanicus. The sequence goes on along the minus strand of NC_083880.1, from coordinate 66,561,223 downwards.
AAACTGAGCATCTGATTAATACCCCTTTAGACTCCCTGAACCATTCCTGGTAGACATCAATGAGGGCAGAGAATGGACCTGCACACCAGGTCGACATGGAGGGGCAGCTGCTAAGTGTACATCTTCTCTTAGAGGATCACGATGCATGTCAGTATATTAAAAAGCTCCAAGCAGTCTTGTAGGGGAAAACCTGTTTAACTGCTTTACTCAATGCTTTCCAGTCTATTTGACCACAGAAGCCATTTTTCATGCAACATCGGTGGAAGCAGTATTCTGAGAAACACACCTTAAGAAAAACCGCTCTACGTCAACCTCCACAGAAGTTTCAGCAAATCCTCTACTCAGAGTGAGATCTCAAATTTTTGCTTAGAAAAAAAAAAATCTGTGCATATCCATGTATACATTTAAAAGACCTAAATTTTTCCAAGCCTGACCTCCTGAGCACATAAATGATGTCCCATTGACATTATTTAATATTCTCTGACACAGAGCTTCTTCCTACACCAGTCAAAGCAACCCCACCTCACCCAGCCTAATTCTCATAAACAACTGAGTTCTTTCTGAGCGTGCACATACCCACGTACACCCCTGGTTGGTCCTCTCAAAGGACTGACCTCTTAGACTACTCTGGTGGTCCAGGGTTAAGAATCTTCCTGCCAATGCAGGGGACACAGGTTCCAACCCTGATCCAGGAAGATCCCACATGCTGCAGGGCAACAAAGCCTGTGCGCCACAGCCGAGTCCTCTCTCTAGAGGTCACATGCTGCAACTACTGAAGCCCGTGTACTCTAGAGCCCATGCTCTGCAACAAGAGAAGCCACTGCAATGAGAAGCCCACGCACCGCAACTAGAGTAGCCACAACTAGAGAAAGTCCACGTGTTAACAACGAAGACCCAGAGCAGCCATAAATACATAAATGAAATTCAGAAAGAAAGAAAGAAAGGACTGACTGCCTCATTAGCAGCTGTTGCCCCCAAGTAACTTGAAGGGAAGCCTCACCCTCGCCATTGGTACGCTCCTCAGGGTGTTGCTCCCTGGCGCTCCAGAAACTGCAGGACCTGGAGGTGTCACGGGCTCCTGGTTGGGTCCTCAGAGCAGCAGAGCTGGAGTGTGTCCTGCAGAGTTGTAGGGAGTGGGCATCTCTCCTCAGTCTAGGTGGGACTTGCCCTTTGGACGCCAAAGCAGTTCTGCTTGTACCTCGAATCTCACTTCCTCTTTCCATAGCATCTCTCTATAAGAGGGTCAGGCTCCATCCCTGAATGAGACCAAGTGGTAGACAATACCCTGTTCTCCCAACTCCCCATCTACCCTCAGATGCCCACAAAACCTCAAAAGATTCTTTTCTTTCCCATTGCTCCCTTCCCTACTTCTCTTCCTCCTGTTCTTTTCTTCTTGTTCCTCTTCTTCATCACCCTCATCACCTGGTTGGGGGCGTTAATTAGTCCATCAGATTCTATTAGAATCTAAAGTCCTATTAGATCAGCTGGGACCCCCTTCTCTGAATCTTACATACATGTGTGCATGTGTGCTAAGTCGCTTCAGTTGTGTCCGATTCTGTGCGACCCTGTGGACCATAGCCCACCAGGATCCTCTGTCCATGGGATTCTCCAGGCAAGAATACTGGCATGGGTTGCCATCCTCTCCTCCAGGTGATCTTTCCAACCCAGGGATCAAACCCATGTCCCTTATGTCTCCTTCACTGGCAAGTGGGTTCTTTACCACCAGCGCCACCTGGGAAGCCCGGATCTTACATGAAGAAGATGCAAAGGCTATGTGATGTCAGTGGTGATGCTCTCTGAGGAGTGGGCTATGAGTGGCTTTAATTTTCTTCTTTTTGTTTTTGTTGTTTATTTGCATTTTCTCAATTTCTATCCTTAACAAGTATTATAGAAGTAAATAATAAATATATAAAATATATAAGTATTTACAAAGGCAATAAAATAAAACTGTTTTTTATGTCCATGCCATGTGTTAGTTATTTGTAATGCCACACCTTAAGCTTTGTAAAATGACATGGTTTCTATTCTCTTTGGATGCTCCCCTCCCCCAACGCACCTCTAACCATCCTATTTCTCTCCATGATAAATAACCACTGTTGGTATTTTTGGAATAGGTTTTTATGGAGCTTATTACATTTTCTATTTATGTGTTTTTGCTTATACCATCACCTTATTCCTGGTGATTTAGGAAGAAAGGATTTAAAGTGACTTAAGAAGATACATAGCTTCCCTGGTAGCTCAGCTGGTAAAGAATCCGCCTGCAATGCACGAGACCTGGGTTTGATCCCTCGATTGGGAAGATTCCCTGGAGAAGGGCATGGCAACCCACTCCAGTATTCTGGCCTGGAGAATCCTCATGGACAGAGGAGCCTGGCGGGCTACAGTCCATGGGGTCGCAAAGAGTCGGACACGACTGAGCAACTAAGCACAAGAAGATACATAAAACACAACAAGGTAGCCTAAATTAAAAGAAGGTTTAAGAAAAAGGAAAGAAACACGGAGAAGAGCATACAACAGAGATAAAAAATGAAGCTAATACAAAAACACACAGAGTCCTATTGGCTTGCTCCAGGGAGGCCACTAGTTGGTTTTAAGTAACTAGCAAATACAGGAAGAGCAACTTGCCCATTAATTGGTCTCTCCTACTCCAGCCACTCATCTAGTGGTTTTCAAATTATGGTCCTATGGAACCCTTTCATGAACTGCTCCCAGCTGTTCCAAAATCCAGTTGTGGAAAACTGGCAGTTATAGGCCAACTCGTGGAGGGAAGGGTTAATGGGTAGAATTACCTTCATTGGTCATTTTCCCTCAGTGCATGTCCCCCAGCTGTAGCACCTGCCTTCACTTCTTATGGCAGAGCCCTATACAAGATAGTATTTGATTTTAGCATAAAATTATATATTTACTCATTAAAAAAAATTAATTTGCCACCATTTCACGCTATTTTGCAAGAAGGACAATGATTTCAAGGTGTTGCTCTACCACCTAAAAAAGCTGGGGAAAGCCCAGCTGGGGGAAGGTGCTATATATAAGGGCTTCCCAGGGCTTCCTCCTGCCAATGCAGGAGACGCAGGAGACACGGGTTCTATCCCTGGGTCAGGAAAATCCCCTGGAGGAGGAAATGGCAACCCATTTCAGGATTCTTGCCTGGAGAATCCCATGCACAGGGGAGCTGAGCAGGCTACATACAATCCATGGGGTCAAAAGGAGTTGGACACGACTGAATGACCGAGCACACAGGCACACTATCTACAAGAATTCAGTTGAGCAGCCTTGCTCTGGCCACTGGAACATGCTTTGACTGTCTGTGGAGCAGGTCAGAGGTGTCAGAGAATTAACAGTCCACCCTATCCTCCCACTCCAGAGCAGCTCTCAGCCTGATAGAACTTAGTACATAAATGCCCAGCTCCCTCACTCCTCAGGTGGGGTAACTCTGAGCTATGGTGTTGTTCACTAGCTCCCAGAGGTCTGGCCAGTGTTTCCTGGGGTCATATTCCAAATAAACTCTGTATATATGAATTCTTATCTCAGGCTTTGGGGAGATCCCAAATAAGATAGTGTATCATAAGGACAACAGGTTTGAGTATTGCAGGGGAGGATGGGTAGACCAGTTGTCCAGGCAGGAGGTGCTTGGGGCTTGAACTGGGTGTGCTAGGGGTGGGCAAAAGCTGGAGAAAAATCAGCAGAGCCAAGATACACACTGGATGTGCTGGAAAAGGAAGAAGGTGATGTGAAGGCTGCCTCCTGGGCTTTGTCCTCCCTGGAAGGGAGGGCAAGGGGAAAGGTCAAGAATACATATGTTAATAATTTTGTGCATGTCACAGAACAGCTTGTAATCACCAGATTTTCTGGAACTCTCTGCTGTCTTCTTGCCCTGCCCCGACTCATCAGACTCTAGAACAACCTAGCTGCCATTGTCAGGGGAAGTCTGCATTTTCTCCTGCAGGGCAGGATCCAATAACAGTGTTCTCATCCAATAAAGGTGGCTGGCGCACAGGGACAAAATATTGAATTAAAAACAATACCAGTGCTGCTGAGCTCGCGCCACCCCTGAACTGCCTGTGCGCGCCTTTGCTCTGCAAATTGGTAATGGGAGCCCCAGGGAAATACTGTCCAGGAGCGCGAGGAGGAGGGAAGGTGGGGGAGACGGGGAAGCAAAGTCAACTCTTAGCCTCAGTTGGCAGAGCCAGCGCTCAGGAGCAAGGAGTCAGCTGCCCGAAAACCAGCCCTGAGCTGGTGCCCTGGCCTTGGTCCTGTCTCCATAAAGCCACCTTCAGTGAGAAACTTGGATCCTCTGGGATCAGGTATTCTTGGCTTTGAAGCCTGCCTCCACCTTATTGCATCTCTACTAACTCTGGTGATTCAGACAGTAAAGAATCTGCCTGCAATGCAGGAGACCCAGGTTTGATCCCTGGATCGAGAAGATTCCCTAGAGGAGGAAATGGCAACCCACTCCAGTATTCTTGTCTGGAGAATTTCAAGAACAGAGGAGTCTGGTGGTCTACAGTCCATGGGGTTGCAGAGTCTCAGACATGACTGAGGGATTAACACTTCCACTTTCTTTCCACCCTATTGCTTGACTCTGTGACCTTGGGTTAAATCCTTAGATAACTCTGACTTCAGTTTTCTGGTGGCATTATTTCAAGGCCCAGCACATGCCAGCACTGTGCTTAACATTTATTTAATCCTAACAAGGACTCTACTTCCATTTTACAGTTGATGGAACCAAAGCTCAAAGGAGTCAGGTAACTTACCCAGGGTCACATGGCCAGGTATAGCCAGATTTCAGATAAAGTGGTATAAACACTGCACGGGCCCTGTTAACCATTACAGACTACTCCACTTCAGATAGGAAATCTCCTATTTTCAAGCTGTTGCGGGCATCCCCATGCCATTAGAGGGAGGGGCTCTCTCTGTAATACAGAATCTAGTCTCATAGCTTGCTGTATTCTCTTTCACCCTCCCCCTCTCCCCACTCCCAAGTCTTCTTATTTTTTTCCTCCAACCTTTTCCTAGCCCAGATTACAAATTCCGCCCTTTGGTTCTTGGCCAGCAGTTTACCACAACCATATCATCACCTTTTAGCCACCACACTTGGCATCTTAGCGCCTGCTCACATCCATGCCCAAATGGGCCTCACCTGTCTCCAAGGAAGCTTATCAAAGTATTCCCCCAACCCAAACAGTTGTTTTCAGGAAGAATCCTGATGCCCACTGTTACAGTGATCAATATGTCTCCACCATGCTTCAAAGCCTGAAGCTCAGATGGGGTCCTAGGGGTCCTAGGTCTGTCCTTAGAACAGACCTAGGGGTTTGGACATAGTAAGTACACTGGGGTTGTCGAGGCTAAGCTGCGGAAGTGAACAGGGCTGCCCAGGGAGAGTGAGTGGAGTAAGAAGGGCAACCTTGTCCCTTTCCTTCTCCTCCTCCAGATTCAGGAATGCAATTCCAGGACCTTGAAATCTACATAACCACCGGCATTATGGGAACTGGATTTGGTAATTAGAGATCAGAAGAGTCCAGTCATAGGGTAAGTTTGGGGTGAGTGTAGAGGCTTCCACAGAGGCAAAAAAAAAAAAAAAATCAATGATGACCATAGCAACAACCAGAACTGGTATGAAATAGTGAGTACTTACTATACACCCTGCACAGTCCAAAGCAGCCCTTTCTGTATATTACTTTATGTTATTGTCAAAGTCCTATGGTATGAGTTTTCTCCTCCCCAGGAACTGACTCTCACAGGCATTAACTGAGACATTAACATTACAACTTGTCCAAGGTCGCAGTTAGGAAGCAGTTAGCTGGGACTTGAATCGGCTCTGTCTGACTGCAAAGCCAGCACCTTAAGCCCTCCCAGGCCTGGGCAATGAAGACAACCACTTGGCTTGGCATCCTTTTATCCTCTTGTATCAGTCAGAATGCTTTGGGCTGCAAAAATGGAACCACCAACTTAGTTGATTAACAATGAGAAAAATGTATCAACTCAAAGATTAAGTTTCAAGGTTTAATGGCTGCAGGAGTCATTAATTCAGCAGCTCAATGAAGTCCCTTCCAACTTCCCATGATGTCATCATTAATGTGTTTGTTCACCTTCCTGGTCACAAAATAGCTGCTACATCTCCAGATATCACGTACAAAACACGACCACATCCTGCAAAAGAAGAGGGATTTTTTTTTTTTTTTGCAGCAAGAAAACCTTTCCCAGAAGTACTTGAGAAAATATTCCTTTTACTTTATTGGCCGGAATTGTTCCTATTCCTGTTTCCAAACCAATCAGCCACAGGGCAAATAGAAAGTTCATGAATGGCTTAATTTTTGTTCACGTTCATTTGTAGGAGGATGGATTATCCCCCAAATTGAGTTTCTATTAGAAAGGAGAAAGAAGGCAATGACAGCTTTTGAGTAAACAAACAAAAATGTACGCTATTCTTCTCTTTTCTCTTCCCAACCCCCAATGTCCTCTTTCTCTATCAGTTAACATTTTATTCACCCTTCAAGAATCAACTCAAATATTTCTGCTGGGCAGTCTTCCCTGATTTTTTCCCCATCAGATTAATTACTCTCTTTACTGTGCTTCCAAGGAGTTTGGCACATGCTACTTACGTGGTCTTCACTACATCCTCATGGAGAGAGCCAGGCTTTGGAGTAACTAGACTCAAGTTTGAATCCCAGGTCTGCCACTTCCTTCACAGAGGACTTTAGGTATAGCACTTTCTTCCTTTAAGCCTCAGCTTCCTCATCTGTATAGTCTGCATTCCTTTTTAGGCAGTTTTGAGGACTAAGGCAGATAATATGTCTGGGATTATTCAATGATCTCCTTGGAACAAAGAAAGGGAGGAAGGAAAGACACTATCAGGCTGGACTAGGCAAAACGGAACTTTTAGCAAGAAAAGCAAAAGTCATTCCAAGGTGCCAACCACACGGCCCCCTTCCTGTGAAGTTCCCCTCCCCCCGGTTCTCCCAAGAAAGTCATTTTTCATCCCCAAAGCCATTTGGTCTAGAGAGAAGGGGGAGATGCAGTGGAAGGGTCTGTATTGTGCCTGCCCTGGCACCATCCATCACCCAGCCGACAGGAACTCACCTCCCACAAATAAAGTTATGACAAGCGTCCCCAACCCATTCTTTCAGCCGTTGCCTCCCTGTTTCCATCATCTCTGACATTATAAGCCATCAGCCAAGCTGTTTGTCATGCCTCTGACAGGGCCTTGGCATCACAAGCAGGAGAGGCTGTGCTAAGGTACAGCTGGATTCAAGGGTGGGTGTCCCACCCCCAGCCCCACCTGCCATTGGTGATCTTGAGTTATTCCACATGGGCTCTCAGAAAGCATTTCTCCCCCGAGGGGCAGGGGTCCAGAAGTGGAGCAGAACTGGAGGGGACTATGCATCCATTTATCCGCTTGGTGAACAGGAGTGAATATTCTACTGTCCTGACCCTGTGTTAGGCACAGCTGCAGCCACAGAGAGAAATTAAAACACATGCCTTGCCCTTGAGGCGTGCCCAGTATAGGGAGAGTGGAAAACAAGTCATTTCAACAGACAGTGCCAGCACAACTGTGGCAGCGTCAGTCTAAGGGTTATGGGAGCACAGAGAAGGGTAGGAACATAGGGAAGGCTTCCTGGAGGAGGTGACATTTGAGCTGAGATCTACAGGAGAAAGAAAAAAAAGACATGTGATGGGGCAGAGTGAGTGATACCTTGAAAGGTTCCCTTTCTTCTCTGCAGATTTATCTACTTATAAGCCCTAAAGGGCAGAGTGGAGCGGAGATACGAGAGAGAGAATCATATTCCATGGAGGCCGATGACATCAGCAAGGTCCCTTCCCTTTTGCTTCCAGTAGGGTCTGGCCAATGGGAAGCAAGAGCAAGCAATCAGAAGGAGGGAGTAGAGACAGGTAGATTGTTTCTCTTTCCCAGGTCCCTCCCTGTAAGCTCCCTCCACCAAAGGCCCCAGTTCCTGCCAGGCAGAAGCCTCTTGGAGCCACAGCTACTCTCCCTGGATTCCAGTAACCATATCTGGCTCTTGCCCTTCAGACTAGGGGTGCCAAAGGCTCCATTGTCTAGCCCAGAGGAGCTGCATCATCCTTTGTTGGATTCCCGAGGCTATCGTAATTCCCTAAACACAATAGCTCCTTTATTATAGTCTCCTGAAATTACAGCTCCAGTGCCTCTGTCTCCTTCAAGGACCCTGCCTGTTACACCCCAGCAGCTCAAGGCTCTGCTTGACCCTCTTCTGGTGGTAAGTCAGTCCCATGTGGTGGCCCTCAGTGATCCACATCTGCCATTATTTGTGCCCTTGGGCGTCCCCTCCTACAGCGAACACTGGACTTGGCCATGTGATTGGCTTTGAGCAATGGAATGTTAGCATAGATGAGGCAAGAAGAGGCTTCAGAAGCACTTGAGCATCTGTGCTTGACGTTTTGGAATGCTCCCTCTTGGAATCCTGCTGCCGTACCGAAAGGAATACTGGGGTATCTTGATGTAGAGTGGAAACCTCGTGGAAAGTTCCAGGAAGATGACCTGCCATATGAGAAAAAAGGCAACACAGGGCAGAACTGAGGTTCCCCAACTAATAGTCATCACAGAGGTTCCAGACCCTAAGCGAGAGACTTTGTCAAAGGGGGGATGGCAGTCTGCCCTAGAAGTGTGGGTGTTTAACTCAAACATTGTTTAGAATCGTCAGCATTGGGTGGTAAAAAGCAGACTGACTTTTAACCAATGTTAACTATCATTTTGGGACTTCCCAGGTGGTTGAGAGGTAAAGGACCTGCCTGCCAATGCAGGAGACTTGAATTCAGTCCCTGGTCTAGAATGATCCCACTAGAGAAGGGAACAGCAATCCACTCCAGTATTCTTGCCTGGAAAACCCCATAGACAGAGGAGCCTGGTGGGCTACAGTCCATGGGTCTCAAAAGACTCAGATACAACTTAGAGACTAAAATGGCAACAACAACAATGATTATTAAACTTTTTGCAAAAACTGCTTTTCCTTTTTGTCAGCACCTAGCGTGGACCACCTCCCACCCCCAACTCACCTCCCCACTCCCACTCTATTGGTCCTGGGCCTTTCTAGTACAGTCACAGCTGAATGCAGCCACATGAGTGGCCCCAGCCAACATCATGTGCAGCAGAAGCACCACTGCCACCCTACAGAATCTTGGGAAATAATAAATCATTGCTGCTTCACTCCCAAGTTTTGGGGTGGTTTGTTACACACCAATGAATAACTGAAACATACTGGCAGCTCCAGTTCTATTGCAAGTTCAAGGGCAACAAGAACTTTTCTGGCAGCTCCCCTAAGAGTCAGAGTCCTGGAATCACTTTGATTGGTTTCCCCTGGGTCATATGCCAGCTACGAACTAATGGCCTGGCCTGCTGCTGCTGCTAAGTTGCTTCAGTCGTGTGTCCGACTCTATGGGAGCCCACCAGGCTCCCCCGTCCCTGGGATTCTCCAGGCAAGAACACTGGAGTGGGTTGCCATTGCCTTCTCCAATGGCCTGGCCAGGGGAACATAATACACTGATTGGCTCCTCCTTTATTCTGGTGCAGGAGGTGGAGCCCCACTTGGACCTCTGGACTGACTGACAGTGGGGAGGGGATTCCTAAAGGAAGATGGGGGAAAAGAAGTCTGGCTGCTAAAGACACTTGATGGAGGTGAAATTTGGGGAAGATTATCCTTGGTGTTCCCCATCCAGTTACTGTTTGTGCCTATAAGAAATGGATAGGGAAATTCCCTGGTGGTCCAGTGGTTAACACTCGGCGCTATTTCTGCTGTGGGTCCAGGTTTCATCCCTGGTTGGAGAACTGAGGTCACACAAGCTGCACTGCATGGCAAAAAAAAAAAAAACAAGAATGTATATATGGATGGCTGAGTCCCTTCACTATTCGTCTGAAACTACCACACCATTGTTAATCACTATACCCTAATTCAAAATGAAAAGTTTAAAGTTAAATAAAGAAAAGGGTAAAAATGGATCCCCAATATAAAAATGTAAAAGACCCCTATGATGTGATAAGCAAAAGTGTTAGTCACTCAGTCATGTCAGACTCTTTGCAATCCCATGGACTATAGTCCACCAATCTCCACTGTCCATGGAATTATCCAGGCAAGAATACTGGAGTGGGTTGCCACACCCTTCTCCAGGGGATCTTCCCAACCCAGGGATCAAACCCAGGTCTCCTGCATTACAGGTAGATTCTTTACCATCTGAGCCACCAGGGAAGCCCATGATGTGATAAGGAGACCATAAGACTTTGGCCATGGACAGACCTGGTTTCTAACTCTCACTTTCTTTTTAGAAGTTGCTTTGGGCAAGCTGCTCAACCTCTATGAACTCATCTATAAAATAAGCTAGTTAATTCCTGCACTAGCATAGAGCAGGCGGTGGGGGTGGGGGAGGTTTCAATTAGATTATGGCAGTGAAGTGAAAGTCACTCAGTTGTGTTTCTTTGTGACCCCATGGACTATAGTCCATGGAATTCTCCAGGCCAGCATACTGGAGTGGACAGCCTTTTCCTTCTCCAGGGACCCTCCCAACCCAGGAATCGAAACCATGTCTCCCGCATTGCAGGCAGATTCTTTACCAGCTGAGCCACCAGGGAAGCCCAAGAATACTGGAGTGGGTAGCCTATCCCTTCTCCAGCAGATCTTCCCAACCCAGGAATCGAACCAGAGTCTCCTGCATTGCAAGCGGATTCTTTACCAACTGAGCTATCAGGGAAGCCCTATTATGGCAGAGGTGGTGGACAAAGAGAGAGGCTGCCCAGATACCCGCTTTAAGAAAGGGCTTGCTGCCCAGTGTGGGGAGTATGGCAGCAAACAGCTGTCAGCCCTTCCAGGTCTGCCTCAGCCGCAGCGAGCCACCTGGCCTTCGGTCACACCCTTCCCGGGACAGCCTGCATCTGGTCACTGGGTGAGCCAGGGTTTTAAGGCCTGACGAAGAGCCACACTGCCAGGCAATGCTCATTCCAGAGCTCCCTGCTGGGCTGCCTGAGGCTTTGTAGAACCTGCATCAGTTGACTTCTCCCCCCATCCAACCCTGCTGTCTCCTCCTCCTTTCACAGGTGTTAATCTCTAATAAATACCTCGCATCCTAACTCTGCTTCTGGAAATCCCAATCTGTGAAGCAACGCTCAGCACTTAGTATCTTCTTTTTTTAATTAGTGAATATATTTTTAAATTATTTATTTATTTGGTTGTGCCCAGTCTTAGTTGCAGCAGGTGGGATCTAGTTCCCTGACCAGGGATCAAAGAAGTGTCCCCTGCATTGGCAGCCTCTGGAGTGCCACACAAGTCCCAGGAGCCTGTTGATAAAGGATTGCCGAGTGAAAACTGGCTCCTTGCTCAGGAGAATGAGAAATGGGAAACAGTTGGTGCGGGCGACAGAGGCTGGCACAGGGACTGCCAGGCATTAAATAGCTGTTGTGGAGGAAGGGGCTGGGGGGCTGGCAGAGGCAATTGCTTCCTCAAATGGGAGAGGAGGGTCTCTCCAGGGCACCCCCTCCCCACTCCACCCCTACGCATCTGCAGCCCCCTGCTCACCAAGCAACTGGATCAATTATGAACGAGACCGCACATGTGCTGGTAGATGGGAAGACAGGCAAGTCAGGGCTCTCCTCCAGGCTGGGCCTGGCCTCAAGTGGTCTGTCTGGGGTCCTGCGGCCTGGGGGCCCTTGGCAAGGTAGCAGAGACTGCTCAAGTCCTAAAGCAAAAGCTTCCTCCTCTTTTTGTAGAATCTTAAGTGTTCCAGAATCTTAGAAGGAGAGATTCAATATTCCAGGACGATCATCATCATCCAGCTGGAAACGGCTCTAGACGGTCTTGGGACACAGGACTGTCCCAAGGGACAGTCTTGGGACACTCACTCTTTGCGACTCCATGGACTGTAGCTCTCCAAGGTCCTCCGTCCATAGGATTCTCCAGGCAAGAATATTGGAGTGGGTAGCCATTCTCTTCCCCAAGGGATCTTCCTGACCCAGGGATCTAACCCAGGTCTCCTGCATTGCAGGTAGATTCTTTACCATCTGAGCCACCAGGGAAGTCCCTGGAACAAAAGAGTCCCTGGTTTAAAGGATCCTGGTATTTGCAGGCTAGAAGGGGCCAGGCAGCCTCTTCATTTGAGCATTTCTCTCTGAGCATTTCTCTGAGTGCAGACCCTAATTGCATGGTGTGGTCTGGAAGCACTTACCACATTCCTCTAAGTGCACAGGAGCAGGTGGTGGTCCAGTGGTTGACTCTGCACTTCCACAGCAGGGGATGCGGGTTTGATCCCTAGTTGGGGAACTAAGATCCCACATGCTGCTTGGCATGGCCAAAAATTTAAAAATAATAATAGTAAAATGCATTTAAGTGCACAGGAGAAGAAACAGACCCTACAGGAGCGGGGTGGGGACGGTAACTGAGACCAGAAGGAGGGTGTCATAGATGGAAAAAAAACCAGTGTGTAAGGATGGGATGAGGAACAGCAGTTGTGTGGGAGGGACTGTCTTTATGAAAGTGAGGGCTTCAGATGAAACAACACATGTAAAGCATCTGAACAGCACATAATAAATGTTACTTCACTTGCCTTTTTCTTCTGCTAACAATTCTCTGTTCCCTATATTTCTGAATTATCCACATTCACAGTGAGGAGTTTGGGGAAAATGCAAGGTTCTCTGAAAGGAAGACTGAACTGACTCCCCCCCACCCAGAAAGAATCCTCCATCACAACGTATGGGGACAGGTGCTCAGTACAGGCCAGGACTTTCTGCAACAGGAACAGGAGGATGGATGACTGATCACAGAGAGTAATCCAGGAAGGGGATATTTGAACAGGGTTTTGAGAGTAAAAGAGGAATTCACTGTGCAGAGAGGATGGAGGGGGTGGGGGTGTGGATTCCACATACTTTCTGTGCTTTCAAAATGAATTGCTAAGGCCTCCCCCTTTCTAATCCACACCTTAGGTACAAATTCAAGCAGCTACCCACTCTGACTTTACAGATGGAAAAATTGCTGAATATGGACAGATCAAAGCAATCCTCACCTTTCTTTCCTGTTTCTAAAATCCCTGAGGCAGAAATACAAGGAAATAACAGTGTGTCCTAAAACCCAAGTTAGCCCTTGAGATGGAGAGATGTTTTCAAGAGTAAGGGCCAATATGAGGGCATTTTTGATACAACTAAGTTTATTTCACTTAAAGGTCAGTCTTTATTCCAAGATCATGGCCTTCCTACTTTAACGGTGTTTAAGATGGCTTTATGTTTATGAAATTAGGGTGATAGTAAATGATCTTTGTAAGTCAGATTTTGTGTGTGTGTTTTTACTTGGCAAAATAAGAAGTTAATAACCCTACATTGGTTCTCACAACAAAAACGTTTTATATCATGCCACTTTCTGAAACCTCAGTTTCAGAACCGCGGAGTGAGAAGCCATTGGTGGTAGGAGGTCCCATCTCATCGTTTGGGCTCTGCTTTATATCACTGCCCAGAGGGACCCTCCCTGGCAATCCTGAGATGGCTTCTCTCTCCCTCCCCAGGTTTTCTCTCTGCTCCTTGTTTCTTCTATTCAGAACACTTCCTCTCTGAAAGCATCCTCTTGTTCATTTGCACATACACTTATTTATAGCATTTTCTCTATTTGAATACATGCTGTCAGGTCAGGAACCATGTCTATCTTTTTCACCCACTCTTCCTAGCACCTAGCACTGTTTTTAGTGTATAAAAACTGGGGGAGTGTTTGTGGAACGAATGAGGGGAAAATGAAAGGGAGAAAGAGAGGATGAAAGGAAGAAAGGAGGAAGGAAGGGAGAAAAGGCCATGGAGCTTGGACACTCAGGCTGGAGAACATCAGGGGCAGTAGAGGGCGGAAGATGCTGTGGGTACCCCATGTCAGAGCCCCTCACCCCACCTTTCAGCCGCAGCCCTGGTGAACAGCACCCATGCACACTGGCAATATCTTCCCACAAGTACCCACCCAGTCTCTTAATTTTTCCACCCAAGGCTTTCTTGGGAGCCCTGAGCCCTTGCTCAACCCACCCATAGGCACAGTCCAGAGGTACAAAGGGGTTCATGCCCCCTGCGGAGATGCTTAACCCCTGGGGGAATGTAAGTTGGTGGATAAGAGCCCCTGCCTCCCATCCTTGGGGTGAATGATTGTGCCTGGTACTCAGAGGGTCCTCCGGGGTCTGAGTCCCAGGTACCCACAGCAGCAACCAACTCCTTCCCCATCTCCCCACTCTCTCACCCCTGCTTGCCATGCTCACCTCGCAAGGAAATTACATGCCCTAAGTCCTCGTCTCAGGCTCTGCTTTGGGAGAGAATCTAGTCTTAAGACAGGCTGGGTCACTCCCCTGCACCTCAGAAATTCCCTTTCTCCTCTCTGAACCCCAAGTTCCACCTGCTCTGCTGGTCCCGGGTGACTCCTAGAGAGCCACCCCTCCTCCCCCGCCAGGCAGGTCAGCTGGCAGGTCTTGACCATCTTCCAACCCAGTCTCTGTTCTGAGAAATTTCAATGAAGGGACCTGGCACAGCACATGGGGGTCCAGGTGCTTTGGAGACAGTCAGGGAGGAAAAGGCCTCTCTAAATGAGCCTGTGATGATTAAATCATCGGCTGTTCCTGTGCTCCGCCCCACCTCTTGTGCTTTGGTTGAGACGTTATCTCTAATCCATTATCTTTCTTTTCTTCTCTCAGCCTCCCCAGTCTGCAGCCACCTCTGCGGGAAGGCTGAGCAGCTCTGAAACAGGACAGCCAGATCTAGCGGGCAGGAACTTTATAGTTTACAAAGAACTTTACAGGCTTAGAGGTGTTTATAAAGTCTTTTCTATTCACAAGACAATTCATTAGCATTATTGAGGTTGTTTTTCCCCCCCATAAAGAGAAGCCTTTTCCTTTTTTTTAAAATTTATTTTTAATTGCTTTACAATGTTACTTTAGTTTCTGCTGTACAACATGAATCAGCTGTAAGAATACATATATCCCCACCCTCTTGAGCCTCCCTCCTGCTCCATCCCACCACATCCCACCCTGCTAGGTCATCACAGAGCACCAAGTCGAGCTCCCCATGTTATACAGCAGCTTCCCACTAGCTGTCTGTTACACATAAAAAGTGAAAGTGTTAGGGGCTCAGCTGTGTCTGACTCTTTGTGACCCCAGGAACTGTAGCCCATCAGGCTCCCCTGTCCATGGAATTCTCCAGGCAAAAATACTGGAGTGGATTGCCATTTCCTTCCCCAGGGGATCTTCCTGACCCAGGGATCGAACCCAGGTTCTCCTACATTGCAGGCAGATTCTTTACCATCTGAGCCACCAGGGAAGCATATATGTCAATGCTACTCTATCAACATGTCTCACCTTCTTTCCCCACTGTGACCACAAGTCCATTCTCCACACCTCTATCTCTATTCTTGCCCTGCAAAGAGGTTCATCGACGAAATTCACTCATTCATTCTCCTTTTGGTTCCTTCTCTGTGTCCAGGCCCTGGGGATACAAGACGGTGACCTTCCCACCAGGAGCTTGGAGCCCTGGTAGGGGAGTACTTGAGTCTGTGTCTAAGCAGGAAACACTTGAATATTAACAAAATAGGAACTCTAATCCAGGAAATGAAAGGTGATGGAAGAGCTGAGAAGCCAACTGGACGCAGTGAAGGAGCCCAAAAAGGAGTAACAGCCAGTGGCTGCCACCACCCACAGACCTGAGGGACAGAGGGAGATGAGGTGCCAAAAAATATTTGTAGAGCATTTCCTCTGTGCTGGCCATTCTAGATGCTGAGTATAAAGGATGACCAGGACAGCCATGGGACTTGCTGCCATGGAGCTGACAGTCTAGGAGAAACAGACCCTAAAAAACTTACTAGAAACGATTGTGTGAACACCCATAGTGGGTTAGGTGCTATGACCAAGCCCATCCTGGTTGTAAAAGGATAACCTAACTTAGTCTGGTGTGGGTAGGGGGGAGTCAAGGAAGGCTTCCTGGAGGAGGTGACAGTTAAGCTGAGAGTGAATGATGAACAGGCATTATTTAGATCCCATGTCACAAACTTTAGCTTCTACAGGGGACTGCAATCAAGTGCTTGACCATGCTGCATGTCCAGCTTGGACCAAACCCCCAGTATCCCCCAGAGGCCCCACCTCTGGCCAGACACGCTTGGACACCCTCTTGACTGGATGGTAGCCTAGCCCACTACTGGGCTTGGCATTACCTCCTAGACCACCGTTGATGAGGGATTCCTGCCAGGGCTAGAGCACCTGGAATGCATTGGAGCTCAGCACAAGCCAGTGCCTTCAGGAAGAGCCTGATCAGCACTGAGGCTTGTCCTCCAGGCCTTACCGGCTGCCTGGAGCCTTGGCAGACAGTCAGGAGGAGGTGGCTGGGAGGGAAAGACAAAGAGAATTCGATTTCCATTTTGCTCCTGGTTCCCTGTTTTCAGTCCAGATGCCTCCAGATCTAATTCCAAATAAATAATTGTACTGAGTTACCCGGGTCCCTTGGTGATTAAGTAAACACGCCGAGGCGGTGGAAATTGAATTAGTGCGGTGTGCTCAGCCATTATTACCCGCCCCTTCTCATGAATATTAATGAGTGGTTATTAAGAAATGTAAATGCTGCCTCAGGGGGTGGGAAGATGGTGGGGGAGGTCAGGGCGAGAGGACAGACCGTTCAGAAGGCAGCGTGATTGAAGGCATTTTAAAAATTATGTCGGATCTTTCTCTTCAGCACCGTGGCAATGTTTCCGGACCCTTCATTTTTATTAAAACAAGGATAAAGGAACAAATTTTAATTGGAGGATAAAATTAGCGTTTTCCAAGCAATGTTGGCGGCAGCAAGAACATATTTTGCCAGAAAATGGACATTTGGGGCGGGAGGTGCGGGTTTGGGGGAGCAGTGGCTGATGGACGATTACTTCTCTCAGTTCATCTCCAGGCAAGGGAGTAAACAAATTAATCTCTGAACGAGGAGCAGCCTGGAAAATGATGGAAGCCTGGAGGATCCAGCAGTGTCTTTGCTGGGAAGCCAGAAAGTGCCAAGGCCTCGGATCTTTGTTACTGCTGGTTCAGAGAGGTTAGGCACTTGTGTGAGGTCACACAGCGAGGGAGGGTGCTCTGGCTGGGTTCTTTGGGCAAGTTGGGAATGAACTGCCTCTGAGGCAGCCCCTCCTCTCACCCTTATCCCTTGATCTCCAGGACCCCCTCTGGTTGTCCCACCTCTATGGCTCCAGCTTCTACCCTCACCATTCCTTCCCAGTCTGTACTGTCAGATTCATGTCCCCACTTGCACTATATTCTGCTTCTGCTCTACAACCTTCAATAGCTTACTATTGCCCTCCGGCTGAAGGTTACGTTCCTACCTTTCACAGAGAAGTCCCTCCAGGATCTGACCACAAATCCACTTTTCCAATTTAAGTATCCACTGCCCCTCACAGCTGCAATCAGATGCATCTAGGAAAATGGAGAAGGCGCAATGGCACCCCACTCCAGTACTCTTGCCTGGAAAATCCCATGGACGGAGGAGCCTGGGAGGCTGCAGTCCGTGGGGTCGCTAAGAGTCTGACATGACTGAGCAACTTCACTTTCACTTTTCACTTTCATGCATTGGAGAAGGAAATGGCGACCCACTCCAGTGTTTTTGCCTGGAGAATCCCAGGGACGGGGGAGCCTGGTGGGCTGCAGTCCATGGGGTCGCTGAGGGTCGGACACGACTGAGCGACTTCACTTTCACTTTTCAGTTTCATGCATTGGAGAAGGAAATGGCAACCCACTCCACTGTTCTTGCCTGGAGAATCCCAGGGACGGGGGAGCCTGGTGGGCTGCCGTCTATGGGGTTGCACAGAGTCAGACACGACTGAAGTGACTTAGCAGCAGCAGCAGGAAGGAGAGAAAGTGAAAAGAAAGGAGAAGAAAAGAAGGTGGGAAGACAGAAAAGAAGGGAGAAAGGAAGTGAGGGAAAGAGGAAGGAAGAAGAAACTAATATCAAGTTTCAAAATATTCCAGGTTTGCAGGACTTCCCTGGTGGTCCAGTGACAGACTCTACCCCCCAGTGCAAGGGGCCCGGGTCCCACTCCTGGTCAGGGAACTAGACCCCACACGCCGCAGTGAATACTGAAGATCCCGACTACCCCCCAGTGCAAGGGGCCCGGGTCCCACTCCTGGTCAGGGAACTAGACCCCACACGCCGCAGTGAATACTGAAGATCCCGACTACCCCCCAGTGCAAGGGGCCCGGGTCCCACTCCTGGTCAGGGAACTAGACCCCACACGCCGCAATGAATACTGAAGATCCCGAATGCCGCAACTAACACCCACTGCAGCCAAATATATTAAAAAGAAAAATAGTTTAAAAAAAATATTCTAGGTTTGCTAAATATTTTACATAAGAATAATGGTGATGATGAGGATATCTGTAGTAACTGCTGTCATCTATTGAGTTCTCCCGCTAAGCCAGCCCCCAGTTTAACACCACTTAATCCTCCCATTGTCACTGTGAGGTGGGTATTGTTATCTCCATTCTACAGAGGAGGAAACAGACATCACACACTTTGTAAATGACAGAAACAGCCTGTTGGACACTGAAATCTGAATTCTCGACTATTGCACCTCCCACCTCACATGGCAGACGTTATCAGCCCCATTTTACAGATGGAGACAGGAGGCTCAGTGAAGTTAAGTGATTTGTCCTACAAATACCTGAAAGAAACAAACAGAAATGAGAGGATTCAAAAGTCTCTGAGCCAGCCTTGCCCCATCGTCGTGAGCACAGTTCCTGGAGAATCCAGGTAAAATGCACTGAACAGCCTGGCCCCCGCTTCCCACAGTCAATGGCACCAGGCACTCTGGAGGAAACTCAAAAGCTTGCAAAGACCTAGTTGAGCTGTGCCCCCAACTATGTCCACCAGGTGAGGCCTGCAAGCTGGGTCTGTTGGTTCCCGGAGGTGTCCTCACCCAGATCTGTGAACCCCAGACCGGTGGAACGAAGTCCAGATGCTGGTTCAAGCATTCAGCCCCCTATGCTCTGCTCTGCACAGGAAAGAGTGAATACGATCAAACTCATGCATTTTAACAACTTCTTCAGCCTGCTTCACTCCATGCGCTCACAGGAATAAAGGCTGACAGGTGCAGCTGAGTTAATCAGAGTGGATAATAGAGGAAAAGACAGGAATCACTGGCCAAATTGCAGTGAGAAAAATGGGGTGAAATCATAAGACACAAGTCAAAGGTATCCAATTAAAGTGTGATGATGTTTAAAGGGCAAGAACCCCATTCTCAGTCCCTTGGAAGTTCTTACCATGAAGATGCGTGGAACAGTGGCACATGAGATAATTTCTGGTGGTACACAGATGAACAATTTTTTAATTTGAATAATTTCTGGCAGTACACAGATGAACAATTTTGTAATTTGAATAAGGATGTTTGATGTGTGTTAGAAAAAATACAACTAGAACATAAAATTCATAACTAGCACATAAAATTTGATGTCTAGAATGAATCTAAACCTCACCCAAAGAAGTCATTTAATTGCTAGCCAATTAAAAGAAAAAATATTTTTTAAATAGGATAGATGGAAGAAGAATATAACAAAAAATATGAAGTGGGCAGTTATGTGACTGAAGTTTGGGAAGTAATATAATAGTTCTTTATCACTCGAAGTGGAGTCCATGGATCAGTAGCAGCACAATCAAGTTTGTGAGAAATGTAGAATCTCAAGAACCTCCTTAGACCAATGGAAGCAGCACCTGCATTTTAATGAGATTCCCTGATGATTTGCATACCTTGTTCATGTATACTTTGTTTAAAAAGGGCTGATCTGTCTTATTTATCACTGGGGACAATGAAGAGCTTTTCAGATTTGGTCCTAGGGAAAGAGCACTGGACTAGGATTCCATTCTAGCCATGACACTCTTTGACTCTAAGAGTTTAAAATTTTGTAATTATAGAAGAGGAGACTGAGATCTAGAAAAGGCTGCAGTGTGTGATTTTTGTCAATTTCGGAGCCAGTCCGGGTCCCCAAACATCTTGTCTTGTGCAGGAGGAAATGGTTGACATCAGAATTGCTGTCAACAATGTGATGTGACTTTTAAAAAATTGATTGTTAAAGACGTCTGCTGCTGCTAAGTCGCTTCAGTTGTGTCCGACTCTGTGCGACCCCAAAGATGGCAGCCCACCAGGCTTCCCCATCCCTGGGATTCTCCAGGCAAGAACAGTGGAGTGGGTTGCCATTTCCTTCTCCAATGCATGAAAGTGAAAAGTGAAAGTGAAGTCGCTCAGTCGTGTCCGATTCTTAGCGACCCCATGGACTGTAGCCCACCAGGCTCCTCCGTTCATGGGATTTTCCAGGCAAGAGTACTGGAGTGGGGTGCCATTGCCTTCTCCAGTTAAAGACATTACAAGGAAAAGAAAACTATAGAACAATGTATGAATGAATACTGATATAAAAATCTCAATAAAATACTAGCAAAGCAAATATAGCAACATATAAAAAAGATTATATGATATGACCAAGTGGAATTTATTCCAGGAGTACAAGGTTGGGTTAACATGAAAATCAATTAATACAATACACCATAGCAATAGAATAAAGAACAAAACCCACATGATCATCTCTATATATGCAGGAAAAGCATTCAACAAAATCCAACACCCTTGCATTATAAGGAACACTCAACAAAATAGGAAAAGAAGAGAACTTCCTCAATCCACTAAAGGCCATCTAAAAAAAACACCTAATATATTCAATGTGGTCAAACCCATTTTCTTCCTAAGATGAGTGACAAGCAAAGATACTTGCTCTCACCCAGTCTATTCAAAATTATACTGGAGGTTCTAGCCATGGCACTTAGGCAAGAAAAAGAAACAAAACCTTCCAGACTGGAAAAGAAAAGTGAAACTGTTTCTAATTGTAGATGACATGATCTTATATAGAGAAAATCCTAGGAAATCCCTATTAAAAAAAAAAAAAGAAAACTATTAGAATAAATGAATTCAGCAAGGTCATGGGATAAAAGATTTTCAAAAGTTAATTGTGTTTGTATACACTGGCAATGAACAATCCAAAAATGAAATTAATAAAACAATTCCACTTACAATAGCAGCAAAAAGAATAAAATTCTTAGGAATAACTTTAACAAAAGAAGAGTAAAGCTTGCACTCTGAAAACTACAAAATGTTGTTGAAGTATATTAAAGAAGGTTTAAATAAATGGAAAGACATCACATGCTCATGGATCAGAAGATTTAATATTGTTAAGATGGCAGTACCGCCTAAACTGAAATACAGACTCGATGCAACTTCTACCAGAATTACAGCTGGATTTATTTACTAATTTTTTTTTTTTTTTTGGCACAAAATGGAAAGGTGATTCTAAAAATCATATGGGATTACAGGGAGCTTCAAATAGCCAAAACAACTTTGGAAAAGAATGAAATGAAAGGAGTCACATTTCCTGATTTCAAAACTTCTGATAAAGCTGCAGTAATCAAGACAGCATGACAGTGGAAAGACGTATAGATCAATGGAACAAAACTGGGAGTTCAGAAAAAAACCCTTACATTTACAGTAAATTGACGTTCCACAAAGTGCCAATAGGAAGGAATAGTCTTTCTAACAAATGGTGCTGTAACTGGATAACCACACCCCTAGCTCACACCATATGCAAAAACTAACTCACAATGGATTATAGAGCTAAGTATATGAGCTAAAACTATAAAACTTTTAGAATAAGTGAACAATAAGAGCAAATTTTCATCACTTTGAGTTGGTCTCTAAGAGCACCGAGAGCACAAGTGACTAAGAAAAACTAGTTAAATTTCTTCAAAACCGAAAACGTTTGTGCTGCACATGATACCATCACGAAAGTAAAAAGACAGCCCAAAGAATGGGAGAAAATATTTGCAAATCTTGCGTCTGATAAGGGACTTGGAACCAGACTATATCAAGAACTCTTCTAACTCAATAATAAAATGATAACTCAAGTTTTTTAAATGGACAAAAAATCTGAATAGGCATTTCACTAAAGATATATAAATGGCTCAGAGCACATAAAAAGATGCCCAACATCATTAACCACTATGAAAACAGAAATGAAAACCAGGAGATAACTACTTTATACCTACTAGATAGTTACTGAAAAAAAAAAAAAAGACAGAAAACAACAAGTGTTGGTGAGGATGTGGAGAAACTGGAACCCTCATTCACCACTAGTGGGGATGTAAGATGGTACAGCTGCTTTGGAAAATAGTCCGGTGATTCCTCAAATCTTAAGTTGTCATACGATGCATTAATTCCAACTCTATGTATATAACTAAGAGAAATATAAGCATGTTCACACAAAAATGTGCTCTCGAATGTTTATAGCAGCATGATTTATAGTAGTCAAAAAAGTGGAAACAACCCATACGTCTATTACATAATGGAATGATGAATGGATAAATAAAATGTGATATAATGCCTGCAATGGAATATCATTTGACAGTAAAAAGGAGTAAAATAGTGATGCCTGTACAATACTATGCTAAGTGAAAGAAGCCAGTCTCAGAGTACTGCGTATTATTTGATTCCATTTATATGAAATGTTCAATCGGCAAATCTATCATGGCAGAAAATAGACTAATGGTTGCCTGGGGCCGGAGAAGGGGAGGATCTGTGTGGAACTAGGAGTAAATGGGGTGACTGTTAATAGGTTTAGTTTGTCTTTTGGGGGTTATGAAAAATGTTCAAAAATTGAAGTGGTGATGGTCTCCAGGTATTCTGTGAATATAGTAAAAAACCATTGAGTTGTATACTTTAAATGGTGAATTGTATGGTACAGGGCCCCTAAAAGGTGTCTGCGCCCTAGTCCCTGGAACCTCTGAATATGGTAGGTTACGTGGCAAACAAGAATTAAGAATGCAGGTGGTGGAATTCCTTGGCCATCCAGCAGTTGGACTTTGCCTTCCAATTCAGGGGGTGCAGGTTCCATCCCTGGTCAGGAAGCTAAGATCCCACATGCCTCACAGTCAAGGGACCAAAGCATAAAACAGAAGCAATATTGTAACAAAGCCAATAAAGGATTTTAAAATGGCCCACATCAAAAAAAAGAAGAAGAATTCGAGTGGGATTAAAGTTGTTGATTACCTGACTTCGCTGCTGCTGCTGCTGCTAAGTCGCTTCAGTCGTGTCTGACTCTGTGCGACCCCATAGACGGCAGCCCACCAGGCTTCCCCATCCGTGGGATTATCCAGGCAAGAACAGTGGAGTGGGTTGCCATTTCCTTCTCCAATGCATGAAAGTGAAAAGTGAAAGTGAAGTTGCTCAGTCGTGTCCGACTCTAGCGACCCCATGGACTGCAGCCTCCCAGGCTCCTCCGTCCGTGGGATTTTCTAGGCAAAAGTTCTGGAGTGGTGTGCCATTGCCTTCTCCGGATCACCTGACTTTAGAATAGAATAAAATAAAAATAAACCAGGGAGATTATCCTATATTATCCAGTGGGCCCAATGTAACCTCAAGGGACTTTAAACAACGGAAGAGGGACTCTGAGAAGAGAACCAGAGAGATGGCATTGTGAGAAGGAGTCATCCCAACATTGCTGGCTTTGAAGATGGAAGAAGGGAACCACAATCCAAGGAATGCAGGCAAGCTCCAGAAGGTAGAAAACGTAAGAAAACGGATTCTCCCCTAGAGAGCTTAGGAAACACAGCCCTGCTGATACCTTAATCCTAGCCTAGTGAGATGTACATCAGATTTCTGATCTACAGACGTATAAGATAATGCATTTTTATTATTTAAATTTGTGACAATGTGTTGCAGCAGCAGTACAAAACGAATACATATGATATATCAGTTATATCTCAATAAAACTGTTTTTAGAATGATTACTGTCTTAGACTACATAAATAGAAGCATGGTGTCTAGAGGGAGGAAATGATGGTCTGCTTGCAATCTAAGTGAGACTGACTGGAGCTCAGCATCAATGTCACCCTGGAGGAGGGATGTGGGAAAAGCAGGGTGGGTCCACAGAAAGGTCACTGTGTTAGTGAAAAGACTCAAGATGATGTTGGATGAGGAATTCACTAAGGTGGGATGAGGTTAGTGGGGATGAGAAGACAGATCCGGGAGCAATGGGGTATGTGACCTACAGGCAGGGTTCAGCTTGAGAAGAAGATGAGTTTTCTTTTTCTTTGCTTTTATCCTCTGTTTGTCTTTTTGTTTGTTTGTTCTTTTGGCTACACCATGCAGCATGCAGGGTCTTATTTCCCTGACCAGGGATGGAACCTGCACCCCTGGCATTAGAAGCATGGAGTCTTAACCACTGGACCACCAGGGAAGTCCCCTCTTCTTTGTTTCAAAAAAATATTTTATTTAACCCCAATACATGTTTGGACTTCCCTGGTGGCTCAGGCTATAAAGAATCTGCCTGCAACCCAGGAGACCTGGGTTTTCAATCCCTGAGTTGGAAAGATCCCCTGGAGAAGGAAATGGCTACCCACTCCAGTATTCTTGCCTGGAGAATCCCATGGACAGAGGAGCCTGGCAGGCTATAGTTCATGGGGTCAAAAAGAGACAAGACCAGGCAACTAATACTTTCAGTACATGTTTTACCTAGAAAAACTAGAAAATACAGTTAAGTAAGAAGGAAAAATGAATAACCAAATAGTCACATGCCATTTTGTTGCAAGTTATTAATGCTTCCAGCACTGGGAAGGTAAAACCAAGTCTTTTATTGTTATGTTCCCAGAATCTGGCTCAAGGTAGACGATCATGGAACGCTTATTGAATGAATACATAATGCACACACACATTTTTAACTTACAAAAATAAAACCCTACTGTATATATTGCTTTATAACCTTCTTTTCCTCCATTACTGATATATTATGGGCTTCTTTCCAGTTCAATAAATATACATTTACATTAGGGATGTAATAGATACTGCCAGACTGCAAATAGAATTCAGGGGGTCTGTGAATTTGAACAGGGAAAAAATTATGTCCTTATTTTCCCTAACCTCTAACTGAAATTTCTCATTTCCTTCAACTTGAACGTAGGCAACAAGCCAGAGTAGTATTAGCAGTATTCTTGCCATCAGAAGTGATCATAGATGTTTTCATAGTAAATTACCATTGTTGCTTGAAATATTGTTTATACTCATCTTTCTTTTGAAACGCCAACAGTTATTATACTGGCTGCAAGCACTTGTTAGTGAATATAATAAAGAAGCATGAGTCCTACTGTATCAGAAATTTTAAAATATTTAAATAACTGTATTTTAATATAATTAGTCTTCTTGGAAAGATTCAACATCTTATTTTACATGTTTAAAGTCATTATTCTTGCAAAAGTGGCCATGGGCCTCACCTTAAAGGTCTATGGCACAGCAAGGGTTAAGAAGGAACTCTGACCTACACTCACCTTTTTTCTTAATTTTTATTCTGGAATAATTTTAAATTTACAGAAACATTGCAAAAATAGTACACACACTCCTCACCCAGCTTTCTCTAACGTTAACACATTAGGGACTTCCCTGTTGGTCCAACGGTTAAGACTTCACCTTCCAATGTAGGGTGTGTGGGTTCGACTCCTGGTCAGGGAGCTAAGATGCCACATGCCTTGCAGCCAAAAAACCAAAACAGAAACAATATCATAACAAATTCAATAAAGACTTTAAGAATTGTGCACATTAAAAAAAAATCTTAAAAGAAACAAGTTACATAATCGTAAAATAATTGTTGAAAGCAGGAAATTAACATTGATAACATTATTATAAAGCAATCTTCAAACTGAATTTGAATTTTGCCTGTATTTCCACTGTCTTTTTTCTGTTCCAAGATCTTCCATTGTATATAGTGGTCAGGCCTCCTTAGTCTCCTCCAGTCTGTTGTAATTTCTCAGTCTTTCCTTGTTTCTCATGATCTTAACACTTTCTAAAAACTGTTGGTCAGTTAATTTGCAGACTGTCCATCAATTTGGATTTGTCTGATAGCTTCTCACGATTCGATGGAGAGCATGCATTTTTTGTAGGAATCGCACAGGAGGGATGCTGTGACCTCTGCCAGCATCACATCAGAGGAGCATGATGTAGACATGTGTTATTTGTGTACATAGTGGCTGCAGCATATTCATTATGTATTTAATTGTATGTAACATACAATTTACTTAATTGGTCCCCTTCCAATGGACTTTTGGCATATTTTCAATTTAGGGCAGTTACAAATAGCGCCATGATGGAAAAAGAAGTACAGGGCAGGGCAGCCTGAAGGAGCAGCCAGCAGCCAGGAGTGGAGATGAGTATCCTGTCCCTGGAGGCATGCAACAGCAGAGTGGCACCAGACACCATTTCCATTTCCCCAGAAAGAGCATCTGGTGGCCCAGAAGACTAGTAAAATGCACAGGGACAATAAGAAAGGATGCTCTCCTCCCCTGGGTCTGCATTCATTAGCAAGGTGAGGCCTCAGCCCAGGTGGAGGGTAAGAAATGCTCTCCACAATAGACGACGACGACGACTAGTTAGTATTCTGAGCTCCCGGCTCCACTGACGGCTAATTGCCCCTAAGAGCTGAGATCACTGGAGGGGAAAATGCAAGGTGGCCTAACCTTTGCTGGGCTCAGAGAGCCAGCCAGCCTCCCAGCAGAAAGGTCTGCCCTGCCACTCAGCTCAGTAGCTCCTTTCTCTGCCCTGATTGCTAATGTTGGAGGGTGGCTGCCACAGGGTAGCTCTGGGGCCCAGCCCCCAGCAGTGGAGTAGCTTTGTGACTTAACCAATCTCAGGAGGTTTGGAGGCGGCAGGGGAGACAGTGCTGAAACTTCCAGCTGCTGGGTTCCTAAAATGTATGAGTTACAACTGTTTTGGAACAGTGTTTGTCAGTATCTGGGAAAGCTAACTGCATATGTAGTCTGCTCCTAGGTACGTGTTGTGCTAAGTCACTTTAGTCATGTCCCACTCTTTGTGACCCTATGGACTGCAGCCTGCCAGGCTCCTCTGTCAATGGGGACTCTCCAGGCAAGAATACTAGAGTGGGTTGCCATGTCCTCCTCTAGGGGATCTTCCCGACCCAGGGATTGAACCCTTGTCTCTTTATGTCTCCTGCACTGGCAGGCAGGTTCTTTACCACTAGGGCCACCTGGGACGCTCCTAGGTATATACCCAACAAAATAAATGCTTACATCTACCAAAGAATGTTTATATAAGCTCTATGCACAATCACCAAAACCTGGAAACAACTCAAATGCCTATCAGCAGTTCAGTTCAGTTCAGTTCATTCGCTCAGTCATGTCCGACTCTTCATGACCCCATGGACTGCAGCATGCCAGGTTTCCCTGTCTATCACTAACTCCTGGAGCTTGCTCAAACTCTTGCCCATCGAGTCAGTGATGCCATCCAACCATCTCATCCTCTTTTGTCCCCTTGTCCTCCCACCTTCAATCTTCCCCAGCAGAAGAGATAAACAAATCATGATCTAGTCATATAATGGAATCATACATGGCAATAAAGTCAAAAAACAAGCTATTGCTAAATGCAATAGCATGGATGAATTGCCAGATAATGTGTTGAGTGAGACAAATGAGGTCATAGTGTATGAGTCCTTTATGCAAACTATGGTGATAGAATTGAGACTAGGGTTCCCCTTGGAAGGGGGGTGGTGTTGACTAGGAAGGGGTCCACTGTGAGGGGGCTTCTAGTATGCTGTTCTACAACTCAGTAGGGGTAGGGGTTCTGTGAGTGTGAAAGAAACTGAAAGTGAAGTCGCTCAGTCGTGTCTGATTCTTTGTGACCTCATGTACTATAGCCTCGTAGGCTTCTCCGTCCATGGGATTTTTCCAGGTGAGAGTACTGGAGTGGGTTGCCATTTCCTTCTCCAGGGGATCTTCCCAACCCAGGGATCACACCCGGGTCTCCCACATTGCAGGCAGATGCTTTACTGTCTGAGCCACCAGGAAAGCCCTCTGTGAGTGTATACCTAAGTAAAAATTCATCAAGAGTACACTTACATTTTTATGGCATATAAATTACGCTTTAATTTAACAACAACATTAACAAAGAAATGGGTGCAGGCCAGAGCAGGCTCTGCTGGCCCAGAGAGGTGAGAAAGAGGGCAAAGAGGAAGTGACAGATCCCAGCCCTCTGAGGACTCGCTTCGTGACCTGGGCCACCAGATTAAGTGCTTCAGGTTCTTCTGCTGGGGAGATGCTGATACTGCCTACTGCCCCTGCCATGTTATTGGGAAGAGAATTTGGGGAGGTGTATCAGAAACCAGCTTCTAAATAAAAAACTGATGCATAAGGACTTCCCTGGTGGTCCAGGGGCTACGATTCCACGCTCCCAATGTAGGGGGGCCAGGTTCAATCCCTGTTCAGGGAAGTAGATCCCACGTGCCACAACTAAAGATTCTGAATGCCACAATTAAGACCTATTGGAAGGACTGATGTTGAAGCTGAAACTCCAAAACTTTGGCCACCTGATGCGAAGAGCTGACTCATTGGAAAAGAGCCTGATGCTGGGAAAGATTGAGGGCAGGAGGAGAAGGGGAGACGACAGAGGATGAGATGGTTGGATGGCATCACCGACTCAATGGACATGAGTTTGGGTAGGCTCCAGGAGTTGGTGATGGACAGGGAGGCCTGGCGTGCTGCAGTTCATGGGGTTGCAAAGAGTCAGACACAACTGAGCAACTGAACTAAACTGAACTGAACAGCCAAATAAAAACATAAACATATATGTTTTAAAGTGATGCCTGTATTGACTCCTTCAGTATGTATTAAGCACCTCAGTCATGCAGGCAGATTAGATTCAGTCCCGGCCCTGGCAGGAAGTCTCAGACTAAGCAGGGATAAAGGCCACCAACCCCTAAACAAACAATTATAAGCTATGATGAGTTACAGAAAGGCCAGTGGGTATGGAGATGGTAAATAACCGAGCAGTGGGATAAGGAATTCATTAGTGTGGGGAGATGGGGATGACCTCTCAGAAGAGATGACTCAGAAGCAGAGACTTTAAAGGACAGGAAGGAGCCAGGCCTGCAGAAGGACATTTCAGGCAGAGGAATCTGAGAGGGCAGAGATAGAATTCACAGCTGGAAAGTGTCATGTGTGGCCAGAGAGGGCGAGCCAGAGATGGGTTCCTGGAGGGGCAGACCATGCACAGCCTGGTGGGCAGGGTAAGGGTTTGAGGCTTTTATCAGAAGCTTATTAGAAAGGGGCCAGGGGTCTTTTAATCAAGAAATGACGTGATCTGATTTGTGACTTTAAAAGATGACTTCAATAACTAATGATTCTTTGTGACCCCATGGACTGTAGCTCACCAGACTCCTCTGTTCGTGGAATTCTCCAGGCAAGAATACTGGAGTGGGTAGCCATTCCCTTCACCAGGGGACCTTCCTGACCCAGGGAGCAAACCTGAGTCTCCTGCAATGCAGCCAGATTTTTTACCATCTGAGCCACCAGGGAAGCCCAACCAGAGAGGAGCCAAACATAGAAGATTATATACTTGATAATTCTATTTATGTGAAATTCAGAGATCTCCCCAAACTAACCAGAAGTGATGGAAATCAAAATAGTGGTCAGCTTTGAGAACTGTGGTCTTGGAGCTGAAGGGTTGGAAATGTCCCTTATCCTGATGTATCAATAGATGGGAGGTACAAAAATGTAAAAAGTTGTCACAATATACACATAAGATTGGTACACTTCATGGAGTAACTAGACTATTTGTGCACCATACACCTCAACGAAAAAGCAAAATAAAATTTAAAATCACTAACATTTTTATTGGCTAACATCATTTTTTAAAGTGAGGATTATCGAGATATAATCTTCATGCAATCACACCTCCCCCTTTAAAGTACATAGCTGGATGAGTTTTGACAGATGCATACGCCAGCTTAACTGCCACAAACAAGATATAGGACATTTCCAGCCCCCTCCTAAAGGTGCCTTGTGCCCCTCTGCAATTGATTCCCACCTGTCCTCCCCGTCCCTGCGCTCTAGCTCCTGGCAACCACTGGTTTCATTTCTGTGCTTAGAGTCTGGCCTTTTCCAAACTGTCATTAAATGGAATCATTTAGCATTTAACCTTTTGAGTCATCTGCTTCTTTCACGAAGCAGAATACTTTTGAGATTTAACATGCTGTTGGGGACAAGTTATTTCTTTATTATTCTTTATTTATTTTTGGCTGTACTAGGTCTTTGTTGCTGCACGCGGGCTTTCCCTAGTTGGCAAGCAGGGGCTACTCTCTAATTGCAGTGCACAGGCTTCTCATTGCCGTGACTTTTCTTGTTGGAGAGCATGGGCTCCAATAGTTTGCTTCTTTTTACAGCCGAGGCATTTGCCTAGTATGGATGTACTGTGATTCATTTACCCATTTACCAACTGATGAACCTTTGGGTTGCTTCCAGTTTGGGACAGCTTCCCAGTTTGGACAAACACTTGCAGATGGGTCTTTGGTATACCAGGGTTTTCGTTTCTCTCAAAGAAATACATTAGTATTGGGATGATCAGGATATATGATAAGCACACTTTAATGTTGTAAGACACTGCCACAGTGGTTTTCGAAGTCGTTTCCAGGTACTAAATACATTATCTCATTTTCTTCTCAGAATAGGTGAGGAAAGTGAGGGTCAGAGAGGCTGAGCTATTTGCCCAGGGCTTCCCTGGTGACTCAGATGGTAAGGAATCTGCCTGCAGTGCAGGAGACCAGGGTTTGATCCCTGAGTTGAGAAGATTCCAGGGAGAAGGGAATGGCAACCCACTCCCATATTCTTGCCTGGAGAATTTCATGGAAAAAGGAGCCTAACATGCTACAGTCCAGACTGAGAGACTAATTTTTTCATTTCCCAGGTAGTGCTAATGGTAAAGAACCCAAAGCAGGAGACTAAGAGATGCCGGGTTTGATCCCTGGGTAGGGAAGATCTCCTGGAGGAGGAAATGGCAACCCACTCCAGTATTCTTGCCTGGAGAATCCCATGGACAGAGGAGCCTGGCCGGCTACAGTCCATAGGTCACAAAGACTTGGACACGACTGAAGTGACTCAGCACACACGCGTGCAAGCTATCTGCCCAAGGCCCCACAGTAAGGAGGTGACAGTGCTGGATCCCCAGGTCCCCACAGGGAAACCCTGCTCTCAAGCTCTTCCAAAGGGGCTGCCCTCATGAGCAGGGCTGGTTCGCCCAGAGCCAAACTCAGACAAGGTCCAGACTAAAACTTAGAAGCGTGACAGACGAGATGGCAGCAAACCGTGTAACCCCTCCAAGTAAGAAAATAATGAAAGAAGAAGGAAGAGCCAGGCAACATGAAAGCGGAGAAAATTGTCAGCTACAAGCCAAGCATTAATTCATTTGAAGTCAGCCGTTCGCCTCTGCTTCCAAGTCCCTTGGTCCTCTGGCAAGTTTTCAAATTAAAGCACCGAAGATTCCCTCACTCCCCTGACCCCCCAGATGATGAGGGCTGGCAGGGCAGGGGGTTGGGGCCAGAATATTGTCTGGAACTAGCAAATCAGAACCCCCA
This sequence comes from Bos javanicus, assembly GCF_032452875.1. NCBI lineage: Eukaryota > Metazoa > Chordata > Mammalia > Artiodactyla > Bovidae > Bos > Bos javanicus. The sequence continues at coordinate 66,529,789 of NC_083880.1, read as the reverse complement.
CCCTACCCCCAACCTCAGATAGAACCTGGACCCCTGCTGGCTGGGAGGTGGCCTCCCCAAGCCCAAGACAGCTCTGACCCCCGCAGGGCCACAGGGGGAATGGAGGTTAATGAGATTTTGATGAACCTGCAGTTTCCATTTTGCGAGGGAAAAGGCTCAGACCCTTGCTAATTAAAGGGAACTGACCTGTAAAATGAGTCTGGGGATGAATGACAGGGCAGGAGGGCCAGCTGAGGGAGGAAGGGAGGAGAAGCGAGACCCCAACAGCTTTGTCAACACAATCCAGTCTGATGGGGGGAGCAGGCCCAGAGACTGAAAGGGATTTGCCCAAAGACACACAGCAAATCAGACTAGACTTGGATCCTGAAATAGGTAAGCATGAGAATGGAGGGGGGGAAACTAAAAACATGGAGATAGACAAAGAAACATACTGAAAGAGACCAAAAGGCTGCATCTTCAATGATAATATCTAACCTTCCTTGCAGCCCATCATCTCATTTAATCCTTACAACTCCAGATTGTGCTCAGTCGCTCAGTTATGTCCAACTCTGCAACCCCAAGGACTGTAGCCTGCCAGGCTCCTCTGTCCATGGGATTCTCCAGGCAAGCATGCTGGAGTGGGTTACCATTTCCTTCTCCAAGGGTTCTTCCCGAATTAGGGATCAAACAAACCCATGTCTCTTGTGTCTCCTGCATTGGTAGGCGGGTTCTGTACTACTAGGGCCACCTGGAACTCCAGGAGATAGACATTATTATGCCCATATGTGGAAACTGAGGTTCAGAGAAGTGAAGCAACTGGCTCAAGAGCACGCAGCCAGCCAAATCTACCCAACTCCATACCCTTATTCCCATCCCCTATGCTTGGGGTGGCCCTGGGTCCCAGTTTACACATGCTGTTCCAGTTTTAGTATTAAAACACCCCTTTCACTGTCCAAAGTGACTCAGTTTAAGCCAAATATTATATAACCTCTGTACCTAGGCTACATCTTATAAGTTGCTTCCTATGTGACATGCATAGCCCAGGATCTGACACACAAACAGTCAAACCTAGGCACAGAGTCATGTCTCAGCATGTCTCAGTAATGAGGCAGAGAGCACAGTGGTAAGAAACCAGCTCTGGAGCTAGCCAAACTGAGGCTCAAACCCAGCAGTATGACTTTGGGTTAGTCACTTGACCTCTCTGGGCCTCAGTTTGTTCTTCTGGAAAGCGGGGATAACCATGGTTACTCCCCCAAGTTATGGAGATGATATGAAGAGAGAAGTATAAAGTACCAGTGCACGTTTGCTATAATTTCATGGTACATCTACAGTTTCAGCCTGCCCCCTTTCTGCTACACCCTGTGCATTTCCATAGCATGTACTTGGTTTGTGTTTGCTGGGCTTGTTTATAGACCTTTCTCTCCTGACTCACCTGGCAGTTCCCTGCCCCAGGACCTTTGTACATACTGGGGTTTTCATTTGCCTGTTTAACTTAAAATCGTGTGCTAGCCACCATGCTAAGCATATTGCATATGTTAACTTACTTCATCCTCACAATAATCCTGTGTTTATAAATGAGGAATCTGAGGCATGGAGGGGCCAATCACCTTGTCCACAATCACACAGCTAGTTAGCAGCAGAACTGGGATTCAAACCCAATCAGCCTGACTTAAGGATCAACCCTATATAGTACCTTCCTCTGTCCAGAAGGTGCTCCCCTACTCCTACCACTGACCCCTCCACTGCCTGTGCCTGAATAACTCCTACCCACCCTGCCTTTGCTGGAATATCACTTTCTCCAGGAGACACACTGATTGCTCAGCCTAAATCACATTTCCCACCCCTGCCCGTGGAATAGTCACTCATCCCATTCTTTCCCTTCTTTCAAAGCTGAATTCAGTTTGTTATTCTCTATTTATGTGCTCATTTGTCTTCCTCACTAGACAGTTGCATTCCAGGAGGGCAAAGACCATTTTTGTGCCCCAAGCATCGAGCAACAGACATATGGTAGGTCTTCAATAAATATCGGTTGAAGGGAGGAATAAAGGAAAGGAAGAAGGAAGGAGGAATTAGAAACCCCCTAAGGACAGGAGCTGTTCCTGATGGTGTTTTATTGTCCCAGGAGCCCGTCCCAGGGTCTCCAAGCACACAGGAGGGCTCTCAGTGTTTGCTGACCCCAACTATATCGGCCACCGTGGCCGATCCCCCCCCCACCCCTTTGGGCCCCGGGGCTGTGGGCGGCCAGATGGAGCAGGGCTGGCACCCAGCCCTCTTTAGCCACCAGCATTTCCCCTCTGACTACACCCACCTCCCCCGACACCCAACCCCTCCCTTCTCCCTTCTCCCTTCTTCTTCGCCTTTCTGAGATGAAGCGGTGAAATGATTTTTCTACTTGAGCAGTTTTCAATTTAGATTAAGAAAAATGTGGTCTGCAGTCACTCGGCAAAAGGCCGTGGCAGCCCTGTCCCTTCTGGGACCAGGGGTTTCTCAGCCGTTGACAGCAGAGCTGGTTCTGGGGAGGGGGGATTGTGGAGGGGACTTCCCAGCCCCTCTGCGTCCCCTCAACACTCATCCTCGTCACTTGGCCTCCTCCTGTCTTCCTGGGTAAGAGACCAGGGTCCAGAATCAAACAGAACTGGGTGGGTTCAGGCTCTAACCCATGCATACTGTGTGACCTTAGGCAGGTTCTGCACCTCTCTGAGTCTTCTTGTTCCATCCATAATGTGGGTCGACGGTAAACCCTCTAATTTGGTCCCTGCCTATTAGATCAAAAGGCTCCCTCTTAGCCTTCCAGATTGTGGAAGAATAAATAGCAAGAACAACATGAGGACGTTTAGCTGGGCTATGCCAAGGTGGACAGAGCCTCAGAAACCCCAGGGCCAGAGCACACAACAGGTGAAACATGCTGATGGCAAGGGAGGCTTGAGCAGCACAAGAATAGATGGAAGTTTCTAAAGAGGCCCCCAAGGAGCCAGAGGTAAGAGACAAGGGTGGGTCGGCCGGCAGAGGAGGAAGGAGGCCGAACTCTGGGACCACTTAACTCCTTCCTAATTCTGAAATCTTTATGCCTGGGATAAATTTTGTGCTGCTTGTTAATGTCGCCTTTTGAAATGGAAATACTTTTGTTCATCTGGGTAAATAAAGGGCATATATTAACCCTAGTTAATGGCACCAATTCTGGAGTCAAGAATACCAGGGTCTCATCTCCCGCTCCTCCCTTCAGTAGCTGTGTGATCTTAGGCAAGTTACTGAACTTCTCTGAACCTCTCCAAAATATGTAATTTTCACACTGGTCTGTTTCTTAGGTTTGGTTTTTTGGTAAATCAACTTTACAAAAATGATGTAACTTACAAATGATAAAATGTATGCATTTTAAGTGTACATTTCAATGAGTTTTGACAAATGAATATCGATGTATTACACTCAGGTAACTGCCACTGTGATCAAGAAACTGAACATCTTGATTATACTAAAAAGTTCTCTTGTGCCTCCTTCTGAGTCCTGTTGTTTTTAATGTAAAAATAATAGGTTCTGCAGGCCCCATGATAACACATCTTGGCATCAAAATAAACATCCTAGGACGTCCCTGGTGGTCCAGTGGTAAAGAATCCGCTTGCCAAAGGAGGGGACACAGGTTCCATCCCTGGCCCAGGAAGATCCCACATGCCACGGGGCAACTAAAGCCTGTGCACCACAGCTACTGAAGCCTGCACGCCTAGAGCTTGGGCTCTGCAACAAGAGAAGCCATTGGAATGAGAAGCCCGTGCACTGCAACTAGACAGTAGCCCCCGCTCCACAAAACCAGAGAAAGCTCAAGCGCAGCCATAAACAAATAAATTTTAAAGAAAATAAACATCCTAGGAAGGTGTGTGGTGTTTACACTGTGATTCTGCCTCTCTGCTCCCCACCCCCGCCTTCACACACACACACACACACACACACACACATACACACACACTGTCGGGGAGACCCAGAGGCGCTCAATTCAAGCCCAGAATCACAGGATTCAAGGTGGACTCCCGCATGCCAACTGCCAGTGGTGAGCCACTAGACAGCCCAGCCCTCCCTCCACAGACGGCCAACTGACAACTGGCCTCCCCGGGGCCACTCGCCACGTGTCTTTGTATCTGACACCTCCAGGAGCTGAGAGCTGCTCCAGGGAGGGCACCTGGCTGTCGCCTGTCATCGACCACTGTGTATTCAGTGCCCCAAAGGGGCCTGGTGCACAGTAGGTGCTCCATAACTAGGAGTAGAATGAATGAATGAAGAGAGGGACGGCCAGCCTGAGGACCCCTGACAAGCAGTGAGGATCTTTGTACACCTACCCGAGCGTTGCCCAAACATCTGCCCTTCAAGTCCGACTTTCACAAGAACCAGGCACTATTATTTAATATTCTTTAAATTGGCTCAATTAGTTTTTACTCTCTCTGTGTTTGCTTTGCCTTAAGCAACCATGAAATCATGGTTTGATTTGATTTGTATATAGAACTTTCCATTTTAATATAATTTTTTTTTTGACTGTGCCTTGGGACTTGCGGGATCTTAGTTACCTGACCAAGGATGGAACCCCGGGCCCTCAGCAGTGAAAGCACAGTCTTAACCACTGGACTGCCAGGGCATTCCCTAATACGATTTTAAACTTTACAGAAAAGTTGCAAAGAACATCCATACAGATGTTTTTTCACCAAGATTCACCAGTAATACACATTTTTCCCCATTTGATTTATCTTTATATCTCTCTCTCTCTAACTTACGTCTGCATCATGTGTGTTAGTTGCTCAATCGTGTCCAACTCTTTGCAACCCCCTGGACTGTAGCCCACCAGGCTCTTCTGTCCATAGGGTTCTCTAGGCAAGAATACTGGAGTGGGTGGCCATTTCCTTCTCCAGGGGATCTTCCCACCCAGGGATCAAACCCAGATCTCCTGCATTGCACACAGATTCTTTACCGTCTGAGCCACCAGGAAAGCTCTACATCTGCATAGTTCTATTTTTTTCTAGTACACCTTAACATAAACACTATACAACATTACTATAAAAAAATAGTAAAACTTATGGGACTTCCCTGCTGGTCCAGTGGTTCAGAATTCTCCTTGCGATGCATGACACGTGGGTGTGATCCCCGGTCAGGGAGCTAAGATGTCACACGCTGTGGGGCAACTAAGCCTGTGAGCCACAACTAGGGAAGCCTCCATGCCACAACAAAGACCCAATGCAGCCAAAAAATATACAAAATAAAATTTAAAGAAACAACAACATTTTTAAAACAACAATACTTGTTGCCCTCCTTACCAGGTCCCTCCCTGCAAAGGACTGTAGCTCCTACCTCCCGGCCACCAGGTTTGGCCACGTGGCCTGCTTTGCCTCCTGAATTGTAAGCAGAGCTGTGTGTGTCACCTCTGCGTGGAAGCTCTCACGCCATCACGTGCTTCCGCCACTGGTCCTCTCTTGCTGCCACCCAACCAGCAGCGTTGTGGGCAGGGGCTGCCCCTTTAGCTTCATCCTCAGCATGATGTTACGGAGTAGAATCAGAGCGGACCCGTGGCGGACACGCAGTGTGAACAAGAAATAAAACCCTATTGTTGAAAGCTATTGAGATTTGGGGGAGGGTCATTTGTCACCACAGTATAACATTATTTAAGCTGACTGATACAAATGCATCACTATTAAAATGAAAAATGTTTCTACACCACCTGCAAATACACGGCAAATTTGAAAAACGTGGAGTTGGCCACGGTGGCCCTGAAAGGTACGGCTTAATAACCCACGTGATGAAGAAGGAAACTGAGGCTCACAGCGACCATGTTGTTTGCTCAAAGCCTCTCAGTCAGGGAAGACGGCAGAGACGATTATTCTGGGTACTGCCGTCCGGCCTCGGTTGAAGGAGAGGCAATGGAATTGTCCTTTGGCAAGTCAGTTCTGTCAGGGATCTTTCTTCTGCACAATCATCTCTCCTTTCAGAGCCCCTTTCTTCTGCCCATGGTTCCCCAAGACCAGCAGGAAGCACTCCTGACCCCATCTTCTTGAAGCCAAATGCCAGGTGATCCCCTTGAAGGAGTTAGCTGCTAACTAAAGGTGTTAACTGCTAATGAAAGTGCCAGCACTAACTAAGGTATTAGCTAATAAGCATTAACACCTCTCAAGGTGTTGGCATATTAATAAGGAACTTCAGAAAAATCCAAACAATTTCAAGAATCAGAGGAACAAAGCTCAAAAGGTGGCAGAATAATTCAGTTCCACAATTCTTCTTGCCCCTATTACAAGCTGAGCCCTGAGCTAAGACCTACATCTAATACAGTGCATACATATAAAGCTTTGCAGTATGCATGATATTCAATAGTCTGCAAAGCACTTCAGTTTACAGGCCACTTTCTTATTCATCGTGTCCCTGCTCTTCCCATCAACCCAGTGAGGGAAGTTTTGCTATCTCCAATCTGCCAATGAGGGAGCTGAGGTCCAGAGAGCGGGAGTGACTTATTCAAGGTTACAGGCTAGTGAGTAAGGGACTGGAGTCGTCTCCTGCACTGTCAGACTCTCAGCCTGGTGCTCCTCCCATGGACCCCAAACCCCTAACACAAGTGAAGGAGTAACAAACGGGGACCAGAGCATTTCAGTTCACATCTGCCTTCCTCCTGGGCCTAAAGTGGACTGTGACCCCCCCAAGGAGTCAGAGCCAAGGCCAGGCTAGTCCAGGCTAGTTCTTGGGAGACTCATGCCTGTAGGCCCCCTCTTTTCTGCTAACTCTTGTTCATCTTTCCAAGCTCAACTCCTTTCTCAGGCATCACCTCCTCCTGGACACCTTCCCAGATGGTCATGGGCCATCTCTCTTTGAGCTCCCAACACACAGGGCATATCTTGATCCTACAGATTGCACTGGAATGGTGCCTTTACAGGTTGGAGAAATCGGTGTCCCTGTGCCAGGCATGCGGCACAGAACAGAGGAAGCAGCTATAAATGCTTGTTGAGTGAATGAATGAACAATGCCCATGGTTGGTACAGAGAACTCATGAAAGTGAACCACATTGCCAGCCCTCCCAGGAACAGATTTGAACAAACTGTAGTAATTTAAAAGTAAGAGATGAGCTGTTTCAATTTCTTAAAGCCCGATTAATATTTTACTATACAGCAGTAGTAGTTATTTGTATCGTTGTTTATCTCTCTATCTCTGTGTGAGCATGTATACAAGCCATCAGGGGAAAAAAGAGGGAAGTTTCAAGACCAGATAAGTTTGGAAAGCTCTGGGTTTAAGAGGGGTGTACTGTAGGACTTTTCAGAGCCTTTAAGAGTAGCATTTATGGAGCATTTACTATATGCCAGGCACTACGCTAAGTGCTTTACATTTATTGCCTTATTCCTTTATAGTTCAATCAACCCATTAACTTATATTCTACTAGATTATAAGTTCCGTGAGGACAGAAGCATATTAGTTAATTAGTATGCCCAATTGATAGATGAAGGAACTGACTATAACCTTGCTGCTAGTCTTCAATATAGTAACTAGTGAGCCTGGCAGATCTGCAGGGCAGAGTGCTTGCACTTAGCATTTCTAGTCTTTATTTGGCTCTGAGCATCTTTTTCAAGAAGGATCTGGAAGGACAGTACCTTGAGGAACATACTCTATGAAATGATACTCTAGGCTCCGCAGGCTCTAATGGCAGACTCTGTCTTCTTTTGTCTCCTCAGACCATAGCACATGAAGACTGGAGGGAGAAAGGAAGGAGAAGTCAGGGTATTCTTTCTGTTCTTTGTACTCTTTTTAGGAAGTAAGGGGAGAGAAAGGGGGGTGAGGAAGAAAAAAAGAGAAAGGAATGAGGAAGGAAGGGAAAGGAAAGAGAGAAAGAAGGAAAGGGGAAGGAAACAAAGAAGATAAATGGATAAGGAGGAGCAGGGCTAGACATATGGGTGAATGGATGGATAGATGGATGAAGAATGGGTGGATTAGAAGATGGATAGATAGAAGGATAGATAGATGGATGGATGGAAGGACGGATGGATGGGTGGATGGATGGAAGGATGGATGGATGGATGGGAGGATGGATAGTAAACAAATAAGGGGCTGGATGAATGGATGTGTAGATAGATAAGAGTACACAGGGACAATGAGATATTGACGCCCAACAGTTTCTATGTGGGTGCAACCGACCAGTTGGAAGGGAGGCTTGACATTATATTTGCAGAACATGTTACAAAAGATTCAGAAACTATCAGTTGTCCATGCAAAAGAAACAAGGAAGAGGTGGCAGAAATTATAGAGTTAGATTTAAATTAAAGCCCCCCTAAGCCACCCCTTCGTATTCCCTCTGCAGGTGTGACTTTAATAGTCTATAACAGTGAGCTGAAAATCCATGTCCCTTAGAAGATTCAAAGGTTTCGAGGTTCTATGTCCCTAAGACCGAAAATGTAAGACTCTGTGTCCTTAAGGGCTCTTTATCTCTGCTCACATAGTGAGAGAAGTACTCTGTGCCAGGGAGTGTTCTAAGTACTCTACAAAGAGCAGCTCCTTTCATCTGCCACCCATGGAGTAGACATTACTATCGTCCTCAAAATGAGACACAGCGATATGAAGTAATTTGCCTTCGATCACACAGCTGGTAAGCAACAGGACTGGGACCGGAAGCCAAGAAGGCTAGGTAGCATCCACAGTCCATGCTTTCAACCACCACGTGTCTTGCCTCAAGGCAGTGAGGATTCTGTCTGCATCTAATTTTCGAAGATTTGGTGCTCGAAGCTTGAGGAGTCTGCAATTCTAGGACTCTGAGTGTCTCCATGCTTAGGCAAGAAGGAGCCTTCAAAGGCGGAGGGAAAAAGGAGGCGGGGGTGGGGATGGTGCCTGGCTGGCTCCTGTAAGCACCAGCCCCGCTGATGTCAGGCACCTGGCTGTCACTCTTTCTGTTAACCCTGGGGGGAAAACACATTTGTGGCAGATAACAGGCACGAGGGTGTGTCAGCCCTCCGCCCGCTCCTGGGCCTGATGGATGGGCTACACGGGGCCCCCCTGACCTGTGTGTGTACCGTTATCTGCTCGGCCAAGGGAGGCTGTTCATCATGCCGACAGCTTGGCAAGGCACACCTGCTGGGCCTGCGTCAGCTAGAGCTGCCAGCGTCCCAGGAGGAGCGAGGAGAGATAATGGGAGGGGTGGGGCAGGAGAGACACAGAGAGGAGAACCAAGGACCCCATGACGGCAGCATCCCTAGGCCCAGGATTGGCCCAGAGGGTGGCACTGATTGCCAGGCGTGATGCTGTTTCTGGTGGTACTGTGGATATTGTGTGTGACTTTGGACTAGTCACTTAACCTCTCTGGGCTATAAAATAACATTAAGATTTGCCAGAGGAGGGGAGAAAGGACAGGGTGGGATGTTTGGAGAGAGTAACATGGAAAATACATTACCATATGTAAAACAGATAGCCAATGGGAATTTGCTGTATGACTCAGGGAACTCAAACCAGGGCTCTGTAATGACCTAGAAGGGTGGGATGGGGAGGGAGGTGGGAAGAAGGTTCAAGAGGGAGGGGACATGGATATACCTACAGCTGATTCATATTGATATCTGGCAGAAACCAACACAATACAGTTAAGCAGTTATCTTTCAATTAAAAATAAATTTTTAAAAATAGAGTACTGGAGTGGGGTGCCATTGCCTTCTCCAAAATAGATAACAAAGAAAGAAATAGGCAGTACTTAATAAATCATTTAAAAAGTAAAAAACAAAAAGATTTGCCAGATACCAGAGGGCCCTCTTTTCTTCTCCTTCTCTTCATGTTCCACATCCAGTCACTAGGTCTTATTGGTTTTACCTCTGAGTCTGTCCATTTTTCATCATCATCTCCACTGGGACCACCTTGGTCCAGGCCACCACCATCATCTCTTGTCTGAGCTCCTGCTTTCCCTTCCTGACCCTGCACTCCACTGTACACCCAGCAGCAGGAGAATCTTTACTATAGAATCATGTCAGATCACTCCCCTGTTTCAGACCCACCAGTGATGCCCTGCACAGTGAGAAATGAACCCAAACTCCAGAGCTCTGCAAAAGCTGGCCTTCTCTCCCTGCCCATCATCACCTTGTACCTTCTTGTCCATTTGCTTACCACCTTCCAACTACACTGCCAAGTCCTTTTCTGTCTCCTAGTCTTTGCATATGCTGTTTCTTCTGATGCAAAAGCTCTCTTCTCAGTTCCTTGCACGACCAGCCAACTCTTTCTCAACCACAGATCTCAGCTATCAATGGTCACTTCCTCAAAGAGGTCTTCCCAGCCTGAAATAATACCCCACCCTCCCTCTAAGCTCACTTTATCAAAGCACCAATGTATGCCCTTCCCAGCCCTTATTACAACCACAAAGTAGGCTGTTTATTTATTTGTGCATTTACTTATTGTCTGTCTTCTCCACTAGAAAGTGAGCTCTAAAAAGTCATGGGTGTGGAGGCCATCCCTGGTCATCCAGTCATTGGGACTCTGAGCTCCCAATGCAGGGGCACAGATTTGACCCCTGGTCCGGGAGCTAAGATCCTGCATGCCACGTGGTGTGGCCAAAACAAACAAACAATCAAAAACAACAACCAAAAAGGTCATAGGTTTTTGTCTTATTCACCACTGTGTCCCTGAATGTTTCCCCACTGCCAGGCTAGATGGTCCTCCCCACCCCAGGGTCTTTGCACCAACCATCCCTCTGCTTAGAATCCTCTTCCCTCTCTCCTTGCCCTATTTAATGCCTACTCATCTTTCAGATCTATGGGAGACTGCATTTTCCAAGGATGGTCGCATCCTTCGTGTTGTTCATCAGATATAACCTTGACATCCTCCCGCTCCACTTGAGGGTGGGCTCACAACTTGACTTTAACCGATAGGATGCAACAGAGGCAACAATGGAACACTTCTGCGTTGAGGTTGAAGACACTGACTCTGGAGCCCTGAGCTGCCAACTAAGCAGCATGACTGTCTGGAGGACACCATGCTATGAGAAAAGCCAAGCTAACCACACAGAGAAACCCTGAGAGCACAGGCAGAGAAAGAAAGAGACACTCAGAAGCCCCCAGCTGCACCAACCCCAGCCACCACCTGACTGAACCTTCTTCTTTAAAAAAAAAAAATTTACTTCTTTGTTTGGCTGTTTCAGGTCTTAGTCTTGGCATGTGGAATTCTTAGTGGTGGAATGCAAGATCTTTAGTTGTGGCATGGGAACTTTTAGTTGCAGTATGTGGGATCTAGTTTCCTGACCAGGGATCGAACCTGGGCCCCTTGGATTTGGAGTGCAGAGTCTTAGCCATTGGACCATGAGGGAAGTCATGTATAAGCTATTCTCATTACTGCCTTTCATGAGAGAAAATAGGAGGCAGGGTCAAGATTTGAATCCAGATCCATCCATACCAGAACTCCTTCCAGGATGGCCTCCTGCCTCGACAAGAGCTAAGGGAAATTTGAGGCCCCATTAAAAAGGGAAATCAAGGCAGGGGGCATGGAGGAGGAAGCACCAGAGTTGGGTCTTGAAGGAAGCCGTGGAATTTCTAAAGACTGAGCTGGGGAGAGCATTCCAGGTAGAGAAGGAGAACACGGGAAAGGCTGGAGGTGGGAGAGGTAGGCCCGTGTGCTGGCTGAGGTTGGAGGGGTGGGCTGTGCCGGGCCTTGGCAGCCACGGCTAGGACAGGATCCTGCTGTTCCTGCCCCTCACCGCCTCTGCCACCCCCGGTCACCTTCCTCGACACCCACCCTCCAGCCCCCCACCTCAGCCAGAGAGAAGGCTGGAAAATAAATGAGTCTGTTTATGAAGCCCATAATGTTGCCAGCAAAACAAGGCACTCAGCAGAGCAGCTCGGGGCCTCTAATGGGATATTATTTATGTCATTTTCCTCCTGGCGCTGGAGCCATTATCGCCCAGGATGGTGCTCCGTCACCCTCCACTCCCCCAGCGATGTTCCAATGTCACGCTGAAGGATGTGAGCTGCAGTCATCTCGGCTGGACCTGGGGGAGGGAGACGCTGAGGGCGATGGGGCAGCCCCCCACTCTCTGCCAATGGTATCTAGCTCGTCCTGAGCTGCTCTTGGTGCCGGCCAGTCGGCCAGGCATTAAGGATGCTCCCACGTCTCCCCACTGCCCTGCAGATCAAGCCCCATTTCTCCCATCAAGCAGTAAGGTTTCTGGGCTTTGGCTGCTACCCAGTTCCCCAGCCTCAGCTCCAACCACTTGTGCATCAGTTCCAGAATCAGGCAGACCTGGTACCCCAGACCCAGTTTATGCATCTTCTCTGATTGACTCGGTCCCACCTGGTCCCCTCTTGCTCTGCGGTGAGCCTGGCCTCTGCCTTTGCCTAGCCCAGCTGCCTCAGTCTCCTCTGGGTGAGGACCAGCCTGCAGCATCGCCTCCATCACGTTCGCCAGGGTCCAACACTTGGGTTCAACCCAGTCTGAGGGAGACTCTGGCTCTTTCGTGCTCAGATAAAACACCATGTGCGAGGCATGGGGTCTGGTTCCCCCAGTGGCTTCCTGGAGATGCCGAGTAACAGCGCTCCGTGGAGTGAATGAACTAATGACCAGGAGAGAGGACAAAGCCACACACAATGAACTATTTCAAAGAATGGAGGCTCACGTGGCTTGTGGATGTGCTGCCCCACATGACCTAGCCCCCTGCTGCATTGGCTCTAAGCTGGGGCCAGCTCGGAAACATACCATCATGTATTTCCCTCCTTCTCTCTATCTCACTTCCCCTTCCCCCTCATTCTTACTGTCCCAGAATCACATCCCCATAAAGGATGTAAGCTTTGCCTCAGCCTTCAAGTTCAACCCCAACGTCTTCAATTCCTGCTGAAGAATCGAGGAGATGTTAAGGAACTTCTCTGAGACTTAATCCCCTCGACTACAAATGGAGATAATAATAGTCTCTCCCTCCTGGGTTGTTGTAAGTACTCAGTGAATGTCAGGGATGCTTGTTTCTCCTTCTGGGGCATAACTTGTCTTGCGTCAACACTGGTACGTGCTATTTTCATCGCCAGGAACACTCTTACGGACAACCCCATTTATCCACCTTAGATATCAGCTCCTGGGAGAATACTTCCTGCTCCCTCTGGATGCCCCAGTCGCCCTGTGCTTCCTCCCTGATTTCACCGGACATCATACTGCTTTTGCCTTTTTCACTAGACTGAAGACTCCCCGAGGGCAGGGCTGTGTGTTTTGCTTCCCTTTGTTCCCCTGGTACTGAGCACAGTGCCTGGAATATAGGATGCACTTGTGCCACACATTTTTCTTGAGTGAATGAATGAATGATCTTATTTCAGTCTTGCCACAGCTCTACTTTGTAAGGGTTATCATCTTCATCTCATTTTCTGATTCATCCATTTCTTCTTCGATCTTTTAAAATTCTTTTCATTTTATTTTTTTTAATTTTTATTTATTTTTGGCTATGCTGGGTCTTTGCTGCTGTGTGTGGACTTTCTCTAGTTGCAGTGACAGGGGGCTGGCTACCCTCTAGTTGCAGCATACGGGCTTCTCATTGCAGTGGCTTCTCCCATTGAAGAGCACGGGCTTTAGGCACGTGGGCTTCCGACGTTGTGGCACACAGGTTTAGTTGCCTCAAGACATGTGGAATCCTCCAGGACCAGGGGCCAAACCTGTGTCCCCTGCATTGGCAGGCAGATTCTTAACCACTGGACCACCGAGGATGTCCCCTTCTTTCTATTTCCTTTGGACTTCTTTTGTCATATTTCTACTATCTTTAGTGTAAGAAAATTAAAGTTTTCAATCTTGCTTTCTAATAAATGCATTACCTGCTAAAAATCTCCCCCTGAATATTTTCTTGTCTACATGCCACCAGTGGGGATAAGACACACTCTCATTGCCCTTCGGTTCTGAATGGCTTGCATTTTATTTCCATTTTAAATAAGGAAAGTGAAAGTCAAAGGGGTGAAGAGGCCACAAAATGAGAAAGGGCCAGAGCTGGGATTCGAACCCAGGATGCTCTAGACCCCATCCTCTGCCTCAGTATATGTAGGTGGTATGTGTGTGTCTGTCTCTGCCCCTCTGTTTTCAAGTAAACCTTTATTTTGAGGTAATTGTACATTCAAATGCAGTTGGAAGACATAGTCCATTGAGATAACATGCACCCTTTACAGTTTTCCCCAATGATGACATCTTGCAAAACTACTGTACAATATTCCAACCAGGACATGGACATACAATCTACTAATCTTATTCCGATTTCTCCAGTTTTACTTGTATTCACATGTGTATGTGTTTCTATACAATTCGATTACCAATGCTCTTTGCATTTTAAGAGCAATGTATTAATACCAATGGTCTTGGGATTGTAAAATGGTACCTCTTAGTACATCAGGTTTCTGAGCATCTTTCTGCCAAGCTAGGGCTTTCACACTCTGTTCCAGGAACAAGTCACACTCTTTTAACTGTGTCCTTTCCTCTTCCCCTGGGTCTGAACCTCAGCTGAGCCTCCCTTCAGGGGCCCCAGCCCTCTACACTCAACTGTACTTGGAGCCCCACCCTATACTCGGGGAGTTGGCAGCTGACTGCTGCTGCTGCTGCTAAGTCGCTTCAGTCGTGTCCGATTCTGTGCGACCCCATAGATGGCAGCCCACCAGGCCCCACCATCCTTGGGATTCTCTAGGCAAGAACACTGGAGTGGGTTGCCATTTCCTCCTCCAATGCATGAAAGTGAAAAGTGAAAGTGAAGTCGCTCAGTCGTGTCCGACTCTTAGCGACCCCATGGACTGCCCCCTACCAGGCTCCTCTGTCCATGGGATTTTCCAGGCAAGAGTACTGGAGTGGGTTGCAATTGCCTTCTCCATGGCAACTGACAGTCATCTCTAAAGTCTCCTCGCTCACCTGTCCACCTCTCATCATCCCCTCCTGTAGACCACCATGAAGCCAACCCCTCCCTTTGCAGGTCACTGGTTCATGGAGGGATGAAGCTGGGAGCCTGCTTTGGGTGGTTTGGGAAGATCTAAACAGCCCCTCCCACATCAACAGCTGTCATGGGAGCTGAGGGTCAGACTTGACCTTCCAGTGAGAGATCTTCCGGTGCCGTCTTCTTGTTTTACAAGGGGAGAAACAGTAGCTGAAGTTACTTTCTAGTTAAGTTGCTCAGTCGTGTCCAACTCTTTGCGATCCCAGACTGTAGCTCACCAGACTCCTCTGTCCTTAGAATTCTCTAGGCAAGAATACTGGGGTGAGTTGCCATTTCCTTCTCCAGGGGATCTTCCTGACCCATGAATTGAATCCTGGTCTCCTGCACTGCAGGCAAATTCTTTACGGTCTGAGCCATCAGGTAAGCCCAGTTATTTTGCTGTGCACCTATTATGTACCTAGCACTTTCAAACTCAGTG
This sequence comes from Bos javanicus, assembly GCF_032452875.1. NCBI lineage: Eukaryota > Metazoa > Chordata > Mammalia > Artiodactyla > Bovidae > Bos > Bos javanicus. The sequence goes on along the minus strand of NC_083880.1, from coordinate 66,514,484 downwards.
CCATTTATTTTCATTATTTTGCAGTGATGCACAATTTATGGGTGAGGAACTAAGGTTCAGAGAAGGAAACTGACTTGCCCTGGACCATAAAACTAATACATTGTGAAGCTGAGATGAAAACATAAAGTCGGTGCAATTCAACAGGCCATGAGGTTTCTGCTACCCTTCATTTTAAGACAGGAGTCAAGAGCATCTCAGACCCTGGAACCAGACCGCCTGGTTCCACCACTTCTCTTCTCTGAGCCTCAGTGTCCCAGTCTGTAAAATAGGAATAAGATGCAATCAACATCTAATCCCAGCATTTATATGGGATTAGCCCCATATAAAGCTTCATGTGAAATCCCTATAACTCCCAGGGGAAGAGGCATTTCCTCTGTGAGTGGCGGACCTGGTATAGAGTAGGGACTTGTGGTTTATTCCCTTCTCAGCCTTCCCCCATGGTCCAGGTAAAGGGGCAGATCCAGAGGGTGAAGTGGCTTGGCCAAGGTCATGCCACTGCCACTAGGTAGGTAGTGGAGCTGGGATTTCCACCCATGGAGCTGAGTGGGTGATTGAGGTCTCTGAAAGTCAGAGACATTTTAGGAAAGGACTAGGGACATATATCCCAGGTTCTTCTCCTCTTTTCTTCCCTGGAACCCTCCTGAGGATCAGGAGTGGGTGTCAGGGTGGGACCCCGGAGTGGGGTGCCATTGCCTTCTCTGCCACCTGCCTCTATGCTAAATCAGGCTTCCCTCGTAGTTCAGCTGGTAAAGAGTCTGCCTGCAATGCAGGACACCCTGGGTTGGGAAGATACCCTGGAGAAGGGATAGGCTACCCACTCCAGGATTCTTGGGCTTCCCTGGTAGCTCAGACGGTAAAGAAACTGCCCTCAATGCAGGAGACCTGGGTTTGATCCCTGGGTTGGGAAGATCCCCTGGAGAAGGGAACAGCTACCCACTCTAGTATTCTTGCCTGGAGAATTCTGTGAACAGAGGAGCCTGACAGGCTACAGTCCATGGGGTCGCAAAGAGTCAGACACAACTGAGCAACTTCCACACACACACTATGCTAAATCACATTTGAATGCATGCCCTCACTGACTCCTTATAACACCTTTGACCATTCCCACTTTACAGATGAGGAAACCAAGGCTCAGAGGTACAGGAAATTCTCCCGAGGTCACATACCAAGTAAGCTCAAGCATTCTGACTCCACAGTCAGTAATCACAGCTCCTTTGTTGTGCCACTTTGCTGAATCCCCCACCTGAAGGGCAGAGATGGGAGCTGGGTGGTTCATTTAGATGCCACTAGCACTTCACCCCTGGATGGCAGCCCACTCCAGTACTCTTGCCTGGAAAATCCCATGGACAGAGGAGCCTGGTAGGCTGCAGTCCATGGGGTCGCTAAGAGTCGGACACGACTGAGCGACTTCACTTTCACTTTTCACTTTCATGCATTGGAGAAGGAAATGGCAACCCAGTCCAGTGTTCTTGCCTGGAGAATCCCAGGGATGGGGAAGCCTGGTGGGCTGCGGTCTATGGGGTCGCACAGAGTCGTACACAACTGAAGCGACTTAGCAGCAGCAGCAGCAGCAGCACTTCACCCCTGTGCCTGGAACCGATTTGTTCACTTATTACCATCAATATGCTTTGAAAGAAGTATGAGACAGCCAAGAGTAGCGGAGTGCATACATACATCCTGTGCTTTACTGAGCACCTACTAAGCACTGGGTGCTCTTCTAGGTGCTAGGAATAGGGCAGTAAGCAAAACACTAAACCTCTGCCCTCAGGGAGCCTGGTGAGAGGAGACCACGTTCTGGGGAGAAGCAGGCAACAACAAAAAAATTAATACAGGATCAGGATGTCAGATGGTGAAAAGGGCTGTGGAGAGAAAGCCGGGAGGGGCGGGTGACAGCAGGCACAGGGGTGCATCTATAGTGGAGGACAAGGGTCCGTCTTCCAAGGTTCAGGGAGAAGTTGATCCAAGAGGAGACAGGTCTCCACTGGGGGTTGAAGGGCAGCCTGGCGGGGCAGGGTGGGAGAGCTGCACTGGATGGGGAGGGGAGGGGGAACGGGGGCAGGAGAAGGGGCGGAGGGTGGCGAGTAGAGAGGGAGGGCCCCCCATCCCAGGTCCTGATCTGTCTTCCCCCACGTGCCCTCGCCCTCACTCCCCTCACCTCCCTGCCTGGCATCTAACAGGCTCAGAAAGAAACGGCCCATGGGAGGAGCCATCCAACGTCCCCCTACAGCCTCGGCTGTGACAGTGGCGGCACTAAAAGTAGCAGCGTGACGGGAAATGGCCGTCGAATTACTGCCTCCTCGTTGGCCTTATTTATGGCCCGTGCTGTCTTCGCTCCTGCCTGCTAGTATGGAGGGTGGAGGGTGTTGGAGGGAGGGGGATTTGGAGGGAAGGAGAGGGGGTTGCGTCAGGGAGGGCACCGCCTGACGCCAGATGACCTTGGGAACAGTGTCCTCCAGGGTCCCCAGGAGAGGGGTGGGTTCGGGAACCTGGGTCACTGCCTTTCCTGTGGCAGCCCCAATATGAAGGTCACCTCCTCTATCTAGAAAGCCTCAGACAGCTCAGTCCCACTAAAGGCGAGCGTGAGAGGAGGCTGACCTTTATTGAGACCGCCATGCCAGACATTTGTTAAAAAATAATTTGCATTTATTTAGTTTTGGCTGTGCTGGGTCTTTGTTGCTGCGAGTGCTTTTCTCTAGTTGCAGTGAGCAGGAGGCTACTCTCTAATTGTGGTGGGGCCTCTAGTCTTGTGGAACACAGGCTCCAGGACACTCAGGCTTCAGTAGCTGCAGCTCCTGAATTCTAGAGCAGATGCTCTATAGTTGTGGTGCACGGGCTTAGTTGCTTTGCTGTGTGTCTTTCTGACCCAGGGATCGAACCCATGTCTCCTGCACTGGCAAGCGGATTCTTCACCATTGAGCCACCAGGGAAGCCCTGTGCTGGATACTTCATGCACAGCTTCCTTCAGCCCTCACAATCATCCTATTGCTCCCTCTTAGGAGAGAAAATTGAGGCTCAGAGAGGTTCATTAATGGGCCCAAGGTCATACAGCTAGTCAAAAGCAGATCAGGATTTGAACTCAGGTTGGTCTGACTCAAAGGCCTTCATTTTTCCCTCTAGAACTCTGGTCCTCAAGGTCACTTTTTATTTCTCTGGCACCTCTTGGCCAAGCCCACTGCAAATCATTAGCAGGCTGCAGACAGAGCAGAGTAAGATCTCATAGCAGCGTGGACTCTGAAACCAGAGAAGCCTTGATGTCCAGTCCTGACTGTGCCACGTCATAACTCTGAGACTCCAAGCTAGTCCCTTTCCCACTCTGGGCCTCGGTTTCCCCATCAAGAGCCTTCCTCTTGACCTGTTGTTTAAGGGTGGATGAGATGCCAGCCAAGATCATCTTTGGAGAAGGTGCCATTTGGAGACAGTGCAGTCATGGTACGAGCAAAATCCAGGAGAGGGTTAATGAGAAAGGAGCTTTTATCATTCCGGCAGTGGTGGCGGCATCTTTGCAGCAAACTTCACCTGTTTACAGTCCATTAGAAGCCATTATTGCTGTGTCTGGGGTAGATGCACACCTCTGACCTTGACGCGTGTCTGACAGCTGCAGGCAGCAATCTGGAGAGCAGGAGTCATTTTGGCCGCATTTAAATGGCCACGAGAGGCTGAAGGCCTCTTCCAGTGCCCTTCTCCCTCCCCACTCCTGGGCCACAACCTCTGAGAACCAGAGGGCCAAGAGAGGGGCCCAGCCTGGGTTCCAGACCTCTCAAGGGTTCCCCTCTTTGCCCTCCGATTACCACCTTGAGTTTGCAACCTTAATAAAGCAGTAGTGAGCAAAGAAGAAACAAATAGACAGCTAGGGCCGCAGGGGCTCAGAGAAATTGAGTCCAGGCCTTCCCTCGTATGTAAGAAAGGAAAGGACATGCCCAAGGTCAGAAAAAGAGAGTCGGAATTAGAACTGAGCTCCTGGGACTAGCCTCAGCTTGGAGATACTAATGGTGGGAATTTTAGGCAGTGACCACTGACATGTAGGCAGCAGGACTGGGCAGAGAGGAAGATTTTATATCATGTTACATAGACAGCTGCCAGCTCTGGCTTCAAGAAAGGCAGACCCTGGGCAAGGGTGGCTCCAAATCAAGTTTTTACTCCCAGCTTCCAAAGTTTTCTTGAGAGAGGGAGAGAAGCCATAGAGAAGATGGGGCCACTACTGCAGATGCAAAATCAAGGTTTTCTCAAAGCTCTTGCTTTCATTTTCTGCCTAATTCCCTTCTCTAGTTTTCTTTTCTTTCCATTTTTTTTTTTTTACAAATAACTTTTCTTCTTCAAAGTATTTATTGCCCCCAGACTTTTTGATTCCCCTTCTCTCAAAAAAGGATTAAAATCTCATTCATACTCAAGTGTAAATGACTGACAACAGCTCTAAGGCAGCGGAACTCCCTTTAGCAGGACTGTAAGAAAGGGGTAGGAACAAAGCTACACATCCCTGCTTCCCCACCTAATTACTCTTAATGTTAAGACTTGTACTCAAAAGGCTCTCTTCCAGGAAGCCTTCCTTCACCTCCAGGGACCTGATTCCCTCTATTATACCCCCTCACAGAACTGAGTTCCTTCTATTCAGAGACCTTTGTCTTTTGGTGTGATTATTTGATGACCTTCTGTCACTCACACTTGATTACAAGGTCCCTGAGGGCATCTTTTGCTCTCCAATGGTTTCTCCAGAGCCTAGGAAAGTCTCTGGACCAAAAGAGATGCTCATTAAACACTTTCAGAGTGAATATATTGAGTGAGTGAAACTTGAGGCAACTATAAAGTCTGGACTCTGCCTTCATTCCATGAAGAATAACCTCCCAGTCCCCTGAAAGCAATGAGTTTCTCCTAAGATGTTAAGATGGGTCTTGTTGGCACAGCTATCCAGACCCCCTTTCCCACGCAAGCTTTCTCATCCCCCTGTCACTGACGGGGCACCTCTTCTGGGAGGTTACACCCCCTCCCCATCTCCTACCCAGGGGCAGCTCAGAGCCAGTGATGACTGACACTCCAGAGCCCCCTGTGGATAACCTGAGATGACATCTGTGCTTGTCCCTTCTCCTTTCCCTCTCCTGCTTCCCGCCCTCCTTTACTCAGTTCAGTTCAGTCACTCAGTCATGTCTGACTCTTTGTGACCCCACGAATCGCAGCACGCCAGGCCTCCCTGTCCATCACCAACTCCCAGAGTTCACTCAAACTCACACCCATTGAGTCGGTGATGCCATCCAGCCACCTCATCCTCTGTTGTCCCCTTCTCCTCCTGCCCCCAATCCCTCCCAGCATCAGTCTTTTCCAATGAGTCAACTCTTCGCATGAGGTGGCCAAAGTACTGGAGTTTCAGCTTTAGCATCATTCCTTCCAAAGAACACCCAGGACTGATCTCCTTTAGAATGGACTGGTTGGATCTCCTTGCAGTCTAAGGGACTCTCAAGAGTCTTCTCCAACACCACAGTTCAAAAGCATCAATTCTTCGGTGCTCAGCCTTCTTCACAGTCCAACTCTCACATCCATACATGACCACAGGAAAAACCATAGCCTTGACTAGACAGACCTTTGTTGGCAAAGTAATGTCTGGTTTTACTTAAAAGCACTTCTTCAACAAATCCCATGAGCCAAATCCCTCTCACGATCTGCTTCTAGGACTCCAACCAGAAGTAGGCACTTCCCATCTTCCATAGGCTCTAGCTTAACAACATCACCCTAGGAACTAACATTTATTAAGCATCTTCTGTGTGCTAGAGTCCATGCTAGATGCTTTACATCTAGCATCTAATCCTCACCACCACCGGTTGAGATGGGTCCTATTATTATCCCCGTGTTTTAGAGGAAAAGACCAAGGTTCAGAGAGAGTACATGACTTGTTCAAGATCACACAGTTGATAAATGGTGGGCCAGGGCTTTGAACCCAGTTCTAGCAAGTGAGGTGATGACGGCTACTGACCATTGTAATATAGGATGACTACAGTGGGGCTTCCCTGGTGGCTCAGCTGGTAAAGAATCTGCCTGCAATGCAGGAGACCTGGGTTCGATCCCTGGGTTGGGAAGATCCTCTGGAGAAGGGAATGGCTACCCACTCTAGTATTCTTGTCTGGAGAATTCCATGGACAGAGGATCCTGGAGGGCTACAGTCCATGGGGTCACAAAAGAGTCAGACACCAGTGAGTGACTAACACTCACTTTTTTCATAGTTATAATAGCAAATAAAAAAAGAGAAATCAACATTGTAGGGAGTTATGGAGGATGGTGAAAACTTTCTCTAAGTAGAAAACATTTGCGTCTTGAAGAAGATAAAGAAGATGGAAGGCCTGCAAGGCAGAGGGAACAGCGTGGGCAAAAGCAAGAAGGCAGACATCCATGAAACATGCGTTTCATGTAGATCCAACAAAAGAGTGTGAGGTACATGGAGGGACGGGCTACAGACAGAGGCCAGGGTTAGGGTTAAACCAGATCTTAAATGGCTTGGGTACTAAGATAAGGAAATGGGACTCTGTCCTAGAGGAAGTTAGATGCCACTGTTGGGTTTTAAGAAGAGGGATAATAATATGGTATGTTTCTACTTAGGAAGATTACTCATGTTCAGGCTGGAAGATGGATGGGAGAGAAAAACTGGAGCCCAGAAGGATGTTTAGGGGAAAGAAGGTGAGATCATAAAAGAAGCAAGATTATGTTTTAAGGCCACAGGGATACAGAAAAGTAAGTAAATTCAAAAGAGAATGATTTATGAGATAAAAATAGCAGGATTAGGGATCTGGAACATGGGAGTTGAGGAAGAAGGAGAAGTCTGGGATAGTGCCCATGTATCTGTCATAGGTAGTATCACTTGCCAAAGTGAGAAAAAAAGGGTAGATTTGGATACAAGCATGATGAGCTCAGTTTTTGACACGCCGAATCAGGTTTCTCAGGGACAGTGTTCAGGAGATTGCAGATAAATGGCCAACCTCTCCTGTAGCTCAGGGCTTCCCTGGTGGCTCAGATGGTTAAGACTCTGCCTGCAATTCAGGAGACCTGGGTTCAATCCTGGGTCGGGAGGTCCCCTGGAGAAGGGAAGGGCTACCCACTCCAATATTCTTGGGCTTCCCTGGTGGCTCAGATAGTAAAGAATCCACCTGCAATGCAGGAGACCCGGGTTCAATCTCTGGGTCGGCACGATCTCTTGGAGAAGGGAATGGCTACCCATTCCAGTATTCTTGCCTGGAGAATCCCATGGACAGAGGAGCCTCGCGGACTATGGTCCACAGGGACACAAAGAGTCAGATAACACGTTCCTGTAGCTCAAGGGAGAGGTGGGAGGTGAAGTTCTGTATCAGAAACTCTGATTGGCTCTTTGTGACATTATAGAAATGGAGAAGGGGTGGTAAAAGAAGCCCTTGACCATGAAAATACTGAGAGTAACTGGTCTAACCTAGTCTTCCATGTTGAACTTCCTGTCCCAGGTGAGCTTGCCAGAATTGAATTCTTTCAACTAAGCTCTTTGGACTTTTTCAAATTCTTTAGGATCACAAGCTTCCTGCTGCCAGGGCCCTGCATCCCCCGCCCCCCACCTCCCCCAGCAACCCCATCCTTTATCCACCCCTCCTCCACACTGCCTTTCCAAAAAAAGAAAGGAAAAAACGGTGGAATGGATGATTTGGGAGCTGCAAACCTCCAAATGGAGAGGTTATATTCTCAAGACAGCAGCATCAATCACCACATTTTCATTATTAAGTAACATCGAGGTATGCAGAGCCGATTCGGCACCTTATCTGAACCTAGCAGCTGTGCCCTAAATTCCAGCCGTGGCGCCTGTCTGCAGGAATTCAGTTGCCTGTGTTTAAAATGAGTGTTAGCATCTATCATTTCCCCACACCAAATGCTTTTGTGTCGGTGGTTGGCAGCACTAATCCGTCACCAGGGTTCTCCACTGCCCGGCTCGATACCCTCTTCGTCACTGTTGGGGGGAGAGGAATGAGAGGCCCCCAGGATGGGGGAAATGTCACTGTGAGGACAACTGCAACATTTGGGACTCTTTCACCAAAAAAAAAAGCAGGAGGGAGAGGAAAAAATGTCCATATCTATTGCAGGGCTGACTTCTTTTTTTTCTTTTTTTTTAGGGCTGACTTCCTATCTCACGGATTCTAGGTAGTCAAGGGTCTTCCATCATCCATTCTTTCATTGTTTGGTCGCTAAGCTGTGTCTGACTCTTTGTGAACCTGTGGACTGTAGCCCGCCGGGGTCCTCTGTCCATGGGATTTCCCAGGCAAAAATACTGGAGTGGATTGACTTTTCCTTCTCCAGGGGACCTTCCCAACACAGGTATCGAACTTGCGTCTCCTGCACTGCAGGCAGATTCTTTACCACTAAGCCACCTAGGAAGCAGTATATCTATGGCTGATTCATGTTGAGTTTTGACAAAAAACAAAAAAAAACTCTGTAAAGCAATTATCCTTCAACTGAAAAAAAAAAAAAAGTTGGTGGGACCTTGCCACAGAGGATGGAAGGCTTTGGCTCTGTGATCTTTCAGCTCTCAAGGATAAAGAATTGCAGCACATGTGAGCTGAAAAGGACCTTAAACCATCTGGCCTGGTTTGTCTCAACCTCCTTGGGGATTCAAAAACCTTTTAGGATCCTCTACTCAGAAATATGGACTTCCCTGGTAGCTCAGATAGTAAAGAATCTGCCTGCAATGCAGAAGACCTGGGTTCAATCCCTAGGTCAGGAAGATCCCCTGGAGAGGGGAATGGTTACCCACTCCAGTAGTCTTGCCTGGAGAATCCCATGGACAGAGAAGCCTGGCAGGCTACAGTCCATGGGGTTACAAAGAGTCGGACATGACTGACAGACTAACACACATATCCAGCAATATATACAAATCCAAAATTTTTTCTCATACATACCAAACTTAGACTATAATTTTATGGGATATGTGAACCCCTGGTTAAAAATCTTAGATATAGTTTAAACCCCTCATTTGACAGATGGAGAGGCTGAGTCCCCATGGATAGAAGGCTATGTGTCAGAGTCTTCAGAGTGAACAAGTAGAATTTTGGGTGGGGTGAATGAATCCAAGCCAGTGAGATAAAGTTGAAAAAGGAAGGGCTTAAGAGCCGAAAAGACCTGGGTTTGAATCAGCTCCACAACTCGTCGTTACTAGTTGTGTGGCTTGGGAAAAACGGGATAGATACACTCTCCAGAATTCAGTTTTCTTATCTGTGAAATCACATAATAATATCTAGTTTGTAAGACTGCAGGAAGGATTAGTGTTAATGGAAGTAGGTAGCATGCTGTGATACACATCCAGGTCCCCCATTCAGAACCAAAGGATTTTCCCCACCAATGAGGGTGCCATCATCAGAAAGCCACAAGTTATCAGTCCCCTACAGGGATTGCATCTGCTGAAGAGAACAGCTTCACTCAACCTAACACCTTTTCCTAGGGCAGGCTGCATCCCATAACTGACTTATAAGGCAGCATAAAGGCCCGTCCCAACTCTGGACAACTTAAATGTCATCTTATCTTCAAAACCATCCATAAGGTTGACTGAGGCCTCTGTGGAGTCTGTATCACAGCTCTGCTGTCCCTCTGTTCAGTCCAACCCCGTCCCTTCTCATCCACGGCTGTTGATCCTAAAGAGCACTCCCTAATTGTTAGGAGAAGCACACTGACTGAAACCGCCCACCCTGGCCAGGCACCACAGTCACCGTTTGCGTGAGTTATTTTTATGACAGGAGGTCCTGGTAAGGAACAGCAAACTAACAAGCCACCACTAACCGGAAGAGCTCGGGAAACGTCAAAAGGAGACACCATGTGTCCTATCACTTCTCAGAAACCTTCTCGCTGGCATCCATCTTGGCAGAGCAATGCGTGTGCCAGCAGGGAAGACCCTGAGTCAGAATGATTGACCAAAGACAACCCAGAAACTAATCCATCACCATAAAGCCTGAGAACCACGTGGTAGAGCAGTCCTCCTGCGTTCCCTTATCCTCCTGCCCTCCGCCCCAGGCACCCTTTCCCAATAAAGTCTCTTGTTCTGTCAGCATGTATGTCTCCTTGGACAATTCATTTCCGAGTGTTAGACAAGAGCCCACTTTTGGGCCTTGGAAGGGGTCTCCCCTTCCTGCAAGAACTAAGCACTCTGCCTCCTGAGCTCCATCCATCTCTGAGTCTGCCTTCCAGTAAACCCAGCCTATGATATAGGACTAGATCAGGTCCTGCTGGTTAGCAGGCTCTGGGGTGTTTTCCTGATGTTCTTGTTGTGATTTGAGTTTGGAAGCCAGAGCTCCTGACTCCCAGTCAGTGCTTTACTTTACCGAGCCAAAGAGCTCTCAGTTCCAGTGTTTCCACTGTCCCAGCCCTCTTCTCTGCATGGGCTTGGTGCCCCTTAGAGGGAGAGGATACATGGGCTGCTGTCATCCTTTCAATCCAACCCTCTGCCTCCTGTTATCAAAATGCCTCAAACGAAAGGTAGAGAGGCCTGGGCTGCTTGAGAAAGTGATACTCAGGTGCCCTCACTCCTTGAGTTGGAAGGGACAGAGTGAAAGTCATTTGGCTTCGTGTTTGTTTGGATTCAGAACCTGAGGCCCAAGGGGTAGGGATGAGGTGGGGTGGGGGCTGGGGGCCTGCACATCAGGCTGGAAACTAGAGGAGGGGGTGCCTGACTGTGTTATCAGGCTCTCTGACTTCTGTTCAAACCATACTGTACCCTGCACTGTCAGCTGTGAAGCCCTGGGTAAGGGGGCTGATGGACAGGCTAGAGTCCTGAATCCCCTGGGATTCCACTATTCAACATCCTGAAGATGGTGTCTGAACTGGATCTTGAAGCTTATGGCAAACTGAGGGTCAGAGTGACCCAGTCTGCTGATGCCCCCCTTCCCCTCTCATATCCACTTAAAGAGACACCTGGGCAGAACAGCAAATCTGCAACCAGAAAACCCAGATATTCGACACTCAGCCCATGGGTGATGAGTACATGCTATGTGTGAGGCTCTGTGCTCTGGGGAGAATGGTGTCTAGTCACACCTTAGGGGGCTCCAGGATTAGATACACTCACTCATTAAGTAGGTTGTTCAGCAAGCATTTACAAAGCCAAGCCCTCTGCTGTGTCCTGGGGAGATACAGTGAACAAGAAAGATGTGATCCTGCCCTAAAAAGACCACAGCCTAGGGCCTCCCATTCCAGTAGGGTCTTCGTGGGGCTTTGTTTCCCTTCAGTTGTCGAGGACATTTTCTTCTACTAATCACGATGCTTCTGACTTTCATTTAAACTTGTTAGGGGCTTCATCCTGTGGTTATGGTCCCATTCGCTGTGGCTCTTATCTCACCTTTGAGGACCCTCCTTCTCACTAGGCCTTACATTTTGCTCACCCTCTCCTTTGTTTACAACCAGAATCATCTTCTTAGGATAGCTCTAGACTGAATCAGACTGGCAGGAAAGAGCCCAAGGTCAAAAGACCATTCACCAGTGATTCACTGGCACCACTTGGTGACCAGATGGTGCTTGTTCCTAATCTTTGCCCACCCTCCAGGCCCAAACCCAGAGAGTGGGTGAGACTGCCCATGACTGGTTGGAAGCATCATTTTCCTTTATGAAGCCTGTCTTGCTATGCTTAGAGTCCCTCTGCAAGGAGTAATTATACTTCCTATCATGAAGACTGGAAAACTGAAGCACAAAGCTGAAAAATGACTTCACCAAGGTCATACTACTCTCCCGAGGTTGAAATTCTGCACTGAATTTCAAGTGAGAAATTGACACACGCAAACACACAGTCAAGAAGAGCAAGCGAAGGTAAGAGAAGAGGCAAAGACAGGGGCTAAAAAGAAATGTAGACAGGGGACAGAATGAAGGCGAGGCAGAGGAAATAAGAGTGAGAACTCAGCCCAAATGATGACTTCTTTGCTTTCCAGAGGCATTTATCTTTCATTTGACCTTATAAGAGTCTATTTGTGTTGAGATTTTAAATTGAGGATTTTTTCCTTTTAAAAAACATCCCTGCGCAGTTAGCATGGTTCTATATTAATTTTTATTCATGCCAGTGGCTTCGGTATTTATTCTCCTCCAAAATCACTGAGATGGAAGGGACAGAGTGAAAGTCATTTGGCTTTGTGTTTGTTTGGATTCAGACTGAGGCCCAGGGGGTAGGGATGAGGTGGGGTGGGGGCTGGGGGTCTGTACATCAGGCTGGAAACTAGAGTGGGGGGCCTGACGGTGCTATCAGGCTCCCGACTTCTGTTCAGACCATACTGTACCCCGCACTGTCAGCTGTGGAGCCCCTGGGTGAGGGAGCTGATGGACAGGCTAGAGTCCTGAATCCCCTGGAATTCCAATATTCAACGTCCTGAAGATGGTGTCTGAACTGGGTTTTGAATCTTATGGCAAACTGAGAGTCAGAGTGACCAAGAAGTCAAGTCTGGGCCTGGGTATGTGACTTCCTGGGTATGCGTTCTAGCTTCACCACTTATGGGCTGCAAGACCTTCACTTCACCTGGACCTCAGCTGTTCTCATCTGCAAAATGGGATCAATAAAAATGATGACTGCCTGGGGCAAGTGGGAGGATTAAGGAAACGACTACCTTAAAGAACTTGGCTTTAGTGTTTGGCACCCAGTAGGCGCTCAAAAAGTGTTTGTGAGTTGAATGAATATAGTTCATGCACCTGCATAGGAATTCTGCAGGCAAAGGAGGCATGAAAAAGTGACTAAATACATAGGCTCTGGAAACAGTGTGTGCTGTGCTAAGTCACTTCAGTCATGTCCGACTCTGAGACCCTATGGACTGTAGCCCACAAGGCTCCTCTGTCCATGGGATTCCCCAGGCAAGAATACTGGAGTGGGCTGCCGTGCTTTCTTCCAGGGGATCTTCCAGACCCAGGGACTGAACTTGCATCTCTGACGTCTCCTGCATTGGCTGGCAGGTTCTTTACCACTAGTGCCACCTTGGAAGCCTGGAAACAGACCTGGGTTCAAATCTGTTATCTGTTTCCGTTACCTAGGGGTCAGATTGCCCTCAGTCCTTAATAGCTTTATAACTTTGAACTAGTCAGTTTATTGCTCTGAGCCTCTGTTTATTCATAACTAAAATGGAGTTGATAATAATACCTACTTCATTGTGTTGCTTGAAGACTAAATTGGAACACACATATAAAGGGCTTAGCATGGTACCTGCTAAGATAATGGTACCTGCTTATATAATGAGAACCGGAATGTTTACAAATAAAACACGCCCCATAGAGGGGAATTCACAAAGCACAGAAATGCAGTGGCAGACTTTGAAAATAAACAGAACTGCAGGTGCAAAGGCCCAGAGACATAGACAAGCACAGTGTGACAAGCTGGCTGACTGGGACCCACAAGGCATGCCTGGAGCAAAGAGTGAGGGCTTGGGGGAGGCAAGCTGTGTCTGTGGCAGGAAGTAATCATGCAGGGCCTTGAATACCAGTCTAGGGAGATTTTTTCTTTCTCTCTTTTTATTCTTGGCTGTGCTAAGTCCTCCTTGTTGTACATGGGCTTTTTCTAGTTGCAGCAAGAGGGGGCTACTCTCTAGCTGTGGTGCACGGACTTCTCATTGCCGTGGCTTCTCTTGTTGCAGAGCACAGGCTTAGTTGCCCCGTGGCATGTGGGATCTTTCTGGACCAGGGATTGAATCCCTGTCTCCCACACTAGAAGGTGGATTCTTAACCACTGGGCCACCAGGTAAGTCCCATCTAGGGAGCTTTAACTTCTCTCTGAAGGCCCTAGGGAGCCACTGAGAGTTTCAATCAGGGGAGGGACATGGTTATATTTGGACAGACTAAGCTCCTATTCCCTGAGGCTGTAATCCATGAAGGCCTTTGCAATCAAGGTGAGATGTCTCATTCCATGGATGGGAAAACCAAGGCCCCATATGGGGAAGGGTTTGCCCAGTGCCTAGAGTTAGGCTTTGGCAGATTCAAGGCCAGAATGCTGGGCTTCAGCCCACTGATTTCTTCCCACCCTCCTGGGCTTGGGTAAAGACAGGAAAGGCCCGGCATCCAGGGATACCACTGGAGCAAGGAACTGGATATTGCATAACAAACAGTGGGGAAAATCTCAGTGGTAAACAACAAGAAGCATTTAATTAGCTTGCAAATCTCTGGGTCAGCCGGGGTGGCTCTGCTTGGCCCCCATCTCCTCCCAGGACCAGCAGGCCAGGCTGGGTACGTTACTGTGGCGAAGGCAGAAGCACCACCACGCACGTGCTGTTCAAGCCTCTGCTCACTGCACCTCTGCTGACAGCCCCCTGGCCGAAGCAAGTCCCACAGCTGAGCAGTGTTAAGTCAGAATCCCAGCGGGAAGTATGGCAAAGTAACATGGCAGAGAGCACAGACCTATAACTGGGGGAGCAGCGAGGGATGGAAAGACTCAGAGCCACAGTCCAGGCCACCGCAGGTGCTTCTGGGGGCTGTCCAGGGTTCCAGGCTCCCCTCCTATCCTCAGATGTCCACTTGTCACCCCAGCTACTCCCCCAAAATGAGGTGGAGCCACTTCCCTGGTGGCTCAGTGGTTAAGAATCCTCCTGCCAATACAGGGGCGACGGGTTCCATCCCTGGTCCAGGAAGACCTCACATGCTGCAGAGCCACTAAGCCCATGTGCCACAACTAATGAGCCCACGCTCTAGAAGCCAAGAGTCACAACCACTGAAGCCCGCTCTCCTTAAAGCCTGGGCTCCGCATCAGGAGCAGCCACTGCAGTGAAAAGCCCATGCACTGCAACCAGAGAGTAGCCCCTGGAGGCCACGACTAGCGAAAGCCCTCGTGTAGCAACGAAGACCCGGAGCAGCCATAAGTAAATACATAAATAAAATTTTTTTTAATAAAAAAGAAGAGATGGGGGGAAGGCCAACGCCTTTCCTGAGCACACATACCAAGAGTCCTGCCGCGTGCCCTGCAAGCCCGTGCTTCATCACGCACCTCACCCTCCCCGTCTGCCACGTCACGCCGCTCTCCCCCACGACCCCTCGTTCTCCAGCTCGCTCCAGCTTCACTCTAACTCCAGTACCCCAGCTCTCCAGGTGCTCCCCCACTCCAGGACCTTCATCCATGCTGTCCCTCAGCCACCTTCCCCGCTCTTCCCACCCCCACACCTTCAGGTCTCTAAGAAACCGCCTCTGATCCCTCCATCTGAGTCTCCGGTGATTCTCTATGACCGAAGCCTGTTTATTATTTTTTTTTCCAAGCTCTTATTATTGTTTAAAATTGTGTCAATGTGTTGGTCTGATATGTGTCTGTCTCTCTCAAGATGTAAGCACCTTGAGGGACCTTACCACCTGTACCTCGTACTGGAAGGACCTTCTTCACAGTAGATGTTCAATAAATACCCACTGAAAGCAAGGAAGGAAGGAGGGAGGGAGTGGGGAGGAAAGAGAGACCGTGAGGTGAGAATTCTTGATGCCCGTTTTACAGATCTAAAAAGACTCAAATAAGTGAAGCTCCTTGCCCACAGGCCCATAGCCACACCTCTGGGAAACTGATACAAACCCAGCCCCGAGAGGTTCCCTAAGTCTGCTCTTCCCACTAGACCCCTGATGACCAAAGATGATCTTAACCTACAAAACACAGAGTCAATTATGTAGCAAAAACCCCTGTGCCCAGCATGTAGGTCAAACAATAGAACATTATGGAGACCTTTGAGGTCCCCTGAGTTTTTCTTCTGAACTCCCTCCCTCTCTTCCTGCCTCCCCAGAGGTGACCATCATGTAAAACTGATTGTTTAGCATTTTTAGGCGTGTTTTTAAAAATACTTTTACTCTGGTGTGTATGCTTAAACAGTATTGTTTTATATCCGTTTAGAGCTCCATATACATTGTGTCATCCTCTGTGTATTTTTCTGCAACCTATTTTTTTTCACTTGATATTATGTTGTGAGCTTCATCCCTGCAGTTCTAGTTCATTCATTTTCACTGCTGCCTATTGGTCCCTATACGAATAATCCACGGTTTATTTATCTATTCCCCACACTGATGGACATTCAAGTTGTTCCCAGCTTTATGCAATGTGTGAACCTTCCTTCAAAAGAAATACTTTGCAGAACCTCAACATAAAAAGCAGATAAAAGCAGAACTTCTTCGTTTGAGTTGAGGAAGGGGCTGTCCCGGGGGCCTCGGATGGGGTTCTACTGCCAGGAAGGCAGCAAATATTCCTGGGGCATCCCCCAGGCAGTAGGTAGGCGAGAAGGCAAGAGGAGACAAGACAGTGAGAAAGGATGGTATTTAAAAAACAAAATGAGTGAGAGTCATTGCTCACAAGGCCTCTCAACAGAGCTAGGAAATATTATGCCACATACGTACAGACATTTAAACACACATTTGTGCATGTATACCTATAGTTACATCTATAGCTATCTGTAACCATCAGTTCAAGTCAATACCTCCAATTCCAACATGATATGTCAGGTTTCTTTCTAGCCTGGGACCCCTGGTTTCCAACATCCTCAGTATATTTATGGGTTTGCTCAGCCCCTGGATGTAAACGAGACTCCAACCACGCCAACCCTGTCCTTGGCCCTGTGGCCTCCTTGATCCTGCTGTCTTCTTAGCCCCTGGCCAGGCTGTCACTTCCAAGAGCAGGGAAGGAAAGGGAGTTGGGGGAAGGAGAAGGACGGAGAAGAGAGACGAAGCAGAATCTCCGATTCTCTCTTAAGCTGCTCCAGTCAAGCTAAATCTCCCATCGTTCCTCCAAAACTGCTTTGATCAAAGTCACCCATGGCCTCCAGGCTGCTAACCCTAATGGTTAATTCTTAGTTCTCCTTTTATTTGCTCGAAAAGTCATGACAGATACAATCGATTATGGTCTCTTCTGGAAACACTTTCTTCACTTGGCTTTGCCTGGCCCCCCTCCCACCTCACTGACTGCTGCTTTTCTGTATCATTTGCTGGCCCCTCCTCAAATCCCCATCTATTCAGTCTGGGGACCCCAGGCCTCAGCCCTTGGTCCTCTTCATCTCCCTTCACTTGGTAATCTCATCCAGTCTCATGACTTTAAATGTCTGGGATTTCCTTGGTGGTCCGGTGGTTAAGAACACCTTCCAATGCAGGGAATGACGGTTCGATCCCTGGACAGAGTACCAGGACCCAACATGCTGCAGCGCAACTAAGCCCGTGCTCCACCACTACTGAGCTCACACACTCTGGAGCCCGTGTGCCACAACTGGAGTGCCCGTGTGTTGCAATGAAAGATCTTGCAGGATACAGTGAAGATCTCTCAACCCAATGCAGCTAAATAAATAAAAACAGTAATAAGTAAATATCATCTATGTCTTGATGTCTACTAAGTCCTACCTAGGACCTCTCCTCCAGACCTCTAGATCTGTATTAATTTCTTGCAGCGGTCATAACAAATTACCACCAACCGGTTATTCTTACAACTCTGGAGGCTAGAAGTTCAAGATCAAAGTGTTAGCAGGACTGTTTCCTTCTGGGGCACCTGATGGAGAACATGTTTCCTGCCTCCCTCCTAGCTTCCAGTGGGTGCCAGCACCCTGGCATTCCTTGGCTTGCCGATGTATCACTCTGATCCCAGCGTCCACCTTCCTCTGTGTCCTCACATCACCTTCACTCTCTGTGTCTCTCTGCATCCAAATTTCCATCTTCTTACAGCACACCAGTCATTGGATTAAAGGCTCCATCCACATTCCAATTCAGCAAGATCTTATCTTAACTCAATTACAGCTGCCATGGCCCTGTTTCCAAATAAGGTCACATTCACAGGTCCCAAGTAAACATGAACTTGGGGGAGGGAAACACTATTCAACCCTGTACAAGATACCACTCCAAATCTCACTATGGGATGCCTCAATTTGGAACTTAAGATGTCCAACCTGAACCCCAATCTCCCCTTTCTGCCCCCCAAACTGCTTCTTCTTCAGCTTTCTCCATCTTAGTAAGTGACGACTTCATCCTTTCAGTCACACTGGCTAAACCCCTCTGAGTCACCTTTGACTCCTCTTTCTTTCACATCCCACATTTAATCCAGTAGGAAACCCCGCTTGCTCTAACATGTGTCTAGAACCTGACCCTTTCTCACCACCTCCCCCACCATCACCCTGATCCAAGCCTCCATCATCTCTCACCTGGATCACCTATAATGACCTTTTCATGAGGCTCCCAGCTTTCACCATTACTCCTTTGGTCCGTGCTCCCCACACTAGCCAGAGAGACCCACTTGAAACACAAGTCGGGCCATTCACTCCTCTGTGACACTCTCCAATGTTAGGATGCCAGATAAAATATGGGATGCCCAGTGAAATCTGAACTCCAGGTAAACAGAAAGTAATTTTTATTAGAAGTATGTTCCATGCACTATGTGGAACATACTTACACTAGAAAAAGAAATAAAGAAAGAAAAAGCTGTTCATTATCTGAATTCACATTTTAAATTTTTACTATTATTATTTTTTACTTTGTTTGGCTGCCCCAGGTCTTAACTGCAGCACCTGATATCTTCACTGTAGCATGTGGGCTCTTAGTCGCAGCACGCAGGATCTGGTTCCCTGCCCAGGGATCAAACCCAGTCCCCTTGTATTGGGAGCAAGGAGTCTTAACCACTGGACCATCAGGGAAGTCCCCAGAAATTCACATTTAACCAGACATCCTGTATTTTTATTTGGTAAATTAAGTGGTCATATTCTTATTGCTCCCATCTCATTCAGAAAAATACCCAGAGTCCCTATACTAGCTTACAAGGGCCCTACATAACCTGGCCCCACACCCTCTTCCCATCTTCCTACTTTCCTCCTTTCTCACCCACTGAAGCCACACTGGACTCCTTACCAAATTTGATAAACCCCAATCTTACCCCCACCTCGGGATCTTTGCCTGGTACATAATTCCTCTGAATATTCACATGGCTTGCTCCTCACTTCCCTGAAATCTTTGTTCAATGGCCTCTCAGTATGGCCTTTTCTGACCACTCAAATTATTCACATGCCCCGGATCGCCTATGCCCTTTCCTGCTTTACTTTCCCCCAGAGTCCTTACCATCAGCTGATATATTTTACTTATTTATTATCTATCCCCTAGATTAGAATGGCAGCTCCAAGAGGGCAGAGATGTTTGTCTTCCTCACCGTTCTATATATAGTGCCTGGAACAGGGCCTGGCCCACAGGAGGTGCTCAGTTAACATTTGTTCAATGAACGGCTTTCAGTTTCTTCATCTGTAAAATGAAAATACTTCCCTAAATTATGGAGCTATTATGACAATCAGATGAGTTTTAAAAAAGTAAAGTGGTGCTGAACCAATGTCCCCTGCACCCCCTACCCTCATCTAGGTTTGCTGTCAGTTTAGGAATTCTATAAAACAGGGGTCCTCAGGACTTCCCTGTGGTCCAGTAGCTAAAACTCCACGTTTCCAATGCAGGGGCCCCAGATTCATTCCCTGGTCAGGGAACTGGATCCCACATGCTGCAACTAAGGGTTTGCATGCTGCAATGCAGAGCTCATTGCCTCGACTAAGACCTAGCGCAGTCAAATTAAAACAAACAAGGAAACAGGGGTCGTCGCCAAACTCCAGGATCTAATGCCTGACGATCTGAGGTAGAGCTGATGTAATAACAGAAATAGAGTGCACAGTAAATGTGCTTCGCTTGAATCATCCTGAAACCATCCCCCTCCTGATGTGCAGAAAAACTGTTTTCCATGAAACCAGTCCCTGATGCCAAAAAGGTTGGGGACCACTGCATAAAAGATTTAAGTTCTGACCACTGCGCTGGAGTCGCTGCTGTCCTCCTAGTGGCCACCGCTGGAATTACAGGCACCATGCCCTGGAAGGCCCAACCTGTCATTAGGGACCAAGCTCTGCAAATCCCCTTTACAGGCTAGCAAACATGCCCAGAACTCCTGATCAAGGTTCCTAGGAACAGGGCAGCCAGCAAGTGTCTCAGAGATCCCTCCCACATCCCCAGGCCCACATACACCTGCTGCAGGCTCCCACTTTCCCCAGCACCTGCCTCTGCTCTTTCCTGGGTCAGGTTTTTAATTCCGTCTCGCCGTCTGCCTTTGCCTTCATTATCCTCTGCCTGCCGTGGAGGGGTTAGTTAAAGTGTCAGAGCGATGTCATTTACAGCCTCCCGTTGCTAAGCAACAGACCCAGGTGAGCCCTTGAACTTGTTTCTCAGCTGCTGAAATGTATCTGGTGGAGTGATGGGGGCCCGAGTTGAAGTATTTCATCACTGGGATGAGTTGCTGGCCTGGTGCCCTGTCCTTCTTGAGCCTGGACAGGACTGACCCAGGCCTCAGGGCCCTACTTTCCTCAGTTCAGTTCAGTTCAGTTGCTCAGTCATGTCCGACTCTTTGCAACCTCATGGACTGCAGCATGCCAGGCTTCCCGGTCCATCACCAACTCCCAGAGCTTGCTCAAACTCACGTCCATCGAGTCAGTGATGCCATCCAACCATCTCATCCTCTGTTGCCCCCTTCTCCTCCTGCCCTCAATCTTTCCCAGCATCAGGGTCTTTTCCAATGAGTCAGTTCTTCACATCAGATGGCCAAAGTATTGGAGCTTCAGCTTCAGTATCAGTCCTTTCAATGAATATTTGGGACTGATTTCCTTTAGGATTGCATGGTTGGATCTCCTTGAAGTCCAAGGGACTCACAAGAGTCTTCTCCAACACCTCAGTTCAAAAGCATCAATTCTATAGCACTCAGCTTCCTATTGCCCTCAGCCTCCCCTAATTAACCAGCACTGCTCAGGGACTCCTGGGTGTCCAGCCCCAGGGTACCCATTCCCATAGAAATAAACCAGACATGGCCCTACCTTGGAGGACACCCCTGGCTCAGTGAAAGAGAGGGCCTCCCAAGGAGGCCACTGCAATCTGGGCTTACAAGTGAGTCAGATTGTCTGCCTGCCAAGGATACTCCAGAGAAAGTGACTGAGTCTCAAAGGATGAACAGGAGTTGGCCTAGGACAGCTGAGGGAAGAAGACTTTCCAGGACAGGGCATAGGCTGTGCAAATGCCTAGAAGCAGGGACAGCCCTGGCTCCTTTGGACAGCGGCTTCTGCCCCAGAGTGGTGGCGACACTGGCAGAGTCTGCGCTCAGCCTTAGCATTCGCTCTGTGTGGCTTCAGCTGCATCCTTGCTTCTTTCTGGACCTTGCTTTATAACCCTCAGGACGCAAGGGGTGTGGATTAGATGAACTCAGTGTTTTGCAAAGTACTACGTACATGCTGCTGGTGGTACACCCTAGGTTTTGGCAGGGGGCTATTTCAGCATTAAACCTTTATTTGAATAGTTTTGAACTTACTTTAAAAAATATTATTTATTTTTTCTATTTTTGGCTGCACTGGGTCTTCATTGCTGCATGGGTTTTCTCTAGTTGCAGTGAGCAGGGGGGCTACTCTTCCTCGCGGTGTGTGGGCTTCTCAGTGCGGTGGCTTCTCTTATTGCGGAGCACAGGCTCTAGGTAGTTACAGCACACGGGCTCGGGAGTTGTGGCGTGCAGGCTCTAGGGCAGGCGGGCTTAGTTGCTCTGCGGGATGTGGAATCCTCCCAGACTAGGGATCGAACCTGTGTCCCCTGTACTAGCTGGTGGGTTCTTATCCACTGTACCATCAGGGAAGTCCTGAACTTACTTTAAATAGGATGAGAAAGGTACGCAACTGGTATACCAAATAAGTGATGTGACATAGTCCCTTAAAATACTTTAAGTTTTTGACAAGCCAATTATTTTAAAGAACAATATTAACTAATAATACAGGTGTGATCTGAGGATGTCCAAGATTTCAGAAACACTAAAGTAGTCTTCCAATCCGATAAACACAGGACTAACACTGCCCAGAGCTCTTAGTCACTCCTAAACCATAGTGCCTGGGGCACTCCAGGTGAGATTATCACCTTTTCTTTTCACAGATGGGTCACTCGGGCCCAGGGAAGTTATTGAGCAAGTCTGTGGCCTTGAGAACTGGGCTCTGAAGCTGTGCCCATCCCCCACCATGCTGACATCACTCATCTGTATCTTCCAGCTCTCACCCCAGCATAGGTGTAAACTGAATTTTAACCTAAAGCATCCAGGAGCCCACTTGCAAAGTCAGACAAACTGGAGACAGCCCACCACGAGACACTGGGCCAGTTGTTTCCCCATCTCTGGACCTCGGTTTTGGGAGTGTGCCCAATGAGAAGGGGTAAGGGTTGGGGTCTTTTCCAGCTGCAGGTTCTTGAAGTCAGAGTTTCTGAGAGCCCCTGAATGTTCTGGAAACTAGGAGAGGGGGTCGGTGAGAAAAGCAGAGAGCTGCAGCATCTCAGTCCTCCTTACTGTGCTAGTGGCTCTGAAATGCAAAGGCCGGGATGCTTCCCAGCATCACCTTGGGCAAGACTCCTCCATTGTTCTGGGCCATGTGGCTTGCTTGAGCCTGATCTCTGGGGTCTTCTGAGGACATCTTTTACTCCCTGTTGCCAGATGTGGGTGCCTGCCTGATAGGATGACCAACCATCCACTTTTCCTAGGATGGAGGGGTTCCTGAATTGTGAGACTTTAAGTTTTAACAGCAGGATGGTCCCAGACAAAGATGGACGAGTGTTCTCCCTGTGCCCTTGTGCTGTGAGCTTTACTTTCATCTCCTCCTGGATCCTTGACACAACCCAGAAGGGTAGGGCTCATTGTTACTATTATTTTCTTTTTCCAGATGAAAAGAATAGAGGCTCAGAGAGGAAATGACTTGCCAGGGTCAGCAGTGCCAGTGGTAGAGCTGATTTTCACATCCAGGTCTGGGGTATCTGAGGTACAGATACTTGGCATAAATCTTTTCAGTGGCCCAAGAGTCTCAGCATTGGATGAGCCAGGGTGAAGTCAGAGAGGAGGTGGATTGCTCGGAGTCAATACTGAGGCCCTGCTCTCTGCTGTTCTCTGTGTCCAAAATGACAGTCCTCTTTTCCATGAAGGTCAGAGACTTGGACTACGGTGCCTAACCATAGGACTCCATCCCTAACTTGAACAAATCACTTGCTTCTCTGGGCCTCAGTTTTCCTAACTAGAAACTGGAAACATTATCTGGGATCCCCTTGAAGACTATATGAAAGAGGCTTAGAAGTCATCAGATTGAATCACCACTTCATTTTACAGATGAGGGAAATTGAAGCCCAAGGAGAGAAAAAACTAAGTTCTTCTGATTGCACTTGCCTATGGTAGTAGAGAATGTCAATACTCAAAGAGAAGCAGAGTCAACATGAAGAGAAATACACAGAGAGGAAAGGAAGAAGAGACAGAGAAGATAAGGGGAGGAGGGGGAGAAGAGGAGAGAGAGACAAGAGAAACTCAGAGAAGAAATGAATGAGAATTTGCAGCTGGCCTTATTCGGCTTCTGGATCTAGCCATGCCTGAAGTCCACTTGGGCATCCCAGTGATTGAGCCAATAAAGTCCCTCTTTCACTTAAGCCAGATTGAGATCTGCTTCTCTCACTTACAACCCAGAGAGTTCTAAGTCATTTACACCAGTTCCTTTATCCTTCCTTTCAGGGACCTGGGGATATGTGTATTAAGTAATTAATTCATTCATCATTCAACAAACATTTATTAGCACCCACTATGTAATAGGTACCATGCAAAAGGCACAGTGTGGATACAGCGATAAACAAGATACACAGGAGGCCTCAAAGGACTCACAATCCAGTTGGGAAGGCAGATAGGAAAATAAATTAGTGCAGTGAAGTGTGATGGAAGTCGCAGAGAAAGACTGCGTGCCCAAGAGAGGTGAGGCACTGCGGGGGAAGTGGGGGTGCCCAAGCAGGCAGACTAAGAGATAGAAATGATGGCCTGCCCCTGGGAAATGATATTAAATGGTTGGGGGTGGGGTGGAAAGGAGTAGAGAGGCAGAGGGTAGAGGAGGAATCTGATCTGCGGAGCTGCAGTTGATTTGAACGTGGACCAGGGCCTCCTCTGCTACTGAAGTCCAGCGTGGACCTGGGGTTTTCCAAGATGAGTAAGACAGCATCCTTCCCAGGGTGACAGGGGAGCCAGAGGCGCACAGACAAATATCACAGGGATTGTACAGAGTCTGGGAGCAAGGCCTGTCCACTGAGCCACTGAGGGCGTGGCTGCGGGAGGGAATGTCAGACAAATTTTCTTATAGAAACATACCTATGTTGGGTCTTTTAGGTAAAGGTGAGGTGATCAGGGATGGAGAGTATACTCCAGGTAGGGTTTTATTATTATTTTAACATTTATTTATTTGGCTGCACCAGGTCTTAGTTGCAGCACGTGGGATCTAGTTCCCTGACTAGGGCCTCTGCATTGGGAGCACCGAGTCTTAACCACTGGACCACCAGAGAAGTCCCCAGGGAGGGTTTTTGGTGGGCTAGGACTTGAGGCTTTGGAGCAGGGTAGCCCCAAGGCAGACAGATTGAGGGCAAATCCCAGTCTGAGGCTGCTTGCTTCATCGGGGTTTTCCCCACAGCCAATCCTAAGGTGAGAATTTACGTGTAAGCAGTATATCTGGGGGGTGATCCCAGCACAGTGAGGGGAGTGAGACCGGAAACGGAAGGGAAGGTAGCTAGTGCAGGGTATGTTCACGAGCAGGCAGCTGCTGTGGGCACCTGGAGCCGTCCTGCTGGGGATGCTCGAGAGCATGTGCCTAACAGGCTGCAGAACTGTCCTGAGGCGATGGAAAGGGGTTTATGGAGTGAGGAGGCTGGAATCCTGCCCTCACTTTTTTTGACCTGTCTGCCCCTGTGGGCTCAACATGCCCCCACAGGCCAGAGATACCCTTTGACCTGTCCAGGGTCTGGCTACAGATGCCCCGTGGGGCAGGTTGATGGTGGGGCAGGGAACCAAGAGCATCTGCCTCCATCATTCACCAACTGTGTGACCTTAGCCCTTCTGTGCCTCGGTTTTCTGATCTGTAAAATGGGGCTGATAATGGTAACTGCTGCACAGAAATCATGAGGATGTAAAATGCTTAGCACAGGGCCTCGGAAGGGGCCCTAACAATAGTTATCATCTTTAGGGAACTGAGAATAGCTCAAAAGGATGGAGAGGGAGGTGGGAGCCAGCAAGACATGAAAGGGGAGGACAAAACAGGGATGGAACAGGAAAGGCCTTGACCATCAGCACAGGTGAAGCCTGAACCAGAGCTAAGGAGGGGAAGGAGCAGGACTTGGAGACAGACAGGGCAGAAGGAGGTTGGGACAGTTCCCTGAGCACAACCTAGGTCGTATGTTCATTCACATTCATCCATGAACAATGGCTGCACAGCTTCTCTGTACCAAGTACTCTCCTGGAAGGTGAGTCCCATCCTGCAAAGATCTCTTAGTGTGGGCAGGGAGATAATATTTGAGCAGAAATAATAAGCTGGGTAAAAGCCATGAGAACAGCCATCAGAATGGGACACATGGAGCTGAGGGAACTTGGGGGAAGGAAGTAAGAGGTCAGAAGATGCTTCCTGTAGGGAGAGGGGATGGTAAATAGGACCTTATGGGAAGGACAGAGATTTGGACAAATGAAGTGAGCAAAGGCCCAGCCTATGTAAGGGCAGAGAGGTGGGAACTTACAAGGAGTGCTGAAGAAGGGGCACTTGGGTCACACGTCTATAGCTCTGACATACAGACCTCCTTGTGTATCCTCTTTGGAATCAAGAGTCCTCTTGTCATGTCCAATTCATGACAACATTTGAGTTTAAAAGTTTGATAGCAAATGATGTTGTGAGGCTGTGGGGGAATAGCTCCTCTTCCCTCCAAATGTAGGCAGTGAACACTGCATAAATCCTATAGGGGCGGGTGGGTTGGTTTCCAGGAAGGAGATGAGGATTCCTGTGCACATAACTTCTTATAGGAGTACGCCCTGGGAAGACTGGGAAGGGTGTGGGGGAAGCAAGATAGGGAAGAGGGGAAGCCAAGCAAGATATATGTATCAGTTAGCTGTTGCTGCATAACAAATTTCCCCAAATTAGAATCTAAAACCATCAACATTTACTATCTCATGGTTTCTGTGAGTCAGGAATCCAGGAATGCCTTAGCTAGACGGGGTCTGTTAAGGTCTCTCAGGGTCTCTCAAGAGGATGCAGTCAAGGTCTTGGCCAGAGCTGCAGGCTTCTCAAGGCTGGACTGAGAAAGGATCTACTTCTAAACTCATTCCTGTAAGTGCTGACAGGCCTCAGGTCCTCCCTGGATGCTCCCTGGCACATGGACCACTCTGTAATGTTGCTTAGAACAGGACAGAATAAGAAATCTGAAAGAGAGAGGGGACAAGAGAGAGTTCCCAAAACAGAAGCCTTGGTGTTCTTATTGCCTACTCTTGGAAGTGATGTCACATCACAGTCTAGATTCAAAAGGTGGGGATGACTACCAGGGGCATGAGCATCCTGGGGCTATCTTGGAGGCTGCCTGCCACAGTGAGATTTTAGGCAAAGTTCCAGCCTCAACCTGGTCCCACGGGGAGCTCTGGAGTATAAATCACACATCAGAGTTTGTCCAGCCTCGAGACATGAGAACTGGGCTTTCATTCTCCTGGGCCAGTCATTGAAAGTCCCCCGAGGTAGGACTTACATTCAGGCATTTCAGTTGTTTTATGGGCAAAGCAGCTCCAATAGCCTATGGACAGGCTGCTGAAGAAGATCACGAGTGTGAACTATCAGGAGCCAAGCCCAGAACATTGGCACACTCACAGCAAACCCAAGGAGATCACAGTGGAGCATCAACAGTGTTCCCTACAAGGGGATCATTTGGAAACATTTATCAACATAAAGACAGTCTTTCCATGGGACTTCCTTGGCGGTCCAGGGGCTAAGGCTTTGTGCTCACAATGCAGGGGGTCCGGGTTTGATCCCTAGTCAGGAAACTAGATCCCACAGGCCACAACTAAAGATTCCACATGTCGAAATGAAGATCAAAGATCCTGCATGGTGCAACTAAGACCTGGTGCAGTAAAATAAATAAATATTTAAAAAAGAAAAAAGAATATCTGTTCCCTTTAACTATCAATCTCATTTCTCCTACACACACACTGAAGAAACAGCCAAAATATTTTCTAGCAAGATCTGGTTAAATAATGGTCAACTTACACACTGGATTATTATATAGCTGTTATAAGAATTAATATGAAATGATCTCGCAGACACATCATTAACTGAAAAAAGCAGGGTGTAAAATACTGACTGCGTTGGAGAGAAAGGAATTACTTGAATATATCCATACTTGCGGGGCTTCCCAGATGGCGCTAGTGGTAAAGAACCCACCTACTGATGTAGGGGACAAAGACACAGATTAGATCCCTGGGTCAGGAAGATCCTCTGGAGGAGGAAATGGTAACCCGTTCCAATATTCTTGCCTGGAGAATCCCGTGGACAGAGGAGCCTGGCAGGCTACAGTCCATAGGGTCCATTTCCTCATCAAATGGTTTAAGATGATCCCTGCCTCACTGGGTCTTCATGACAACTCAAAGAGACAGTCCGCGTAAAGCCGGCCTTGGGCCATGGTCAGTGCTCTGTCCACGGATGCCCTTGTTGTTATCAGTTATGCTGAGGGCAGCAGGGAGTCCTGGGGAGATTTCAGCAGCCATGGGAGTCGTGGGATTGGATTTGCTCCTTAGAGCTCTGGGGTGGCTAGGGGGAGGATGACCTGGATGGAGCCAGACAGGAACAGACTGGTGTGGGCAGGTAATTTACAAAGCTGTCAAGTTCAGATCTTTCACACTTTTGGCCAATGGCTATTATAAAATTTTTAGAGTGAAATATAAAATACGATCTAATCTTCAGAGTAAATTACAAACGACAAAGCAGAAAGAAATTAGATAGATGATACAATCTTGTTGAACCAAAGCAGACATGTCCCATTGATGATGCTGGGTTGGGTGAAAACCACTTCTGACGGGTCCTCAGAGCAACAGGGTCGCGTGACTGGGAGACTCACATATATATGTGGCTTCCAGGGATTTGGGTTTCCAGGTTCACTTGCTTTTGTTTAGAAACTAGTTTAAAAATTATTATAAAAGTATAGGCACATATTTAAATATTCAGTTATTACCAGTGATACAGATTGTCTGTCTCCTACCCCAGGCTCCCAGTCTTTCCTCTCACTTGATAATAATTTATTGTTTATTTTTACCTAAAAATTTCCATCTCTTTGCAAGTATGGATATGTGTGCTAAGTCACTCAGTTGTGTCCAACTCTCTGCAACCCCATGGACTGGAGCCCACCAGGCTCCTCTGTCCTTGGGATTCTCCAAGTAAGAATATTGGAGTGGGTTGCCATGCCCTCCTCCAACACCTGACATGTGAGATCGTAATTCCTCAACCAGGGATGGGACCAGCATCCCCTGCATTGGAAGCTCTGAGCCTGAACCACCAGGGAAGTCCTACCTGGTACTTCGCTACCCTTTCCTCCCATGCCAGCTGTCTGCACTGAGCCTCCAGCCCTGTCAGCTTCCTTGTCCCTCTCCAAACAAGAGTCCTGCTGGGCAGCAGATGAGAAATTACCTCCGCAGGGGTGGCTTCTGTATCATCATACCTCCATCTCAGGAGGATGTGAGCCCAAACAAGCAAGTTGCAGCAACCTGCACAATATGGGACCCCAGTTCATCAGGGCTTTTCTGCTCATCCCTCCTTGAGAGGTGGTCTTCCTTTGCCCCTTCACACACACACACACACACACACACACCACTCCCACTGTGTTCTCACCCCTCAGACTTCAGCTGCAATGTCCTTTCTACAGAGAGGCCCCCTTACCCCCTTTGATCACCATATATGAATAATCTCTGCAGATAAGGCCTCTCCCAGCACCTCTGTTTGTAATACCAAATATTGGTTGGTAAAGGTTTGTCTCCCCACTGGTATTTAGCGTCCAGAGGATGGAACCAAGTCGTCCGATTTCAACTTCATCTTCAGTGAGCCAAACACTCAATAAAGGTGTTGAGTGAATGAAGGAATGAGTTAGTGAGTGAGTGTATAAGATAGAGGCTGGAAGAGGGGAAATTATTGGACATGAGCCCCCAGCTACTGGATGAGGCAAAGATAGATTCTGGGCCTATTTCTCCTGTCCCTCCCTCCCCAGGAGCACAGGCACCAGGGAGGAGATTCAACCTGGGTTGGGGGGCTCCCTGCCCCCACTGCTCCCCTGCCTGGAATCTCCCATCCCGTTGAAATCAGAGACCCCGGGAGTCCTCAGGATACCGGCCGGCGTGGTTCAGCATCTCCCCTCCACCTGGAACGGAGGGGCGGGGCCCCGCGCCACCCCCTCACCCCCATCCCGTCCCCACACCCAGCCCAGCAAGGGGAGGGAGAGAGCGCAGTCCCCGCGCCCACCGCTGCAGCAATTTGCAGCCCGACCTCAATTAGCCCTGTGCCTACGCGCGCCAATTACCCCGTCAATCACTGTGCCCGAAGCAGCGGAGGGAGGAAGAGGGAGGGGAGAGGGCCCGGCTGGAGCAGCCCGGGTGCCCTGGACCGGCTGAAACCGGTCCAGGCTCCCGGGGAAGCAGTTGCTGAGTCCCCCATCCCCTCCGAGTCCAGCTCAGAGCTCGGGTGACCTCTCTCATCCCTGTTTTGGACCCCTCCCAGATGGAGATGGGAAAGAGCCTCTCCTCCTCCCAGCCCCCACCCACCTCCCCATGCCCCACTCCGCGCTCTCTCTGCCAGCTTCAGTTTCCCCATCCTCTAGACTGTAAGCTTCGTGAAAGACAGCCAGTATGTTGCCTGTCTTGCACCCCGTAGACACTCGATAGCAAATATATAGTGACATAAATAAAAGAGCAAATCTGTTATATGGAAATCAAAACACTACCACAGAAGACAGTTGTGAGGGTAAAGCAAGATGTCTAGAAAATTATGGAGAATTGGCACACCGCGAATGCTCGAGGAGTGCTGTCACCATCTCCATCCATTTAGTCAAACAACATCTGAAGGCACCGCCTTGGTGCCAGGCTCTGGGCTGGAGGCCGGGCGAGGACCTAGCCAGGAGGCTGGCCGGGTGTACGCAGGAGCTCATCAGGGTCGGCTAGTTTTGACTCGAGGGTTAAGGTTTGTCTTCTCCGCAGGATGGCTCATTTTTTTTAAGCCCCAAAGCTGGTTTGTTGTTTTTTTTTTTGGCTTTGAAAAAAAAAAAAAATGAGGTGGAGGCACAGAAGGCGAAGAGAAGACTAAAACAGCTGAGTAACAGAGCACAAAGGAGGGGAAGCCACCTCAGCCCCTTCCTTGAAGGATTTCCTGCCCCACAGAGCAGACAGACATGGGGTCCCCTAGTTTAGTGACCCCAGCACTCTTTTTTAGCCTACCTTCTTCAGGTACTCTTGCTGCTGCTGCTGCTAAGTCACTTCAGTCGTGTCCGACTCTGTGCGACCCCATAGACGGCAGTTCACCAGGCTCCGCCGTCCCTGGGATTCTCCAGGCAAGAACACTGCAGTGGGTGCCATTTCCTTCTCCAATGCATAAAAGTTAAAAGTGAAAGTGAAGTCGCTCAGTTGTATCTGAGTCTTCGAGACCCCATGGACTGCAGCCTACCAGGCTCCTCCGTCCATGGGATTTTCCAGGCGAGAGTACTGGAGTGGGGTGCCATCGCCTTCTCCGTCAGGTGCTCTTGGGGGAACCCTTTCCCTCTTCACCCTTCTGTTCCTGGAGGAGTTGAAGTAGTCACCAGTCGCTCTAGCTGTGACTCAGGCTGGCCAATCAAAGGTCCTTCATTAGCATAGCCAGAGTGATTGGGCCAAGGATGATCATGTGACTCCAGCAAAGCCAATCAGAGTTTGCCCTGGGATTGGTTATAAAAACTGTGGGTTGTGCCCGCTTAGCTGCTGCTGCTGCTGCTAAGTCGCTTAAGTCATGTCCGACTCTGTGCAACCCCATAGACGGCAGCCCACCAGGCTCCCGCGTCCCTGGGATTCTCCAGGCAAGAACACTGGAGTGGGTTGCCATTTCCTTCTCCAATGCATGAAAGTGAAAAGTGAAAGTGAAGTTGCTCAGTCGTGTCCGACTCTTAGCGACCCCATGGACTGCAGCCCACCTGGCTCCTCCGTCCATGCGAGTTTCCAGGCAAGAGTACTGGAGTGGGGTACCATTACCTTCTCCGCCCTCTCAGCTAGGGTTGCTGAAATGGGGACTTGAATCTGGGGTTGCTGGTAGCTGTTTCACAGGCCACAGAAGAACATTTTTGATTCACTGAAGCCACGCCAGGGAAGAATGGGGAGAAAAAGAGACACACAGTTCCAATTCCCGGTTCCACTGTTAGGGGAACATGGGTCTATTGTTAAGTTATATGAGCCAACAAACTGAATCTTGCTCAAGCTAGTTGAAGTTGAGTTTCTGTCCATTGCAACCAGAGGTCTTTCATTTACCAAAATCTCAACCATGGACATGCCTAATTAGTCTAATGTTTTAAATATAGGGAGATGCTCTTAGAAGTACTCAAGTACAAGGGTGATGTCCGTTGGTTTCTTTTCTATTCATTTGCGCTTTATGTCATTTATACAAGGACAAGTGTTACTTTTGTGATAAGGCAAAAAAGCAGAAACAATTATTTAAGAACAAATAATTCACTTATGATAATAGAAACATAATAATGAGTGAAAGAAGCCAGACACAGAAGTGCGTGTTGTATGATTCCATCTGTATGAAGTTCAAGAACAAGCAGACTGTCTGTGGTAGTAGAAATCGAAAAAGTGGTTACCTGGATAGTCAAGCACAAGGGAGGCCTCTGGAGTAATGGCAACATTATCTCACTAGGTGGTGGTGGTGGTGGTTCTTGTTCAATCACTAAATTGTCTCTGAATCTTTGCAACCCCATGGACTGTGGCACACTAGACTCCTCTGTCCTCCACTATCCCCTGGAGTTTGCTCACATTCATGTAGTGATAAACATACATCAAAGTCACTGAGCTTTATACTTCCAGACTTGTGTGTTTTCTTGGGTGTATGTTAGACCTCAATAACATTTTTTAAATAGAAAAGTAACATAATGGATTTCCCCGGAAGTCTAATAGTTAAGAATCTGCACTTTCACTTCAAGGGGCACAGGTTCCATTCCTGGTTGAGGAACTGCGACCCCACATGCCCAGTGGCATGGGCAAAACAACAAACAAAAAAAGGAAAGTAACACATTCAAATTTCTGGGTACAGCTCTACAAGCCCCCTTAATTTAGCCTATGATCCCACATGAATTTTATATGAAAAATAAGAAGTCTTTTCTTATTAGGATTCTGAAACACAGTAACTTAAAATTTTTTAAGTTAAACATTAAACTAATTAAAGACGAGATCATGGGGACCCCGATTTTCTTTCACTGCCTCTGTTCCTGACTGAGCTCTCTGGGTATTCTCACCACCCCCAGTTACTATCTCAGAATAAGATGTGAATCAAGAGGCTGGTAGATTCAACAGAACTGCATCTTCTTAGAACAAAGAACAGTCTGGCATTTGGAACAGAAAAGCCTTGCTTTCCCAGCAACTTTGCAAAAGTGATTTCTCGTATTAATGGGTGAACTCTTCTCCTGGATTGATCCCCCTTTTCACAGGACTAATTATAGATTTATTAATATTTATGGACCTCTCGTCACAGCCAATAGCTCTTGTTTGAGAACATTAAGCCTTATCTCACTGCCTCCAGGAAGGGGCATTTGATGCCAGCCCTAATTGGGTGACCCACAATCAAGATAGAAGGGAAAAAATGACAATAGCTTGCCTGTTGCCATATATTAAAATACCATCCGCCCAGCTTAATGATTATCTTTAGAATTAATAATCTTGCTAGCCCAGGTTTGGGTCCTAATAGTGGGAAATTGTATTAAATACTTTGCTAAGAGCAATCAGCTTTTTGATAAGGCTAATGGCCCTGCCCCTGGCCGTTTCTCATCACTGAGCTCTCTGTTTTCCTTCCCCAGCAGAAGGCCATTTTGTCCATATCGCTTGTCATCTAATGTCAGCGTCACCTGGTGGGGTTCCTGCTCCATCTCTCGCCCCCATCCAATCCATCTTAGGTGCTACAGTGAGATTTATCTGTGGAAGATGTGGCTCTGGCCCCACCATGCCCCTACTCTATAATCTTTCATGGCTCCCCATTGCCTGCCATATGAACTGCATGAACAGGCATCTAACTTTCTGCAATCTGGCCCCAGTTGCTCCATCCTCTATTCCCTTTCAGTTCAGTTCAGTCGCTTAGTCGTGTTCACCTCTTTGCGACCCCATGAATCGCAGCATGCCAGGCCTCCCTGTCCATCACCAACTCCCGGAGTTCACCCAGACTCACGTCCATGGAGTCAGTAATGCCATCCAGCCATCTCATCCTTTGTCGTCCCCTTCTCCTCCCGCCCCCAATCCCTCCCAGCATCAGAGTCTTTTCCAATGAGTCAGCTCTTCGCATGAGGTGGCCAAAGTACTGGAGTTTCAGCTTTAGCATCATTCCTTCCAAAGAAATCCCAGGGCTGATCTCCTTCAGAATGGACTGGCTGGATCTCCTTGCAGTCCAAGGGACTCTCAAGAGTCTTCTCCAACACCACAGTTCAAAAGCATCAATTCTTTGGCGCTCAGCCTTCTTCACAGTCCAACTCTCACATCCATACATGACCACAGGAAAAACCATAGCCTTGACTAGATGAACCTTTGTTGGCAAAGTAATGTCTCTGCTTTGGACAATTACTTCTCTATTCCCAGGGCATACACCTGATGTCAGAGACATAATACCTGGGACTGAGATTTAAGACAAAACATGGATTGGGGATTTGGATAACCTCGAGTCAGATCCCAGTGCTACCACTTTCTAGTTTGATCTTGTGTAAAATGCTCAACGACTTCAAGCCTCAGTTGCTACATCTGTAGAATGGGAATAAATTGTTGTCTCCCTCATATGGCTTGTTATAAGGATTGCATGTGATCAAGTAGGCCAAGGGCCTAGCCCAGGGTCTGGCATACTTCCAGAACAGGTGTGCAGTTAATGCACACCTTTTTTCTAATTCTGCAACTTTTCATCCCTCTACCTGGTGAATGGAAGAGTGTGGGGCTTCAGAGTTCAAGTAACTGGGAATTTAAATTCAGGCTTGAGTGATCTTGGCAAATGTCTTAGTCTCTCTAAGCCTCAGTTTCTTCATCCATGAAATGGGTATGATTGTCCTAACTGATTATCACTATTATGAGCCTTAAGGAACATAATACAGGCAGAACACAATATTACTGCACAGAGCAAGTGTTTGATAAACATTAATTGCATTGTCATTACACTCCCAGACATCAAAACACCAGTCGAAGGCCTTCTCCTCCAGGAAGCCCTCCCACATCTCACTTTTTATGACTCTGTTTTGTATTGTTTGGTACTTTCCACATATTTGGATGTCTCTATATTTCCCCTCTGCCACCTCTTAACTGGACTGAGTGCTCAGGGACCAAACCAAGCCCAGCTCTGCACTCTTTCCCAAGACCCTTGAGGCCTTGCATGAAGTTTGGCACAGAGTGGGTGCTCATTCTTGACGCAAGAATGACAGTAATTATAGCTAATTAATGCTGAGTCTCACTATGTGTCAGGCACTGTGATGAGTACTTTAAAGCAATGAATTCTTGCAGCAGTTAATTTTTAACATTCATAGTAATTAACAAGTAGTTCACTCCTAGAGCAACTAATAGCAATTTATTCTTACAAGCAAACTCTGTTTGTATTCTATTAGTATCTCCAGTTTATAGGGCAGGAACCTGAGGTGTGAAGAGGTCATACAGTTAGGAAGTGAAGGACTGAGGGGTCAAGTGCACCCTGAGGGCTGCTGTGAGTTCTCCACCAACAATAGGGAGCTAGAGTTGGCAGTGTTTCCTA
Organism: Bos javanicus; assembly: GCF_032452875.1. Classification (NCBI taxonomy): domain Eukaryota; kingdom Metazoa; phylum Chordata; class Mammalia; order Artiodactyla; family Bovidae; genus Bos; species Bos javanicus. The sequence continues at coordinate 66,479,775 of NC_083880.1, read as the reverse complement.
AGCTTTTCTCAGATAATCCCAGTAGGCAGAGCCGTGGTTTTCTTTCCCCAAGGTGGATAGCAGTGCTTGCTCTATGCCCATCTCTAAGTGAGGCCCTCCCCAAAATTATCTCCTTACATTGAACACTGTTATCTTCATGTTATAATAGTAGCAACCGAGGCTCAGAGAGGTGAAGCTATTCACCTAAGGTCACACAGCTGATAACTGGAGGAGCTAGGATTTGAACTGGCATCCAGGGGGTGCCAGTCTCCTTCACAATTGGTAGGTTCAATTAGAGCATGAGGTTTTTCCCTCCAATTTTTGCAGGACCTCAGCCCTGTCTTGACCTCTATGCCTCTGTCCTGGGATCCTGACACCCTGCTCTGTGGTCTGCAGCCCCTATTCTTGAGAGTTAGGAGGGCTCTGGGGCCCTTCTCTACGCCTTCTCCTCCCCACTAGCTGATGGTCTCATTTTAACAACAACAGAGTTGCCTTCCTGGGGTCCCTGTGCTGCCTGGCCTCTGGTCCTTGTCCTTTTTGGCTCTGGGCAGCTGAGCCCACCTGGTCTCCCTCCTCAAGCCTCAAACACTGGGATTGGGGCATTAGAGGCAGGAGTCCACCTTGTCCTTCCTGGGAACTTATTCCAGGCAGAAGAGGGAAGTCAAAGCTTTGGAGGCAGAGGGAGTGGGAGTGGGAAACACAGGGAGACCTAACATTAATGCTTCCTCCAAAGAGAGATGAGTAGGGGCTGTCAGTGGCAGAGGCCAGAGTCAAAGCCAGTGAGGTCAGTCTTTTGCGGGTAGGGGTGAGCTCTGTGATTCCAGACGAGGTACAGGAACTGGGGCTCACCCTCCCATGTACAGGGGACAAGGAGCAGTGAAGTGAAGAGTACTCAGACTCCAAGAATAGCTGCTCTGTGTCACCTTTTCCCTCCCTCCCAGGAGCCATCACCAGGACAGTGATTAGGTGCTGCCGACAGGTGCCAGGCAGACTGCTTGCTATCACCTGCGAGGCTCCTGACAGCCGCTCCAGCTGCCTCCCGTCAGAGAGAACACACATCTAGGACCAGCCTGATGAGGCTGTCTCCAGACAGGTGGCTGTGGAGAAAGAGAAGCGGAGACAGGTGGCTATTAGAGTGCACACCCTGGCCACCTCCCCAACGCCACCCAACCAGAGGCTCCGAATCACCAGAGGGCCTTCGGGGGCCTTTCTCAGGCTCCTTTGACCTCGCCAGCACATGCATGTGTACAAGCATACCCTTAAACAGGAGTGAGAGCCCATTCACGCACCGTATGACAGATATCTACCTTTGCCCAGACATAGGTGTGCAGAGCCGGCAGTGGAAGCATCTGGACTGGAGTGTAAGCGTATACAAACATGAATATGTGCACACACACACATCACACCTGTTCTCAAACAGAAAAGCTGCCATAGGTGCACACATGTCCTCATTCATGCCTTGATTCCTATGCACTCGTGAACACAAACATGTGTGCAACGTATTCACACATGTACACTCAGAGTCTAAATCTGGCTTCTCTACAAAAAAGATGCTAAGATAGGGATTTGAATACAAGTAGTGGACTTGGGGTGGCAGGAAGCACAGGGCGGAAGACAAGAGACAAGGAGGGTGTGTTAATGAATGATTTGCCCATGGAGGTCCCTGGTATGTAAGTCCTGATGACTTACATACATTCTCAGGAATTGTGGACACACTCTGGAGTGCACTTTGGAACTGTGTAAGGAAGTTGGAGTGTTTGTCTGAAAATCCTGTCCCTCAATGGCTGAGTGTTGCTCCTGGGCATTAATTCTCCTGAATTTCTAAGCTGAGTGCACCCAGGAAACGCCCTTAGAAGGAGACACAGAAAGCCACTAGCATAAGCAAGAGCTGTCCACAGGGGCCCACAGAGTAGGCCAGGAATACGAGTGGGACACTGAAAATGTCCACTACACACAGGGGACACCCCGACACAGGTACCCTCAAAAACATGTACAAGGGGAGTAAAGATACGCTAAAGACACAGATGGTGACTGCAGCCATGAAATTAAAAGATGCTTGCTCCTTGGAAGATGTTATGACCAACCTAGACAGTGTATTAAAAAGCAGAGACATTACTTTGCCAACAAAGGTCCGTCTAGTCCTAGCTATGGTTTTTCCAGTAGTCATGTATGGATGTGAGAGTTGGACTGTAAAGAAAGCTGAGCACAGAATTGATGCTTTTGAACTGTGGTGTTGGAGAAGACTCTTGAGAGTCCCTTGGACTGCAAGGAGATCCAACCAGTCCATCCTAAAGGAAATCAGTCCTGAATGTTCACTGGAAGGACTGATGCTGAAGCTGAAACGCCAATACTTTGGCCACCTGATGCAAAGAACTGACTCATTGGAAAAGCCCCTGATGCTAGGAAAGATTGAAGGCAGGAAGAGAAGGGGACGACAGAGGATGAGATGGTTGGATGCCATCACCGACTCAATGGACATGAGTTTGAGTGAACTCCAGGAATTGGTGATGGACAGGGAGGGCTGGCATGCTACGGTTCATGGGGTCGCAGAGTCGGACACGACTGAGCGACTGAACTGAACTGAACTGAATGATTAGACACTTAAGGTTTTCTTAATTGCTGTGAACCTGTAAGTCTCACAGTCTTTGCCATAGGACTGAGTGTATGTATTGGGGAATTTAAAACTCTGTATTCACTTTCTACTTACATAGAGCCTCAGATCAGCCACAGGTGAAAGATTATGGCCTTCTCACATCTTTCCTAGGCATGCACATGGCCTTCTAGAATCCCGGGATATGTTAAGGATTTTCAAAGTCCCTCATTCATTCCCTCAATTTTCTTTTAAGATTTTTGGTTACTCTTTTCTTAGCTCTAACTAAGATATTGCTGCCTCAGGGAGCTGTGATGTTAAACAATTGCCTCTGATTGTTGTCACAAAAGCCCTGGGACATAGAACTTTTGCACAGAGAGAGCTCTAATTCAGGACAAATAAAGACCAGTTCTAAAAATGAAATTTTTGAGCAATTTGCCAAACAGGTCAAGTAATGACGGTTCTATAGGAGTGAAACTTTTGGGGATTTCCAAACCTGTTCTGTCTGCTCTAGTGGCTGCTAGGCTGATGGTTTGCACAGTTACTGTGGTTGCAAAGCTGTCGGTTTTACCATGGAGCTGGGGAGAGGGGATAAGATTAAAGTAAATCGAAACATCACAAAACTCACTGTTCTTACCAAGATTTGGCCATTTTTCTTGAATTAACACCCCTCACGTTGTTGTATGCCTTTAGTTAATTTCCAACGTTCAAAGCAAATGTATTCGAGAGTTTTTCCAGTGTTCTCGTTGCTTTTATGGAGGATTAGATTTTTGGAAGTCCTTCCTCCATCATTCCAGAAGTCAGCCGCTAAGATGCTGACCTTTCCTCTGTATCTTTTTCATTGTATTAAGTTTTTACCATGTCTAATTATTACCCAAACAAAAAGAAAATATATATGAAAGCAAAATATGGTGTTTACACACATGTTCACACATTGATGCAGGAGCCTACATGCGCAAACACATTAATTTGTCTGTGACACGTATTTCTTCATCCACATGGGGGCGTGACAGGGTCAGCTTTGTGCTTCAGAAAGATCTCCCCACCAGGACCTCCCTGGTTGTCCAGTGACTAAAACTCTACACTCCCAGTGCAGGGTGCCCAGGTTCTAGCTCTGGTCAGGGAACTAAATCCCACATGCCCCAACAAAGATCAAAGATCCCACACGCTACACCTGAGACCTGGTGCAGCCAAATAAATAAAGGTTAAAAAAAAAAAAAAAGAGTCAAGCTGGGATTCTAAAAGAAAGATCTCCCCTACTCTTGGCTCAATGTGGAGAACAGAGAGGATGCGGTGGGAGGAGAGAAGCAAAGAAGAGGCTGGGAGTCATCTGGCAGCAGTGATGATGTGTCGGGGACTTGGTCCAGGGGCAGCTAAAATTACCCTGGGCACCCCATGGGCACACAAGCCCAGGCACATACATAGGCAGGGACATGATCCACGTGTTCAGGCACGCATGCATCCTGAAACATGCTGTTAAAGTTAAAGAGGGGCTGGAGGACTGAAGGGAACTTACAATAAGGGAACTCACCATAAGGGAACTTGGTGAGAAGGACTGGGTTCTACAGGACAGGGAGGAGGGACGTGTGGTTGTCCAGGCCTGAGTCCCTGGGCCCACCAGCCTCCCCTCTATCAGGCTGAATCCATACACTGCCTTCTGCTCTGGAACATCCCTTTCCAGCTATGCAGACCCCATCCTCATTTTCAGCAACCCATCTCTAGGGCACAGCTTTAACAGTCACTGGGGCCCCTCCTTGGCCCCCTGATGTGTTATCAACTCCTCTTGTATCACCCTAGGTCACTTCTCTTCCCTGTGAGCGGTTTCTACTGATGAGGGTTATGTTTGTTTCCTGACCTCATCCACCTCCAGAGTTCATCTCATCCTTAGCTCTGAGCCATTCCACAGTAGGAAGCATATACACAAAGGATGGAAGCGAGCTGAGTAAGACCCTGGATGTTTCAGACACGCGGTGTGTGTGCTCAGTCGTGTCTGACTTTCTGTGACCCCATGAGCTGCAGCCCACCAAATTTCTCTGTCCACGGAATTTTCCAGGCAAGAATATTGTAGTGGGTTTCCATTTCCTTCTCCAGGGCATCTTCTCGACCCAGAGATCAAACCCACGTTTTCTGCATTGCAGGAAGTTTCTTTACCCCTGAGCCACCTGGGAAGCCCTCATCCCGAATCCCCAGCAACACCAAAGATTACAGGTCTCCTACATCCAAGATTCAGGATTTTTAAAAATACAATTTATTTTTATTATGACTTATTTCAAATATCTAAAGAACAGTGTAATGAAGACCAATGTACTCACTACCCAGTTTTAACTTAGAATGATGCCTGACTTGCTCCTGTTCTTGGTGGCTTAGTCGCTAAATCACGTCCAACTCTTGTGACCCCCTGGGCTGTAGCCTGCCGGGCTCCTCTGCCCATGGAATTCTCCAGGCAAGAATACTGGTATGGGTTGCCATTTCCTTCTCCAGGGGATCTTCCCGACCCAGGAATCGAACCCAGGTCTCCTGCATTGCGGGCAGATTACCAACTGACCTACAAGGGAAGCCCAAAAACCTGGCAGTGGTTTGGTCACTAAAATTTGTATATTTATACTATCTATTTGCATATTTACCCTACAAATTTGTATATTTATAAATATATATTTTATTAGTTATGACCTTTTAAAGAAATAAAATGTTACAGCTACACTTGAAGACCCCTGTATATACCCCTCCTCAATTCAATCCCCTTCTCTTTCTCCCTAGCCCAAGGAAACACTCTCTAGGAATCCTTCTGTGTTGTACTTTAACTGTTTATGAATGTTTCCATACTGCTGGTGAGATTTTGATCTTTACCTACATATTAAATAATACTTAGCCTTCTGTGACTTGCTTTTTATTTTTTTTCCACTCACCATTATAGTTTTGAGATTTATTCATGTCGATACATGTGGCTGAAGTTCATTACCTATAACTGGTATGCTCAGTTTACTAATTTGCCACATTTTATTTATCTATCTTCCAATGGAAGATTGTAATGGGAATTAAGTAATCCTGGTTTTTGTGATTTTGAGATTCCAAAATCCCCAAATTATATCATTCTAATATCTCAGTGTTGAGAACAGAAGGAGAAGGGGGTGACAGAGGATGAAATGGTTGGATGGCATCATCGACTCAATGGACATGAGTCTGAGAAAACTCTGGGAGATAGTGAAGGACAGGGAAGACTGGCATCCTGTAGTCCATGGGGTCGCAGAGTTGGACACGACTGAGCAACTGAACAACAAATGTTTCAGGGTAGTCAAATGATCCTTTCGAAGTATGTATCCATTTTCTTATCTCCAACTGGTGTCCTACTGGTCTTAAGTTTGCAAAGCCACACCCTGAAAGGAAGAGGAGGGCTTAGGGGCACAAACAGCAGAGGTGGGAGGCAGGCTGATGGTCTGGAGAGTGTCCAGGCTCTCAGGCACCCCTGAGACCCCAAGACAGCTCCCTCAGCTGGGCTTGGGATGAGGAATCAGAAGGAGCCTTGAAAGCTGAGGCCTCTCGGAAAGGAGTCCCACCCAAATTCCAGGCCTGAGGATGGTAACAGAACTGAGTCAGGTCTGGAGGACTTGAGAGCAGGGGTGTTGTTGTCATTGTTTAGTCTCTAAGTTGGGTCCGATGCTTTGCGACCCCAAGGACTGTAGCCCATCGGGCTCCTCTGTCCACGGGATTCTCCAGGGAAGAATACTGGAGTAGGTTGCCATTTCCTCCTCCAAGGGATCTTCCTGACCCAGGGATTGAAACTGCCCTCTTGCACTGGCAGGCGGATTCTTTACCACTGAGCCGCCAGGGAAGCCTGAGAGCAGGGGTGACTTGTGCCCTACTCCAGACTGAATCCGAGAAGAAAAGTCTGGGTACACAGACCCGAGGTGACCTCTCGGAGGTCCCCGTGCCTGGCATGGTGCATCAGGGAGACTCCCTAGCCCCAGAGGGGCCTCTGGACAGCAGGACCCCAGGATGACCAGCAGCAGAGAGCAGGGCAGCGTGTCTTGATGGTGGACAGCAATTGAGGGTCAACTGTCGTTCCTGTAGACCCACGTCAGTCCCCAAAATGTCCTCCAGCCACATCAAAGAGAAGACCCCCACCTCCCTGGGTTTCTCCCCCGATGGCAGCCCCAGGCCCCTACCTGGAAATGACATTGCCCCATAGGAAAGCGAAGGAAGTGACATTTCTTGTACACCTGGGGTGAGTGGAGAATTACACCCATCGTACTTGACACTGAGGGATCTGGGTCTCCAGGGAGATAAGTGTCCCAGGTTCTAAGATTCCAAGCTTCCCAAACCGCATAGTTCAAGGTCATCGTGGAAGTAGGGAAAGTCTAGTACTGGGGCTCCTGAGGCCTCTGCCGGGATCGTGTCCATTTTTCTGACTCTCCAGGCCACCTCAGAGGGCAACTAAGGAATAAGGAGGTTTGGGGGGAAGCCGGTGATCTTCTTGGCCCAGATCCTGCCAGGCCTGGATGAGGCAGGGCTCAGAGACCCCCATCAGTCGAAGCTGTAGTGCCTTCCTTTGCAGAGTTCCCAGTCCAGTCACGGGGCCAGGTGGGGAAGCTGAGACCCAGAGAAGACCTGATTTGCTCTGGTCACACAGCCAGCTGCACAAACCCCAGCCCCCTGACACACAGCCTCCCGCCCCTCTCCTGTCCTGACACCTTCCCCGGTCCGGGCTGCATCCGACCCTGTGCGGAGGCAAGCAGCCTGGGTTGGGAGTCAGAGGTCGCCTGGTAACGTGTTCCCCACCGCTTGGGCAGTTGTGGCCAGGCTCCCCGCCCGGCCCCAGGCCTCTCACAGCCCGCAGGTTGCCATCCATTTTCTGTTCACCTCATTTGTCTGCAAACCATGAAGAAAAATTGCCCCATCTCTCTGTGTCAGCTACTGCTATGATAGATGGCCTCCATCAGAGCCCTTACCCCAAAGGCACCCTCCTTCTCCCCCAAATTCCCCAAGGCCAACGTTCGACAGTTGGAATGTTACTGAATCAGCTATGGGGGAGCATTTTCAGAGATCATTCAGCACCCGCTCTCCCTGCCTTGTCTTTGTGGAGGGAAGACATTACCCATCATTGCTGTGCAGACTCAGGCAATGCATGTGACCTCTCTGCATAATAACCCCCTCCCACTTCTCCCCCCAGAAGCCACACAAGATCTGTTTGCAACTTTTACTTCACTTGTTCTTTCCATCATCGCTGCAGGGTACCTGATGAGAATAATCCTAATTTCTATTTACCTTTTGTGCCAAGGCCTACGCTGAGCACCGGAACCCACAGCCACTGCCCTTGATAAGCCTTGGCATCTTGGGAGAGAGCCTGACACGCTAAAAAATAAGAGCACCACCCCAGTGTAGAAGTGCAATCATCGAAAACTTCCTAGATACATAGGTGTCAAAGAAGGGGGTCCCTCTGCTGGGATGGAGGTGGGTGTGTGTAGCTGAGGGGATGCTCTCAGGAGGTGGTCTCTGAACTGGGTTCTGAACTTCTGAGGTTGGGAGCATGGTCTCTGAGGTTGGACTGGCTGCACTGGTATCCTGCTGTGTGACCTTGGGCAACTTGCTTGGCTTCTCTGAGCCTTTCCACTGAACTCCAAAGAGCTGGTAACAGGAATCCTTAGGGGGCTGTGAGGGCCAAGCGAGGAAGGCATAAAAAGTGCTAAGTGTAGTGCCTGTTACAGAAGGTTAGCTGATGCTCTCAATTTGTGGAGCACTAAGAGTGTCTAAGTGCTCCCCAAGTGATAAAGAACCCCCCTGTCAATGCAGGTAGATATGGGTTCGATCCCTGGGTTGGGAAGATCCCCTGGAGGAGGACACAGCAACCCACTCCAGTATTCTTGCCTGGAGACTCCCATGGACAGAGGAGCCTGGTGGGCTACAGTCCATAGGGTCCCAAAGAGTTGGACATGACTGAAGCGACTTAGTACACATGTGCCAGAGTGCTTAGAGGGCACGATGGAGGCAAATGGTCCAGGCAGAGGAAACAGTCTATGCACGGGGGTGGACACGGGGGAATATGAGCTGCTGGGAGATGCTGGAGCTTATGGTGTGTGGCACGAAGTGCTGAGAGAAGAGGCTGATGCAGACAGGGCTTGGAAAGCCAGGAACTTGTACCCAAGCCTGAGGGCAATGGGGAGCCATGGGAAGGTCTTGAGTGGAAGAGTGGCAAAGTCAGACTGCATGTTAGAAAGTCACGCTGATGGTGAATGGGGAAGAGAGGTTGGAGGGGTCAAGCTGGGGTCAAATGCCCCTGAATATTTCCAACAGGACTTCAAATTCTTTGTGAAAAACCAGAGCCTGGTTTTCCTAAAGGCCTCAGGTACCAGTGAGGTTCTCATCTCAGGTATATGCAGACCGGGATGGAGGGAATGGAGGAGTCCAGCTCCCAAGCAGGAGGCCACTCAGCTAGATTCCGGCTGGGGTGAGGGGGCGGGTTTGTGGGGAGCAGGGCAGCCTCAGCTCATGGGCCCTTCCACTGTGGAGTCGGTCCAGTGATTCCCCCTCCAAGGAGCAGTAGCTGTCAGGCGTGTCCAAGCTGCGCTCCTGGCTGCCTCAATTTCACATCCCCCAGGCAGCGCAGACACCGTGAGTGGCCCGGAAATTGAATGCAAAATCAAAATGCAGCAAATAAATGGATGCAAAAGTCATTTGGAGCCAATAATAGGAACCACCTCCAGACTCTGCAGCCGAGAGAGTCCCGTGGAGGCTGAGCTGGTGGGGCACCCCCCTTCCCCAACTTCCACTGACCCCCAGCTCTCCTTCCACTGACCCGCATTACTGGATGAGCTTCAAGGTCACCCCGTTCACCACCTTGGCATACAGACAGAGAAACTAAGGCTTGGAAAGAGAGGCCGAGTGGAACCCAAGGGCCCCAGAGAATTAGGGCCCTGGCATCAGCCAGTTCTGAGTTTTGATCTGGGTCCTCCACTTTCTAACACACATGACTTTGGGTGGGTGGCCCAATGCTCAGCTTCTCCATCAAACAAATGGGGAAGAGAAATCCCTCCTCACAGTTTAAATGGGCAGAAGGAAGGTAATTCTGAGTGTGAAAGGACCCCCAGCCCTGAGCAGAGACAGAAGAGTGGGAGAGGAACGTGGTCATGCCAGGCTTTTTCATGGCTTCTCTCTGAGCCTGCACAGTGCCCAGCATACAGTAGGTGCTCAGTGTGCATCTGCTAAATGCACGGATGGTGGAATGACCGCATGGGAAACCAAAAGCAGGGTTCGGCTTTGTTTGCTCACAGAGCCCAAGTCTTGACTGGTGATAGGCACATAGTAGGCGCTCTGTAATTCACACAGGAAAGAACCGTTTTACACTTCGACTTCCTTCTCCCACTAATCCCCTCACCAAAGAGCTCCAGCACCCCAAATTCCTCCCACTGTGGGTTCCCTGAATGTTGTTGTTGCTCAGCCACTCAGTCCTGTCCAACTCTTCCATCCCATGGACTGCAACTTGCCGGGTTTCCCTGTCCTTTACTATCTCCCGAAGTTTGCTCAAACTCATGTTCATTGAATCAGCGATGCCATCCAACCATCTCATCCTCTTTCACCCCCTTCTCCTCCTGCTCTCAACCTTTCCCAGCACCAGGGTCTTTTCCAATGAGTCAGCTTTTTGCATCAGGTGGCCAAAGTACTGGAGCATCAGCATCAGTCCTTCCAATGAATATTCAGGGTTGATTTCCTTTAGGATTGACTGGTTTGATCTTCTTGCTGTCCAAGGGACTCTCAAGCGTCTTTGGCAACACCACAGTTAAAAGCAGCAATTCTTCAGTGCTCAGCCTTCTTTATGATCCAACTCTCACATCTGCACATAACTACTGGAAAAAACAGAGCTTTGACTATACGGACCTTTGTTGGCAAAGTGATACCTCTGCTTTTCAACCGGAGGTGGGGGAACAAATCGGCTTTTCATCTCCTCATTGCTCAGATATCAGAAAAAAATGTGCCAACATCTGCTGGTCACAGACACCAACCAGGCACTTTACGGCTTATAGTGCAGGCACCCATCAAATGCCTCTGTTGCCCACCCCTCACCCCAGCCTCATCAACTTCACAGATGGAGAAAGAAACTCAGAGTATTGTCACGACTTGCCCAAGGTCAGGTGGCGCCAAGCAGGGATGGCAGGAATACGATCTCCTTCTCTTTGTATCACTCATTCCTCCAACAAAAGTACAGTGAGCACCCGCTGGCTGGATCAGGCTTAGGACTTCGGGGTCTCCACTCAGGGCTTTGAGGGTCCTGGATAAGAAGGTTGAGAGCCAAGGCCCACCCTGGGCCACTGGGAGCTGTGGGGACCAGGGGGCCTGATGTTAAATGAAAGACAAGAGGGGCCTCAGGCTGGGCCAGGTAGGCAGTCAGTAGAGGAGAGAGGTGGAAGGGCAGAAGGAAAGGCAATACACCAAAAGCATCCACCAAGCACCTCCTGAGCCTCCAGTATGGGCTTCCCAGGTGGTGCTAGCGGTGAAGAACCCCGCCTGCCAATGCAGGAGACACGGATTCAATCCCTGGGTTGGGAAGATCCCCTGGAGGAAGGCATGACGACCCACTCCAGTATTCTTGCCTGGAGAATTTCATGGCCAGAGCCTGATGGGCTATAGTCGCTAGGGTCGCAAAGAGTCAGACACAACTGAGGCGACTTAGCACACACACACACACACACCCCTCCTGTACACCAGGCATTGAGGATACAATGCTGATTAAGGCAAAAGCAGGCATGAAACTTACACTCCGGTGGAAGATGGAGACAGACATTGAACCAACACCCTGATTTGTAAGCATTCATTAGAAATAGAGGTAAGGGACTTCCCTGGTGGTCCAGTGGTTGGGAGTCCGCCTGCTAATGCAGGGGGCATAGGTTTGATCCCTGGTACAGGAAGATTCCACATGCCGAGGGGCAACAAAGCCCATGCACCGAAACTACTGAAGCCTGTGTGCCCTAGGGCCTGTACTCTGCAACAAGAGAAGCTACTCCAATGAGAAGTCTGAGTACCTCAACTAGAGTAGCCCTGCTCCCTCTCCCCACCCCCACCCCCGCTGCAGCGACTAAAGAAAGCCCAAAAGCAGCAACAAAGACCCAGCACATCCAAAAATAAAAATAAATTAATTAATTAAAAAAAAAAGAAATAGCGGTAAGGACTCTGAAGGGAAGGAACACAGTTCTAGGAGCCTGTGACATAGGGACAGAAGCTGGGCCTGGAGGAGGGGTCAGGGAGGGCTTCCTGGAGGAGATGGTGCTGGGGCTGAGATCTGGAGGATGAAGAGGGAGGGAGGGAGGGAGAGAGAGAAGCAGAGACAAAAGGAGTGAGAGAGGAGTAGAGACAGAGAAACGGGGAGGGAGAAGGACAGAGTTAGAGTTTAAGAGAAGATGCTGGATAAAGAGAAGGAGCCAGAAATGAGAGACAATTGGAGGGCAAGGTAGACAGAAGTGATCCAGACTCAGCAAGCTAGACACATTGACACAGAGAGAGGGCTGGGGAGAGAGGGGGTGAAAAGAGAGACAAAGAGCCAGGGAGGCAGGGAGGGTGAGAGGAAAAGAAAGACTGCAAATGACTCCCAGCTCCCCACCCTCTGTGCCTGGACTTTCATCTCTGACATGGGTAGAACCTGAATTCCCCTCGAGGATGCGAGGGGCGTTTAGGCTGGAGCTGAATAATGCATTTCACGTTCCAGGGCTGTTTTATCTTTCCCTTTGTAAACCTGGGTTCTGGAGTGGAGGCTGGCGGCAACCCATGGAGATATAGAGGCAGAGTGAGGAGGTGGGCGCTGCTGCAGGGAGGCAGGGCCAGGCCAGGCCCCCCATCTTCCCACATCCCCCACCCTCATCCCTCTACACTCCCGCACCCCGAAACCCCCACCCCCACAGCACCCCAGTGTCTCATCCTGGTTTTCAGCTGGAATTTAGTTCCTGTTAAGGAATCAGCTGTCAGTGAAGGCGCTTGTTGTTGAGCGGTAACTGTTAACACCAACTGTTGTTGGTGTTAATAGGATGCCTTCCTAGGACGCTTTCACTGCGGGCTAGAGTGCTCATTGTCAACCAAGGTTTTTGTTAAATAGCCTGTTTGCAGTTTACTAGGGCGTTAACTGTTAATCAGGATGTTTACTGTTCACTAGGGTGCTAACTAGGATGTTCAACAACAAGAAAGGTTTCTGTTAAGTAGAGTGTTTGTAGTTAATTAGGGTGTTAATAATGAAGGTACTGGCTATTAAGTAGGGTGTTAAATAGGAGGCCTCGGGTCTGATCTCTGGACAGTCACTGACTTGCTGGGCAACACGTGTGAAGCATTGCCCTCTCTGGGCCTCGGATATAAAGCAGGGTGTGGACCAGCATGTGTGTGAGGGTCCAGTCACCTGCATCGTTTGAGGCTGTGCTCATCAGGTCTATTTCCCAGTTATGGAGGCCCACGGGGGTGGCTCTGTCCTCGGTGCGCACCCAGCCTCCTCCGGACCCATCCGTCTCCACTCACCCCGGTCCTTGTCTCCTCCAGCCAGACCCCTCCCGGATTCTGAGAGCCTCCTCCAGCCCCAGGTCAGGGACTCTGCAGTCACCAGCGCTTCTCCTCTCAGGAAACTAAGTACCAGGAGGGGGTGTTGGAGAGGCTGCCAAGACTGTCCCGTCAGGCCTCTGCTCAGGGCCTCCACCCCTTTGCCACTCCAGCAGGCTGGTTTGGGGCCATACATACACACACACACAAATCTGCAAACACACATTTGCTCTTAGGGCAAAGGCCACACCCAAACAGGCCCACTGCCCCCCTCAGCTCACTGCACCCCAGCCCCCTCCAGCCGCACCAGCCCCCTCCAGCCGCACCAGCCCCCACACTGAGCCTCCTGAGGCTCTCACTTCTCCAGGCCCGGGCCTTGACACAGGCTGCTCGTGTGCTTGGGTGCGTGCCCCTCACCCCTTCCTCCTTGCTAGCTGACTGACTTGTGCTCAGCTCAAACACCATCTCTCTGGGAAGCCCTCCCTGAGCCCCGGGCCACCTCAGAGCTGCCTGGTTTATGCACTCCTTAGAAGCACCAGGCACAAAAAATTTTTAAAAAAGGAAAGAAGCACCAGGCAGAGTTGCAATGACCAGGTTTGTGAGGATGTGATGCTCTTCTCTCCTGTCTCCGTTAGGCTGGGTACTCCCTGAGACCATGTCTGTTTTGGCCTCCTTCACACACATCCCCAGTGCCTGTCATACAGTGTGGTACCCAGAACACTTCATATGCATTTATACAATGAAGGAATGAGTAAGTAGATAAAGAAGTGAATGAGTAATGGTCAAATCTTCACACATACACAGCCAGAGAGAGAGAGAAATATGAGAACACACACATACACACACAGAGGATTTAGAATTAGGAGACCCAAAATCAAATCCCGCTTGCTCCTTTCTGTCTAGGTGACCCAGAGAAGTGTCTGGACCACTGAGCTTCACGTTCCCCATTTGTAAAGATCAGGATAAATAAATAATCCCTGGTGTGACGTGGGGAATGAAATGCACTAGTAAGTGGCAAGTGCCCCACCTTGGTCCCTTTTGGAGGGATGCTGCCCAGTCCACACACACATACGCTAAGCCTGGCCAGAGGCAGAGCTCCCATCTGGGGCCCTGGCTGGTGCCTCTTGGCCAAGCAGAGAGCACAGCGGTGGCTGTTGGTCCACACAGTGGGCCACCCTGACCAAATGCTTGATGGGCATTTTCTTATTTAATTCTCTCCACAGGTACCTCTGCTGCTGTTGCTGCTAAATTGCTTCAGTCGTGTCCGACTCTGTGCATCCCCATAGATGGCAGCCCACCAGGCTCCCCCATCCCTGGGATTCTCTAGGCAAGAGCACTGGAGTGGGTTGCCATTTCCTTCTCCAATCCATGAAAGTGAAAAGTGAAAATGAAGTCGCTCAGTCGTGTCCGACTCTTAGCGACCCCATGGACTGCAGCCTACCAGGCTCCTCCACCCATGGGATTTTCCAGGCAAGAGTACTGGAGTGGGTTGCCATTGCCTTCTCCGCAGGTACCTCTACTAACCCCCATTTTATAGAAAAAAAGACTGAGTCTCTGAGAACGTCTCTGGGAAAGAAAACAGGACCCTGTACAAGCAACCCCACCTCTGTACTTCCTTTGCAGGTCCCTCTCTCTCTCCCACCCCTGATGCTGGCATCTTCCTCCATCTCTTGCAATCCTTCTGGTCCCCCACCAGCTGCCACCTTCCCCTGCTCTCAGAAGAGGACAAAGAGAGCGAGGGATAGGTCTGGGCTTGGCCTGGGTTCTGCCTGCCTCTGCCACTCACTAGCTGTGTGCTCTTGATTGAGTTGTGCCTCATTTTCTCCATCTGCAAAGTGGGGGAATAATAATACCACCTAGAGCTGTTGCAAGGAAATAAATAAGCTAATAGAAGTGGACGCCCCAAGCCACTTTCCCTGTTCTGTGTGTTAACAGCTCACCTCCTACAGATTTGCAAACATATTCAGAGACCTGACCTTGGGCTGAAGTGCCTGGGTCTAGGCACCCCTCGAGGGGCCCGCAACCAATGACTGACAGGTCCAGGAATGTGAAAGCCCAGTTCATTTGCTTCCAGGTAAGACAAGCTCTGAAGCACCCCTCCCACTCCAGAGCTCCCCATGGGATTAGGCTGCTCCCTTACCTGACCCCTCACCTGGACACACTCGTGTCTTAATACATCTCTTGCACAGGAGTCTTGATCTCCAGGTCAAGACTTCTAGGTACCCTGGCCTAAGAAACAAGTCAAGCTGTTCAACATGGGCCTGGCTTAGAGGAAAGGCTCAATGCATTTGGGTGACTGTCATTATATATATTTTTTTAGGCCACGCCCTATGGCATGTGAGATCTTAGTTCCCCAACTAGGGATTGAACCCATGACCCCCTGCATTGGGAGCGTGGAGTCTTAACCACTGGACCACCAGGGAAGTCCCTAGCTACTATCATTTTAATTTTTGGCAACCTCAAAATAAATACCTTTGTCTCTTGAAGCCTTAATTTCCTCATCTGTAAAATGGGCACATTGACACCTGCTCTGCATAAATCTACAATAAATAACTGAGTGAGAAATAAACACATGTCCCACCTTCACTGAGGAGTGGCCCTGGGTGAAAGTTCCTGCCCTTCTTTGTCACTCCCACCTCCCAGCTCTCCCCCTAGTCCCAGAAGTTAGGAATCCCCACCACTGCTTGACCCAGAGGAAGAAGCCCCTACTTCCCTCCCCTAGAAGCAGGAAGACTTCCCATTAGACTGCAGATGCCCTGAAATCAGCACAGCCCTCCTCCCATCTGAACAACTGCCCTCATAGCTATAATCTACCCTCCCAGCCCTTCTGGATGCAACTGCAGCGGCCTGGGCAGTCACCCCATCCCACAGTGTACTACAGCCAGCTTTTGCTAGTTTCACCAGAAGCAACTGGTACATTTTTAGAAATTTTGAGAACTGGCTGTTAAACTGTTGGCAACTTGAATAAGCCGCAGTGGGAATGTTTACACCATGGAAATTGGCAA
The DNA here is from genome assembly GCF_032452875.1 of Bos javanicus. NCBI lineage: Eukaryota > Metazoa > Chordata > Mammalia > Artiodactyla > Bovidae > Bos > Bos javanicus. The sequence goes on along the minus strand of NC_083880.1, from coordinate 66,463,698 downwards.
ATGGTACCAAAACAAAAAACAGACTTTTTTTTTTTGGAGAATGAGTTTACCAGCATGCAATTAATTCTATCTCTTTAGCAGACCCCCACCTGAGCCCCTGTTCTGCCCAAACATATAAAATACTTTGTATTTTTCTAAGTTTAAAAAGCTAAATTACTTTGATTTCTGCATGGGGTCTTTTCACAGATTTCTTTTCTGTGGGTACACAGTTCACCTTAGGAAACAAACAAACAAACAAAAAAACAGATTTCATATTCCCCTCTTGGCACCTCCACCTTTCAATATACATCCCTCATAGAAAGCCACATTGTGACCTCTTTTCAAAGATTTCTTAACTCAAAGGGTCTTAGAAAGGTTGACTCCCAGAAACCCCAAGTTATAGAAACTTTAGATTCTGAAATCCTGAAACCTTTGACTCCTAATCTTAGACTTGGAACATCCCAATTCGGGGATTTGTTTCAGAGTTAACAGGTGAGAAAATATTCCACCCCAGGGTAGTCAAACTAACCCTGTCCCCCTGGGAATTCTTCAGGAGACCCCATGCCGGAGCCATCCACTGCTCAGTGGGTCCAGAGATGGAACGAAGCCTTGCCTTTTTAGTTGAGCCAAGTGAAAGTCACTCAGTTGTATCCGACTCTTTGCGACCCCATGGACTATGGAATGGAATTCCATGGACTATGGCCATGGAACTCTCCAGGCCAGAATACTGGAGTGGGCAGTCATTCCCTCTCCAAGGGATCTTCCTAACCCAGGGATCAAACCCCAGTCTCCCACACTGCAGGTGGATTATTTACCAGCTGAGGCACCAGGGAAGCCCAAGAATACTGGAGTGGGTAGCCTATCCCTTCTCCAGCAGATCTTTCCAACCCAGGAATCGAATCAGGGTCTCTTGCATTGCAAGCGGATTCTTTACCAGCTGAGCTACCAGTTGAGCCAAAAACCAAGTATTTGGTGTGAGTTTATGGTCTGTTGTGTGTGTGTGTGTGTGTGTGAGCACTCAGGCACTCAGTCATGTCTCTTTGCGATCCCATGGACGATAGCCCACCAGGCTCCTCTATCCGTGGGATTTCCCAGGCAAGAATACTGGAGTAGGTTGCCATTTCCCTCTCCAGGGGATCTTCCCAGCCCAGGGATCAAACCTGAGTCTTTTGCATCTCTTGCATTGGCAGGCAGATTCTTTACACTGTGCCACCTGGGAAGCCATGGTGTCGTAACTCAGGGTGGCAAGATGCCCACAACCATCATGAGAGGTGTCTAGCAGGCAAAGCCACACTCTTGCCATTTTACATGCTCATGTTTACAGAAACCCCAAATGGCTCTCTCCCTCCTCAGTCATAATTGAAGCTCTATATAGTCCTCAATCAAAGAAAATTAAAATCACAGACATTTGGGTGGAAGGGACCTCACAGTCAGGCCCTGTCAAATGCTGAAATCTCCCATACAGCATCACATACCCCCACTAGAGAGTTCATTCAGCATCTGTTTGAATTCCTTCAGTGGCAGGGAGCTCACCACCTTGCAAGACAGCTCTTGTCACTGTGGCTCACCTTTAATTATACTGTTGGAACAAGATGTCCCTTCCCATAGTGTCAATCCTTAGTGAACACCTCCAAGCTCCTCCCCTACAGCAGCTGGGACGTGGAAGAATCAGGCCCCGCCTGACTGGGGAGCCCTAAAACATCAGTTTTGGGATAGAAATGATGCTCTGGGTGCTCGGAGAAGGACTAGTCACTCTAATGAGCCTGACGACTCCCTTGAAACCAACCGCCCCCCCCACCAATTCGGCATGTAATTTCTGAATATTCATGGACCCCTAAAGTCCCATGATCCAGTACAAATCTCTTATCATGTAGATGAGAAAATTGCAGCCCAGAGACCAAAGAGACTTTCCCAAGGTCAAGGTCACACAGTACTTAAGAGGCAGAATCAGGATCCAAACCTACATCTTCTGCCTCAAATCCTGCCAAGTTCCCCCTAGACCACCCCACCCCCATCAGGCCCCATTTTCCAGCCCAGCCTAGACAAGCCCAGAATCTGAGATCTGAAGCAGAGCCTCCCCGCTGCTTTCCCAGCCTCCCCCCTCCCCATCCCTGGAGTTGGGGAGAGGTTCGATCTGCCTGGCAACCCTCAACCACAGTCGCCACAGGAGACCTTGGTGTGTACACAGGCCACTGAAGGGGGCGGACAGCTGGGCCCGGTGATGGGTGGTTTTAATATTTAAACACAGTTTGCTGCTGCACAGCCAAAGGCAAAAGCCAGCTGCCTCCTTTTTCTTCTCCTTCCTCTCCTTCCTTCCCCCACCCCCCCCCCGCCTTTTTTTTTTTTTTTTAAATCTTTAATGTCTCCCGCCAGCCCGCCAGTGGGGGAGGTGTTGCTGGAGTGTCATATTTCAAAGGGTTGCCACAGCTGGAGGGATATTCAGAGCATTTCCAGCCAATCCATTGTGTATAAATATATAGATATATATATATAGGTTTCATTATCCCCTTCAGGGCTGCCAGAGAATATATTCTTTTAATATGTATAATATATTTGAGCTGCTACATGACTCGCCGAGGGGGGAGGGAGGGTGGGTGGCCCACAATTGACATTTCAGAGGCATTTCAGGAAAGAGAAACAGCTGACTTTGGGAAAGGGGAGGACTGCGTTCAGTTGAGATTGGCTTCTGGGGTCCTGTCGCTAGGATGGTATGGGATCCCCATCTTCTGCCTGAGCCCAGCGTGGAGATTTATCTGGTCCCTTGAGATGCTTCATCTGATCCTTTTGGGTATCTGTAGCTTTCCACTGTTCGGTGGTGTTCAGCTATAACAAAAGATTTGGGGGCCACATTACCCAGATCTGCCACAGCCACAGAAGTTCAAGGCTGTATGCCTGCTGTGTAACCTTGGGCAAGCAGCTTAAACTCTCTGAACCTTAGTGCCTTTGTCTGTAAAAGGAGATGGCAGGCCTGCCTTGCAGGGTGAAATCAGATTGTGTCGGTGAACATGGAAACAGATTGCCAAGTGGGTGCCCACAGTGGGGGACGTGACCCACTTATGGGAGTGAGGTTGGGGTAAGGGAGGGCTTCCCTGGAGAAGCACCAGAGACCTCAGAGATGACTCCAGAAGAAGAGGGTCAGGGCAAGGGAATATTCCCTTCTCTCCCAAGCCAATATTCCTTCCCTCCCAGGCCGGCAAGGCTAACGGACCTTTAGGCCATTTAAGACCCACTAGTGGGATGAGTCCAGGATGAACTGGGCTGCCCTCAATGGGCAGGCTTAGTTTGGAGTGAGCCCAGGGCCCGAGTGCCCCTGACTCCCACCTCTGCAAGTGCATGGTACAAGGCTTGAACCTCTGTGTTCTGTGTTGCTTGCCAATTCCTCTGGGTGATTCCCCCAGCTACTTCCCAGGAAGCAAAGTAATATCTTTCTTAGCAGCTGGGATTATTTAGAAATGAGGTCAAAATTAAAAGAATGCTTGTTTTCCCCTGGCATTTCTCAGCATCTCGAAATCTCCGGCAGCCTCTGCTCATTCGTCTCAAGGTTCCCTCCTCATTCTCTTGCCACTGCCTCTTCCCTCACTTGGGTAGAGCCACCTGGGAGAGGAGGACAGAGGTCACCAGGGTCCCAGTGGAAACAGACACCCTGAGCTCTGGGGTAGGGGTTCCCCCACACAGACCCAGACCTGTTGAATCAGCACCCCCAGGAAGCTTCCGAGTGGGTAGACTGGGGGCCCAGGGATCATATTTCCCAACACTCCAGGGTGATGCTGAGGCCAAGTTTAGGAGCCACAGTGCTTGAGTTCAGAACCACAATCCACCCCCAAAGGCAGGGGAATAGAGGCAGGCTGGAGTCTGTTCTGGCATCCCTAAGTGTCTGCCAGCACTCTTCAATTCTGTGACCCTCCCTCTCCACTTGGTTTCCTCACATCCTTCCCCATCTCAGCACAGAGCACTTCCAACCACCTAACTCTTTAAGGCATCATCTTGGATTCTCCCCTGTCCCTTACCTCTCATCTAACAGAATCCACCACCCGCCTGGCCACCCTGATCTGAGGCACCAGCATTTCTCCCCTGAATTATTACTACCGCTTCCTCTCTGGCTGTCCGGCTTTAACGCCCTTTCCCAGCCCATTCTCCTCCCAGCAGCCAGAAGGATCTTTTAAAAATATGAATCTGATCATTTTCCTTGCCCTATTTCCCCCCTTTCCACATGCCTCGCCTGTGCATGACTGGCTCCATCTCATTTTTCAGCTCCTGGTTTAAATGTTGCCTCATTAGAGTCTCTCCCCTGACAGTTCTGGCCAAGAGCAGCTTCCCCCTCCTTGGTTACTCTTTATTTCTGCCCTTTCCTGGTTTCCTTCACAGCACTGATCCCAATTTGTAATTATTTGGTTGTTGTTTACTTGTTTGACAGTCTGTCTCCCCACTCAGGAGGGTAAGGTCCTAGGGGAAGGGCCTCATTTTCTTGTTTATTGTTCCCTCCCCAGGACCCAGCACAAAGGCTGTTGCCCTGCGCGGGCTTCCATATCAAATTCTGGAAGAGCAGGTATTTGATTGGCCCAATTCATCATTTTGAGTCAGGTTGCTTAGGTAATAAAAATACACACCCTCAGGTCAGATGACAATCCCATTTTCCAACTGAGCAGGGTCCAGGAATGAGCAGGGTGGTCTCCTCTAGAAGCAGTTGTCTGGCCAGGGCAAGGACGGAGTCCCCAGGACACTGGTCCAGCCACCTCTTAACCCACAGATGAAGCAGAAAGGACAGGAGAGAACTGGAAGAGACGGTTCCCTACACACCGGTTTTACAGATGAGTAAACAGGTCTTTGGGCTTTTCTCTGTGACTCAGTGGTAAAGAATTCACCTGCCAACGCAAGAGATGCAAGCACCATCCCTAGGTCGGGAAGATCCCCTGGAGGAGGACGTGGCAACCCACTCCAGTATTCTTGCCTGCGAAATCCCATGGCCAGAGGAGCCTGGGGGGCTACAGCCGGACACGACTTAGTGACTAAACAACAAAAGGGACCTTCAGCCCCTCCCTTATACTGGCTGACTTCCAGAGGGCAAGTCTCCCCAGCCTTGACCTCCAGATCTCACCCCGGGCTCACAGACCTCGCGGCAGCTAATGAAGTTCTCCGAGGGGATTGAGAGGTCGAGTCTATCCCCCTGCGTCCGAGCAAGTCTGAGCGGCCCAGTGAGAAGACAATCCTCCTGCCTTACCTCCCAGAGAGGCCCTCCCTTCCCAGGCCAAGTCTAGAGAAGGGTGTGGTGCGGTGGGAAATTGGGCCTGGGATTTGGGAGATCTCAGTTAGCCTGCCACACGTTTTCTGAGCCTCAGTTTCCCTTTCTGGACGAGATGAAGTATTTTGAGGCTGCGGAAGGCTCGCACCCGGCCCAGCGCGGTCTCTCGAAGTCCCCAGTCCGCCCTCCGCCCGCAGCAAGGCTGCAGAGCAGCTTCTCCGCGAAGCGCCGGCGCCCCCTGCTGGAGTGAGATGGGATGACAGCCCCGGCCCCGGCCGCCTCCGCTGTCTCTGGAGGTGGCTTCCCGGGGGGTGGGCAGTACCACCGGGCCTGGAACCACAGGCTGGCACAGAGACATCGGGCTGGCAAGAGAGTCAGACACACAAGGGCACAGATACATTCCAGGCCCACCCTAAAACATGGGCCCAATACCACCCGCGCCCTTCCCATTGTTCCAGGAGCACAGAAAAGCAAGGGGCAGAGGATGGCAGAAGGTGTGCACAGAGTTTGGACACATGGACCACAGTAGGGACTCGTATGTGTGTCCCGGAGGCCCTTCATGGTGTGTGAGGAAGCGGAGGGGGGTGGGCTGCATAAATACCTGGTGAGGGAAAGGCCCCCAGTGCCCCAGCGCTGGGAGAAATGCCACATGCAGAGGCGGCAGGCTGAGTCCTAAGGGACACGAGAGGAGGCAAGATGCCTCTGCCACATCTCAGGGTTACAGGAGACCCTCAGGAATTCCAGGTGTGAGGATCAAGACCCCTGGAGCCACCATGTCACGATTTCGCCTCTCCTGTGTGCATTGTCCCCCTGCAGGGCTCAGAAAGTGTCAGGCTTCCCCAGCAACCACAGTAGGAACTGGCCACTGGCGAGGAGGTGCCCCCAAACCCAGCGGACCCCTGACTCAGAGCCCTGACATTTGGAAATCAGCCCTCCCGACTTTTTATTCATTCATTGTGGACATGCCACGCGCTTGCTGGACACTGTCTGCATCCAGTGAGCCAAGTCCAGCTCTGAAGATGCAGAGCAGGGAAAAGGGACCATATACAAAAAGCAAACAAATAGGTAATATAATCCCGTTGATTATCCAGCAGGTTTACGGTTCAGTATACCCAAGGGAATTGAAAACATACCACCATATGCCCACCCGCAGACGTACATGTGACTATTCATAGCAGCTTTAGTTCTGATACTTGAGACATGCACACAGCGCAGGTGTCCATCAACAGGAAAGTGAACAAATCACCTGAGATCCATCCATATGGTGGATACAGCTCAGCCACAGGACTGCATGAAGCCCCTCACAACAAGTGTGTGTATGCGTGCTTAGTTGCTCAGCCGTGTCCGACTCTTTGCAGCCCTACGGACTGTAACCCGCCAGGCTCCTCTCTGTCCATGGGATTTTCTAAGCAAAAATACTGGAGTTGGTTGCCATTTCCTTCTCCAGGGGATCTTCCTGGACTTAGGGATCGAATCTGGGTCTCCTGCATTGCAGACAGACTCTTTTACCATCTGAGCCACCATGGAAGCCCCATAATGATGAGAGAGAATCTCAGAAACAATATGATGAGCAAAGGAAATCAAACACAAAAGAACACATGCAAAATTATTCCATATATGTGGAATTCTAGAAACGAAATAGCTGAGCTATAATGACAAAAAGTGGATGGGTGAGTGTGTTGTGCAGGGAGAAAGCCATCTGACTGAACTTTGGAGAGTGACGGAAATGTTGATTCCACTGCATACCTATTTGTCAAAACTTGGCAGACTGCACACGCTAAATGAAGGTCTTGTAAGTTATACCACAATAAAGAGGTTTTTTATACATCAATGTCTCTTTTGCTGTCTCATATACAGGGTTATTGTTACCATCTTTCTAAATTCCATATATATGCGTTAGTATACTGTACTGGTGTTTTTCTTTCTGGCTTACTTCACACTGTATAAAAGATGCAATGCCAAGAGTTATAAAGACAATAGAATGAAGGGAAAAGGAGTGTGTTTAGGATTATGTGGTCAGAGACGCCTCTCTAAGGAGTGGATATTTAAACTAAGAACTGAAATAGATGAGTTGGACTTGGGTGTGTCTTAGGGGAAGCATCTCAGGAGCAGGACCAGCAAGTGCAAAGGCCCTGAGGCAGGAAAGCCCCTCCCTCCATGCTCCAAACACCTGAAACAAAGCTTATGCCACCAGCAGATACCCAAAGGCTGCCAATCACTGGCCTAAATGAAACAATAAAAAGGAAACTTTCTACCCCTTCCACAGTCTTGGTTTTCTGGTTGTGCCTACAGACTGCTGTAACTGGTGGGCTATTAGGGTGCACACTAGCTCTGGGTTTCATTTGGGTGGATGAAACCTACGTCTCCAGGGCAGGAGGGAGACACAGGGGTATCCCTGGCATTTCTTGCTTCTCTGTCTCCCCTGGGGTCCCCTGAAAGCAGACCCTGAGGACAGGATGCAGGTGCTTTGGCAGGGAAGTGGTCCCAGGAGGCACAATCTAAGAGCAAGAAGTGAACCTAGGAAGGGAAGAAAGCTTAATACAGGGTTGTTAATGTGGGGCTCCTGCTGTGTGTAATGGGGGCTGCATCTGGCTGGGGGTCTCTGGGACATTGCATGAAGCACATGAATGAGGGCAAGTCCTGGGACATAAATTCAGCTCGTCCAGCTGCCCGGTGTGTAGGCTGACCCGGTTCTGGCTAGAGAATGCCCACTGGCAGAGAGACACTCAGAAAGATGTCAGCGAGGATGGTCCTGTCTGTGAGCCACCTGCAGCATGGGCTGAGGGAGGGCACCAACCGCATCTGCTGCAGCATCTGACTGGGGACACGGGGCGGGAACTACAGAGTTCTGCAAATTATTATTTCATTGCAGGATATAAGAATCCAAATCTCATAAGGTGCAGCCACTCTAACATGACTGACTCTGGCACCACCTTAGAAGTACCCTGGTCCCTTCAAGCCAAAAACCAGGGCTTCCCCCAAATCCTCATCTTTTTTACTCCCATATCCAATCAAACCCCAAGACCCATGGATTCTTGCCTCCTTCCTGCCCTCTAGGCTCTGGACTCATGTCCTCCTATCACTGCCCAGTCAAGCCAGGTGGCCAATGAGCCGGCAGTGTGAGCCTCAGCGTTCCAGCCTTGCCTTGCTCCTCCCTCGCTCCATCCTTGCTGTGGCACCAGCCTCAGCAGTATTCATCAGTCGTCTATCCCTGATCTACCCGCTTTTGTTATTTACTTAATATTTTCCTTCAAGTTGACGTGCCTGTTTGATTTATGTACATTTATCTTCAAAACAAACTATTAAAATCCCATACTATTTTAAAATCCTTGTGAAATCATGAATTTGACATTCTATCTAAAATGATCCAGCCTCTTTCCTGTTTCCCTCCTTGGTATCCTCTTGGGGATCAGGAGTGGGTGTTTGGGTGGGCATCCTAGGGGGGCTGTTCCCGTCAGCAGGGAGCCTGATTCTGGGTACCACTGCCAGCCCCCAGCTACTCCTTCAACATTCTATCTAAGCTTTAGCATCTCCCCTCTGGAATACCAGCTCTCTTCTGGCAGCCCTCTCTGCCTCCTATCCCCCTTACCCCATCCAGACCACCTCAAACAGATGCTTTATAACCCAGGGTTGGCCACACTACACCCCTGCTCAACCCCCTTCAGTGGCTCCTATACCAGTGAGACAGGGTCCAAACTCCTTTCAGTATTGGAGGATTTCTTGACCTCACCCCCTCCACCTCCTCTGCCTCCTCAACTGCCACCCTACACACACACACACACACACACACACACACAATTAGAGTAGCACTCACCTGCTTTCAGGCTTTTAGCTACGCTGTTCCCTCTGCCTGACATTTTCTTCCCACATCTTTATGTACCTGATGCTCTCCTCTTCATCCTTCAAAACCTATTTCAAATAGCAATTGCTTTCTAGATTGTATTCACTCTCTGAGCTCCCAGAAGAATTAATCTCTCTCTCATCTGGCTTCCCACACTCCTCTGTCTGTTACAGTACAAACCATCTGGTGTCATAGAAGCTTGTTTAGATGCTCCTCTTCCTATGTGGCTGGGGGTGTTTCTTTTAAGGAAAAGGGTCTGAGGTGTGTCTTATTCATAAAGCATTCACAAATACTTATTTAGTACCTTCTGTATACTAGGCACAGTGGAGGACATGGTAGATACAGTCATGAGCAAGACAGACCCAATATTTCTCTTCTGAATCTCACAGCCTACAAGGGACTAAATACACAGACAAACAAATGAGTATATAACTTCCAGATTGTGGTAAATCGTATTAAGAAAGCACCCTCGGTGTTTGGAGAGAGAATGACAAGGAATGAATTTGGATAGGGCGGAATAGAAGGCCTTTTGTGGGGTGACATTCGAGCTGCAACCTGAAGAAGACAGCAGGAAGAAAGGCTGAGGGCAGTGTTCCAGGCAAAGAAAACAGCCATGCAAAGGCCCTGAGTTGGGAAAGTGATATATTTCCTGATGAGCATGGAGGTCAAGGTGTCTGGAGTAAGAAGGAGAACAAGATGAGGTTACAAGGATAATGGTGTCTAGGGACTTTCACTGGTGGTCCAGCGGCTAAGAATCTACCTTCCAATGCAGGGTATGTGGGTTTGACCCCTGGTACTCTTGCCTGGAAAATCCCATGGGCAGAGGAGCCTGGTAGGCTGTAGTCCGTGGGGTCGTGAAGAGTCGGACACGACTGAGCGACTTCACTTTTCACTTTCATGCATTGGAGAAGGAAATGGCAACCCACTCCAGTGTTCTTGCCTGGAGAATCCCAGGGATGGCGGAGCCTGGTGGGCTGCTGTCTATGGGGTCGAACAGAGTTGGACACGACTAATGCGACTTAGCAGCAGCAGCAGCAGCAGCAGGAGAACTAAGATCCCACATGCCGCAGGGCAACTACTGAGCCCACACACTCCAGAGCCTACATGCAGCAATGAAGATCCAGCACAGTCAAAATTAAAAAAAAAAAAAAGGATGGTGGTAGGCAGATGACATAGAATAGAGGAGACATCGCTGATGGTGCTTCAGTCATCAGCACACACACACCCTGCTGCCTTCCTGTGTCTTGCTGCCTGAGAGTCACTTACCCATAGCCTTGAGCTTGGCTGAATTTCAAGGACAAGTCAGGAGAGTTAAAGCCCAGGGTGACCCTGGATCAGTGAGGATCAGAATTTGGAGGATAAACACCCCCATCTTCCCTCGGGGCCAAGATGAGTCCAGGATGTGCCCTGGGAAGGGAGACACCTGGAGCACCAAATTTGAGATTCTCACAGTTGTGCAAGCGTCGAGTCAGCATCTGAGAGCAAGCACCTCCTTAACTGTTTTTTATAATCGCTTTATCGAGATGTAATTTAAATACTATAAAGTTCACCCTCTTAAAGTGCACCATTCAGTGGTTTTTAGTATATTCACAAAATTGGACAACCATCACCACTCTCTAATTCCAGAACATCTTCATCAGCCTGAAAGGAACCCTGAACCCATTAGTCACTTCCTGTCTCATTCCCATCTCATCCCAGCCCCAGGCAGCCTCTCATCCTCTTTCTGTCTCCATGGATATGCCTGTTGTGGACAGAAATGGAATCATTCAGTATGTGACCTTTTGTGACTGGCTTCTCTCACTTGCTGTTGTTCACTCGCTAACTCGTGTCCGCGTCTGCAACTCCGTGGACTGTAGCCCACCGGGTTCTTCCACTTCCGGGTTCTTCCCTCCGTCCTCCACTATGTCCCAGAGTTTGCTCAAATTCATGTCCACTAAGTCAGTGATGCTATCAAACTATCTCATCCTCTTTCACTTAGCATAATGGTTTCAAAGTTCATCCAACATACCATGGATGTGTCAATACTTCATTCCTTTTTTATGGCTGAATAACATTCCATTGTCTGGATAAACCACATTTCGTTTATGCATTCCTCAGTTCGCAGACGTTTGAGTGGTTTCTACTCTGAGGCTATTATGACAGATGCCGCTATGAACATTCATATATGGTTCTGTGAGGTAGTGTGTTTTCATTTCTCTCGGCTGAATTACTGGGTCATATGTTAACTCTGTGTTTAACCGTTTAAGGAATTGTTTTCTACACTAGCTGCACCATTTCACGAGCCCAGCAACAGCATGTGAGGGCCCCAAGTCCTCCACACCCTCGCCAGCGCTTGTTCTTGTCTGTCTTTTGGATTGGAGCGATGTGGTGGGGTGGGGTGGGGCGGTGGTGTGAAGTGGTACCTCGTGGTTTCTCCTTGGCTTTGGCACCCTAGGTACCTCGCTTGTCTCACCCTAGTCCCGGCTCGCGATTCCTCGCCCGTCCATGGGGCCTTTCGCATTCAGATACCTTCGTCTCCACATAGTCCCTCCGAGTGTCCGCTGCGGGACTGAGCCCATGGTCCACAGCGGTAACACACCGTCACAGCGCCCCCTGTTGGCCTTCCCGCTCATCTCGCTTCCCAACTCCCCACACACGCTTCCTGTGATCACCTCCCGGTTAAAGTTCTTGTCCCCAAATCCTTATCTCAAGGTTTGTTTGAGAGGAGCCTGAACTAAGACATATTGCCGGAAGGGTCGCAGTGAGGAATTAACGTTGAAACTCTCTAGGAGTGACAAGAGTTCTAAGCAGTCTGGGAGGCTGTCATTGTCCTGGGACTGGCACTTGCCCACCCGGGGCTGGAGCTGGGTCCCAGAGACTAAGGCTACAGGGCCCTGGGGGTCCTGGGTCTAATGCTTATGCACTGGTATGTGGGGCTGGGTGCTGGGCACTCTGGCAGGCAGGGCTGAGTCTAGGAGTAGGTGTGGGCTAGGGGTTCTTAAGGTAGCCTGTCTGCTGGTGGAGGGGGGGGGGGCGCGTTGGGGGGCTGTGTCATCGCCCAGCTAGTTGCTTGGCTTGAAGTGCTCCAGTACTAGTACCTACTGCTGGGCTGGGGCACAGCTGGCTCCTGAGGCTGGTAAGCTAAAGGGAGGATTCCACAATGGCACTTGCCAGCACCAGCGTCTGCATGGTAGAATTGTTGTGTATGTGGATTCGGCTCAAAAAGCCAACAAACAGGCCAGGTTGGTGGAAACGAAACTTTGCTTTATTTCAGATACTGGCAACTGTGGGGTAGGGGGCTATCTGTCCAAAGGCCACACCCCCACCCCAACTCCCAACAAGCAAGGGACCAAGAGCTTTTATAGACAGAAGTGCGAGGCAGCTACATGCAGAGACAGCACATCTTCTAACTTCTCTAACAGTCATCAGATTGGTCATCAGTGGTCTGGCCAGCATCATCTTGGTTGTTTTAGGTACAGTGAGTCTTCAGTTCCAGGGTCCATTTGTTCCCATTTCTTTGCGGCCAAATCTCAGAACTGCAGCAGCTCGTGTCCTGGGTACAGTCTGGGTTGTCAGGTAGCTAACTTCTCCACCTGGTGTTCTAGACTCTATAAGAGAGCTCACAGGATATGACTCATGGCTCAGAATATTATCTAGAGCCCTTGAGAAAGAACTAAAGATCTTTGACTATGCTTCTTGACTACATTATTATTATTATTTTGTCTCAGACTGTCTCCCTTTGTTTCTGCATTTCTCACTTCTCTGATTAAACTTACTCTTTGACTAAAGTTTTCCACAGACAGAAGGCAGGCAGAGGACATGGGGTGGGGGGTTTGGGCGGGGCAGGGCAACGGGGTGGGCAGGACAAGGACCGTAGGGTCTAATCTGTTTCAGAATGAGCTTGCAAAGATGGGAGGGAGTGTCTGTGTCCCCAGGGTGAGCCCCAGTTGCCTCCTGCCTCTCTGGGAGACTCTCCAAGATCAGCAGGTAGGTCCGAGGCAGGCTTCTTTCAAATTACTGCTTCTGCCCTGGGTCCTGGAGCATGTGTGATTTTGTGAGTGCCCTTTAAGAGTGGAGTCTGTATTTCCTACAGTCCTCTGGGACTCTTGAAAGGAAGCCCTGCTTCCCTTCAAAGCCAGATTTTCTGGGGACTCATCTTCCTGGCCCAAACCCCTGGGGTTGGGGAACCTGATGTGGGTCCCAGGCCCCTCACTCCTTGGAGAGAACCTTCCTATCTTGTTGTGCTTCCTTCTTTGTAACTTGTGTTGTAGCAGATCTTTTCTGGTAGGTTCCAGTCTTTTCCATCAATGCTTATGCTATCAGCAGTTCTAATTTTGGTGTGCCTGTGAAAGGTGGTGGGGCTTGGGGTCTTTCTAATACCCTCTCAGCCAATCTTTCTACTCACTTTAGTTACTACACAGCTTATTTAAAAGCTTTTATTGTGGCAAAAATACACATAAATATTTTATCCTTTTTGGCACCATTGTAAAGGAAATGTTTTCCTTAGTTTCCTTCAGATTGTTCATTGTTTGTGAACAGAGATGCAGCTGACTTTTGTGTGTTGACTTTGTCTCCTGCTAATTGGCTGGATTCATTTATTAGTTCTAACAGGGCTTTGGGTGAAATCTTGAAGGTTTTACATATAGGATCATATCATCCATGAAGAGAGATCACTTTATTGCTTGCTTTCCAATTTGGATACCTTTTGTTTCTTTTGATTGCTTAACCTGGTTAGAACCTTCAGTACTGTGTTGGATAGAACTGGTGAAAGCAGACATCCTTGCATTTTTCCTGATATTAGAGAAAGAGCTTTCAGGCTCTCGCCGTTGAGTATGATGTGCGCTGTGGGTTTTTATGTATGGCTTTTATTATGTAGAAGTAGCTTCCTTATTACTAGCTTGTTCAGTGTCTTTCTCATGAAAGGCCATGGCATTTTTTTCAAGGACGTTTCTGTATCAGTTGAGATGGTCATGTGGGGTTTCTTTCCCCCTTTATTATGTTAATGTGGTGCATTACATTGATCGATTTTTGTATGTCAAACCATCCTTGCCTTGCTGGGATAAATTTCACTTGACCATGATGTATAATCATTTTAATATTCTGCTGAAGCAATATTTTTATGGATCCACCTGATAGATTAATGAAAATAAAAACAAAAATAAATGAATGGGACCTAATCAAAGAAAAGTTTTTGTATAGTAAAGGAAACCATAAACAAAATGAAAAGACAACACTCAGAATGGGAGAAAATATTTGCAAATGAATGAAGGACAAGGAATTAATCTCTCCAAATATACAAATAGCATATGCAGCTCAATATCAAAACAATGAAAACAACACAATAAAAAATAAGCAGAAGATCTAAATAGACTTTTCTCCAAAGAAAATATACAGATGGTTAAAAAGCACATGAAAAGATGCTCAATATCACTAATTATTCAGTTCAGTTCAGTCGCTCAGTCGTGTCTGACTCTTTGCGACCCCATGAGTCGCAGCACGCCAGGCCTTCCTGTCCATCACCAACTCCCGGAGTTCACCCAGACTCACGTCCACTGAGTCAGTGATGCCATCCAGCCATCTCATCCCCTGTCATCCCCTTCTCCTCCTGCCCCTAATCCCTCCTAGCATCAGAGTCTTTTCCAATGAGTCAGCTCTTCGAATGAGGTGGCCAAAGTACTGGAGTTTCAGCTTTAGCATCATTTCTTCCAAAGAAATCCCAGGGCTGATCTCCTTCAGAATGGACTGGTTGGATCTCCTTGCAGTCCAAAGGACTCTCAAGAGTCTTCTCCAACACCACAGTTCAAAAGCATCAATTCTTCGGCGCTCAGCCTTCTTCACAGTCCAACTCTCACATCCATACATGACCACAGGAAAAACCATAGCCTTGACTAGATGGACCTTTGTTGGCAAAGTAATGTCTCTGCTTTTGAATATGCTATCTAGGTTGGTCATAACTTTCCTTCCAAGGAGTAATCGTCTTTTAATTTCATGGCTGCAATCACCATCTGCAGTGATTTTGGAGCCCCCAAAAATAGTCTGACACTGTTTCCACTGTTTACCCATCTATTTCCCATGAAGTAATGGGACCAGATGCCATGATCTTCGTTTTCTGAGAAGCCCTTTATTTCAATATTACTTCATTTGGGATTAAGATAAACTTCTAGGCAATAATGATTCTCATTGTCAAATGATTCTCATTTTCAGAGTTTTTAAAAATCCAGCAGTGAGAATCCCTCTTCAGATATATGTACTCAGATAGTCCACAGATTCTTTCATTCAACAAATATTTCACCAGGCGGTCTGCTAGAAAGGAGGCTTATATCAGGAAATGAAACAGGCAAACATCCTTGCCCCCATGAAATTTACATCATGGAGGGAGAAGACAGATAATAAACAGTAAACATGCTGAATGAATAAATTACATAATATGTTAGAAGGTGGTAAGTGCTGTGGGAAAAAAATAGGATTGAGTGAGAAAGATCTGAGTGTGGGATAGGTTGCAGTTTCAGATAGGATGGTGAGGTCCGCCTTGTTGAATAGATGGTACTTGAACAGAGATTTACAGGAAGATGTCTGGAATTTGCGAGAAACAAACACGAGACTGGAGGGCTGCAGAGGTGATGTCAGAGGGGGAGCAGGGAGAATCTGCTAGGATTAAAGGGACATTGGGGATTCCGAGGAGAGTATTTACATGATCTGATTTATTTTTTAATGAAATCACCATGGCTGCTGACTCTTGACCACAGCAGAGCAAGGCTGGAATAAGGAGGCCAATAAGAAGGCATTTGCAATAACCCAGGTAAGAGATGATGGTAACTTGTATTAGAATATTAGTGGCAGAAATAGTGAGAAGTGGTTGAATTCTGGAGTTATTTCAAAGCTGGAGTCACAGGGATTGACCAGATGTAAGAAAAGTGTCAAAGATAACTCAAAGGAGAAAAGGGAAGCCTTGCCATCAGTTGAGACGG
This sequence comes from Bos javanicus, assembly GCF_032452875.1. NCBI lineage: Eukaryota > Metazoa > Chordata > Mammalia > Artiodactyla > Bovidae > Bos > Bos javanicus. The sequence goes on along the minus strand of NC_083880.1, from coordinate 66,447,692 downwards.
AGAACACTGCAGGCAGAGCAGATTTGGAGTAGGGGAAGGATCAGGATTTCTGTTTTGGATACTGAGTTTGAAATGCCTGCTAGATATGCAAGTGATGGTATCCAGTAGACAGTTCAGGAAAGTGGTATTAACCCCCTTCTCTGTCAGTGTCAGACACTGAGAATTAATTCCTTATCAACATGTCGTGGCTTTTGCATACCAAACTTTTGTTTCTGGAAACCATATGAGGCACTCCCCAGGATCAGTCCTTTCATGGACTGTGTCAAATTATTTACAGATGTCTGCAAAGTGATGGGAGAAGGGTTCTTCATCTCTCAGAGCTATTAATACTATACAAAGGAAAAGCACTTGCTACTGGGAAGAGCATCTATCATGGGCACCTGAAATCATCTGGAAAACCAGAAAGAGCATCTGAGGAAGCAACAATAAAACTAAGACCTAAGAATGAGTTTGGCTCAGCCAGATGAAGAAGGGGAGGGACAATATTCCAGGAAAATGATAGGGGGTGTGGCACATGCAAAGGCCCTGAGGCAGGAGGGAAAAATTTTGAAACTTTCTCTTTCAATTGCCTCTTAATTCCATGAGCCCCAAGATTTTGCTGATACATTTCCTTTTTACTTAAATTAGCTGAAATTCCACTGCTTTCCACCAAAGGAGTATACACTTCAAATTTTAGGCAGGAATGTTTGGCTACAGTCTGCACTCTTTTCTCACAGTCACATCAACCTGAGCCTCAAATCCTCACCTTGATGGACTCACTGGCCAGTTCCTGTGTTAATGGACATGTGGATCCATCTGGCTTCTCCAAGGAAAGTCAAAAGAGTATTCTTGTGTGCAACTAAGTATTGAAAGGCTTCTGATTTCCTTTTCTCCTCATGTTGGTTCTTCAGAGAGAGTCGATGGCATGATCCTAAACACGCAGACCTAACATGGTCTCTCTCCGCAGCACTTCTTGCATCTATTACCTCCTCCCATCCCTGTGTCTGGGGCAATCACGCAGCACAACCCTAGACAGACAAAACAACAACAAATCTCTACCCTCTGGGGTATATTTGAACTCAATATAGTCTCCTTAAGCCTGCTATTCCCTCAGTCTTACCCATTTCAGTAAGTCCATCCATTTTCAAGCACAAATCCCAAGAATCATCCTCAATTCCTTTCTTTATCTCTTCACATTTTAAGCAACCAGCAAATTCTAACAGCCTTGCCTCCAAAGAAACAAACCAGCCCACTTCCCTGCATCACCATTGCCTCCACCCTCCATGAAGCCACCATCACCACCTAGACATCTGTCCCGGCCTCCCCACCACCTCCCCACAACCTCTCTGGTTCTCCAATCTATTCACTTCACCTAGCGTGATCTTTTAAAGATACAGGTATTTTGCTTAAAGCCTTTCAAAGGCTCTCCATTGTCTTAGGATAAAACCCAAACTCCTTTAAGACCTTGTGTGATATGACCATGACCAGGTCAATCTCTTTTCACCCCCACAGATCCAGCCACACTGACCTATCTGTGTTCTCTAGACCAGTCCTGATCTCTCACCTCTGGGCTGTCTCAAATTCTATTCTCTTTTCCTATAATACTGTCACCTGTATTCATAATCCTTTCTCATCCTCAGGAATCCAGTTAGATGTCACCACCTCCAGGAAGCCTTCCTTGGTCTCCCTCACACTAAAGGGACCTTAGGTCCGCTTTTTTATGATTCTTCTCCTTCACACAGTGACAGCTTGTAATCTCCATGTCTGGCTCCTCCACCATCAGACTGTGAGCTCGGTGAAGTCAGGGGCTTTTTTGTTCCTGTTCACCACTGTATCCCTACAGCCTAGCATGATGCCTGGCTTACACTAGGAACTCAGTGTTTGTTGTAGGGTTGGATGAATGAATGACAACTGGGATTCTGCAATCTAGGCTTTACAGTGAGTCTTTGTCAGGATCCCATTATCTTCTGGGATTGACTCGGTCACCTGGGAAGGAAAAGCCCCCTCGGTCCTAAATTCTCCAAGGAATATTAGGGAGACATGTTACAGCTTATTCAAGCATGAAAGTCTAAGCTTCATTTATTGTCCCTAAAACAGCTATAGATTATAGTTATGTTCTGCATGAGGCAGGAATATGATTTTTCATGTTTTCTCAGCATTCATGCAGAGGCCTGACATAGAGGAGTTAAAAATGCAAACTTCAGGTCCACATGGCCTGGATTCAAATCCAGTTCTGTAACCTACAGCTGTGTAGCCTTAGGCAACTTCCTGGCTTCATCTTCCTGAATCTTCCTTTCCTCTTCTGTAAAATAAAGGTAATAACAATTTTCTTCTTATAGAATTACATTGAAAATTAACTAATACAACTCATGTAACATTCAGTGTCTAGCATAGGGAGTATCTAACCATTACTGGTGAAGAATGTAACAGGTATTGTTCATACAGTTAATATTGTTAACTGTATTATTCATACAGTTAATAATAGGTTGAAGACAATTTAAGAATGTCAGGCATTTCCCCATATTACCACTAGATGTCGCCACAGACTAGGCTAAAACAGCCATAAGTTCCAAATGTAGAAGCCCTGAAGTCTGGAACCAAAGGACCTGGGAGAGACTGAAGACAGCTTGGGCAGGAACTTCTCAAGGTCATGATAGCAGGTCTGGGACTTGACTCCGCTTGTCCTGCCTCCTTAAGGATGACAAATTTAAGGGCCATGGTTGGGAGGCGCCCTCCTCACCAGGGTTCCACAGCTCATCCAGCCCTGGGGATAGCCTGTTCCGTCCATTTGTTGCTGTTCAGTCACTAAGCTGTGTCCAGCTGTTTGTGACCCCATGGACTGCAGATCACCAGGCTCCCCTGTCCTTCACTATCTCCCAGAGTTTGCTCAAATTCATGTCCATTGAGTCAGTGATGCTATCAATCTCATCTTCCGCCTCCCCTTTCTCCTTTTGCCTTCAGTCTTTCCCAACATCAGGGTCTTTTCCAGTGAGTTGGTTCTTTGCATCAGGTGGCCAAAGTATTGGAACTTCAGTAACAGTCCTTCCAACAAATATTCAGGGTTGTTTTCCTATAGGATTGACTGGATTGATCTCCTTGCTGTCCAAGGGACTCCATTGGTATTAATAGGTAGCTCTGAGTGCTAACTTTGTGACGCTGTTAACAGAAAAAGGGGCTTCCCTGTGGCTCAGCTGGTCAAGAATCTACCTGCAATGCACAAGAGTTGGATTTGATCCCTGGGTTGGGAAGATCCCCTGGAGAAGGGAAAGGCTACCCACTCCAGTATTCTGGCCTGGAGAATTCCATGGATAGTCCATGGGGTCGCAAAGAGTCGGACATGACTGAGCGACTTTCACTTCACATACTTCACTTAACAGAAAAAGTGCTATTCTAAGCATGAACTTCTTGAATTCTCAGGAACAAACACACGGGACAGAGTCTCAAGTTTTCCTCATTATACCCATGGGAAACGCGAGGCACAGAGTGGTTAAGTCACTTGTTCAGTCACACAGCCAATGAATGCAGAGTGGGATTAAGACCCTGGCATTCTGGCTACAGTCTGTGCTACCAGAGCTCACTGCTTGGTAATAGTGCTTTTTATTACATTTTTAAAATTAGAGTATAGTTGAGTTACAAAATTAGTTTCTGGTGTGCAGCATAGTGAGTCAACATTTTTATAGATTATATTCCATTTAAGGTTATTGCAAAATAATGGCTGTATTTCTCCATGCTGTACAATATACTCTTGTTGCTTATTTTTATACACAGTAGTTTGTGTCTCATAATCTCCTATCATTGTCTTGCCCCTCCTTTCTTCCCTCTCCCTACTGATAACCATGAGTTTGTTCTCAACATCTGTGAGTCTGTTTCTGTTTTGATATATATTTGTGTCTTATTACATTTTAAATCTTTTGATATCACGTAGCTTCTTTGGTGATTTAGCAAATAACTATTACTCTCTTCCAGTTAAATTTCCTGACTTTCCTGTCTTGATAAGGAAATAATGTCGATCTGCAAAAAAACATAATTGTCATGTGGAATGATGATATAGGAAAGTAGGTCTTATCGGTTACCCAAAGCTTGTGCTATAAATAACAACCTTTTGCTGATTCGTTATCATTTAGCTCCAGATTTGCCATCCAGTTCCAACCAACTTCCATGGACCTGGTTACCAGCTAAATCAGATGCTTGGAGGAAAATGAGAAAGGGCAGAGATTGTCCTGGCTTTTCATCCATCCATCCATCCATCCACCCATTCATTTACCAGTTACTGCCTCCTCCTTCCTGCCAGGCCCTTTCCTGGGCTCTGAGGCCAAGAAGTGACCTCAAAATGAGCCCTGCCCTCAAGCAGCTGTAGCCAAGTGAGAGTTAACAGATGCAGGAAGTGCCCACAGATGGGCGTTGCGTAACCACCTACCTCCCTGGACTGTGTACATAGGGTGTTTGTCGTCCTCGTTTCTCTATTCTCCATGCCTAGCACAGGACTGGGCCACGTTTTAGGTGCTCAGTAAATGTTTGCTGAATGAATGCAAAGGCTTTGTGGAGGAGGCAGCGTTTGACCTGGGGCTTCGACACTGGAGAGGCTACTGACAGGTGAAGATGTGGTGGCGGGTAGAGGGGATCACCCCCTCAAGAGGATGAGTGACAAGGCTATCTTAGAAGGATCATCCTGGCTGCAGTGTGGGGAATGGTGATTCTGGGTGAGATGGGGAGTCGGGGGGTGCGTGAGGAGGGAGTCCTGCTAGGAGGCCAATACAGTGTCAAGGAAAGAGAGGACTGTGGTCTGGACCAAGGCTTTGATAGTGAGGCCAGGAAAGGCCTGAGGGGAGATTGTGAAGGAATGGACAAGATGTGGGAGGCGTGAAGCAGGAGAGGGTGGGAGTCACAGATGAGTCTGGGCATCTGGGGGAGAGGGCAGGTTGGCTATGCCTGGCAGGAAGTTCAGGTCTTTTGAGCAAAATCTGAGGGCAGAAAGACCTTCCAGGTCCCTCAATTCAGTGCTGGTATCATTTCTACTACCTGGAACAGAGCTGGGCGGGAGGGGGATGGGTGCAGCTGTCCAGTGGGTAAAGGGAAGAGAAGTCAGTTCCTTATGAATTAGAGGCCCTGCCTCACCTTCACCTGTTTTCTGGGCCCTGAGGGAGAGAAGGTTTGCCCCTGGGACCTTGTCAATGCCCAGAGGGTCGCTGGAAGGTGACGTTCCTCCAAAAACGCACGTTCTGATTTTTGCTCAGCTGCACACGTTGCACACCATGGATGGCAGGACCTCCTCCTCCTCCCTCTGAATAGCTTTTATTTTTCTTGGGATATAACATACATAAAGTACATAAAATCCTCTAATCTTAAGATATAGCTTGCTGAATTTTTGCCCACATCATCACCATCCAGACTGAGATATGGACCTTTGCCAGCACTCCAGAAAATTCCCTCCTGCTCCTCTCCCATCTCTATGCCCTCCTCTGACCCAGGTGACTACTATTCTGATTTTTAGAACCGTAGATTAGTTTTGCCTGCCCTTGAACTTCCTGTGAATGAAATCATACATAATGTATTGTTTTGCGTCTGGATTCTTTCAATCCACATACTCTACATGACTATAATCTATACTGTCACGAGTCAGCAATTCGTAGTTTTTTTTCTTATGCCATGCCACTTGGTTTGTGGGATTTCAGTTCCCCCACCAGGGACTGAACCCAGGCCACAGCAGTAAAAGCCCAGATTCCTAATCACTAGGGCACCAGGGGACTTCCAACAATTTGTACTTTTGTATATATAAACATAGTATTCGATTGGCTGGACATGCCATAATTTGTTTATCCATTCTTCTGCTGATGAACACTGGGTTATGTCCACTTTGAGCTATGAATAAATCTGCTATGAAAACCCTTGCACAAGAGACTTTCCTGCCAGTACAGCGGTTAAGAATCTGCCTTGCAATGCAGGGGAGTTGGGCTCCATCCCTGGTGGTGGAATTAAGATTCCCATGTGCCACAGAGCAGCTACTGAAGCCCAAGTACCACTAGAGTTCCTGCACTGCAAGGAAAGGTCCTAAGTGATGCCAAAAAGATTCCGTGTGCCGCAACTAAGATCTGACACAATCAAATACATATTTTTCTAAATCCTTGCACAAGTCTCTTTGTAATAAGCACTCATTTGTCTTGGATGAAAAGCAAGGAGTGGAAATTCTCGGTCATAGCATAGGTGTCTGCTTACATTCAGCAGAAACTGCCAGTTTTCTGAAGTGATTGTACCAATTTCCTCTCTCACAGGCAGTGTGCAAGAGTTTCGGTCGCTCCACACCCTTGCCAATGCTTAGCCTTTCTCTTTTCTAAACAAGAGTTTCCATTATGAGACTCCTCTTTTCCTCCAGTGTTGGATGTTGGGTGCACCTGGCCTGAGTACACAGATCCCTCAGTCCAGAGGCAGCAAGACAGAAGTCACATCTAGTTTGAGTCTTACCTCCAGGGGGAATGGTCACCTCCTTGATGTGGATGGGACTCCAGGAACTAGGGTGGCCATTTCATGACCGTGAGTATGAAACCAACATGAGGACAGCGGGGCAGACCTGGAATGGACCTGAGAGATGGAATCTGTGAGGACGTGGCCAAGCCATTCAATTAATCTACCACTGAGTGGCAGGGTACTTATTTTTTTAAGCCAAGTGAATTAGGGTCTTCTGTTTGGAACTAGAATCATAAAGGATACAATCCATAAGTCCCCCTGGTAACCAGACCGAATGGTGCCATTTCCCTCCTCCACAGCAGTCAGCACCACTGAACACTCCCTCCACCCTTAAACCTTCTTTCTGGGATCCCATGCTCACCTGGTCCTCCTCATACCCCTTGGGTCACTGCTTCTCAGCCTCCTTTCTTGTCTCTTCCTCCTCTGCCTACTTTTAAATCTACCTTTGTTTTCTAGGCTCTCATCCAGACCCATGACATGCGTGCTATGTGTCGATGCTACCAAAATATGTGTCTCCAGCCCAGAACTCTCTTCGGAGCCCCAGTCTCATATACAACGGCCTGTTGACCCTCTCAATCCAATCATTGCCCAGGCTTTTCAAACTTGCCTTCTTAGCCAAACTTGATCTTTCCCCTCAATCTGAGCCTTCTGCAGGCTTTACCACCTTAGTCAAGGACTCTTTCATTCCTGCATACCCGAGGCAAAGATGGAGGTGTCATCACTAATGCTTCAACAACCACCCACATCCCATCTGAGATTCTTTGCATCTCCACCTCCCCAAGCCACAACCTTGCCAGGGTCACAGGTTGGCATCTGGAAACCTTCAGCAGCCTTCTACCTGGTCTCCCCACACCCACTGAAAGTGTTTCCTGAGCCATGAAGCCAGGGTGGCCTTTCAGAAACCCAGACCTGGTATGATTCCCATGATGCAAATGGTTCTCCTTACTCTCAAGGGAAAATCCAAATTCATTAGGTAGCACTATCTGCTCTACTTGCTCATTCCTCACCCTCACTGGCTCCTTCCCTCCTCCACAACATCTGGGACAAGTGGTTCTTTCTGCCTAGAACGTTTCCCTTCTCAGTCTTGCCCCAAACAACTCTTAGCTATCCTTGGTTTTTAGCCTAAATGCCAGCTTCCCAAGGAGAGTCCACCCTCACTCTTCACCCTACATTTGTTGTTGTTGTTTAGTTGCTACCTTGTGTCCAGTTGCAACCCCATGGACTGCAGCCCACCAGGCTCCTCTGTCCCTGGGATTTCCCAGGCAAGAGTACCCGAGCTGGTTGCCATTTCCTTCTCCAGGGATCTTCCCGACCTAGGGATCGCATCTCTTGCATCTTCTGCATCGGCAGGCAGATTCTTTACCACTGAGCCACCTGGGAAGCCCTCACCCTACATTAGGACTCCATTAATTTTTCATAACACTCTTCATTCCCCCCCAGCACTTCCCATCATGCATAATTATATATTGATTTGATTAAAATTATTAACAGTGATCATTTTGATGTTTTAAAATTTTATTGACATATAGTTGATTTACAATGTAATTTATGCTATACAGCAGTGACTCAGTTATACACACATATATATTCAGTTCTTTTCATATTCCTTTTCATTATGGTTTATCATAGAATACTGAATACAGTTCCCTGTGCTTTACAGTAGGATCTTATTTATCCATTCTATATGTTGCATCTGCTAATCCCAGATTCCAAATCCATCCCCCTCCCCCCAACAAGTCTGTTCTCTATGTCTGTGCGTCGGTTTCGTAGATTTGTTCATTTGTGTCATAGTTTAGATTCCACACGTAAGTAATTTGATAACCAGTCTCCCACCCTCCCCGACTTTCCCCCACTAATCAGGCAGCGTTTTGAGTTAAAACAGTGCCTATGTCACTCTCCATTCTATCCTCTTGCCTTTAGCACTGCACTTACATAGTAAGTGCTCAAGGAATGTGTTTAATCAGCTAATAAATGGATACATTGAGTCATTTAATTCCTATAAGCAACCCTGTTATGTAGGCATCCAATCAGACGGGGAAGCGAGGAGTCAAGGCAAGTAGCAAAGTACAGCACAAGGGGAAGTTAGGTACTGATCCAAGTCAAATCGTAAATTCTGAGCCGGAATATTTCCGCTCCTGACCGCTGGCCTTGGTAAAGGGGCAGGGGAGGAGGCCGACTTAAGGGTTTCCCCGCAGGACACGGGTCATCCCCAAATGTGGAAGTGCTCACCTACGGAGACTAGGGTACACCCCCTCCGCTCCCTGAGTGTAAAGATCACAATCTACTGCATATGCATAAGGGGACCAAAGGCGCTGTGACTCGGGGCTGTTCAGGATGCGCCTGATCAAAAACTCTTCGGATTTGAAGCGTCCAGAGCCCGCAGATTTCGGCACACACTAATAAAAACCTTCAAATGGTCATCTATGCAAATGTGAAGAGCGTATGAGGCCAGGGCGAGCCCCCAGAATTTAGGTCGCTTGATCAGGCGTCTGATGTAGGCAGCCCGATTCCAGGAGAGGTCCTCGACCGGCTCGACTAGAAGACGAAGGGGGCGGCTCCCCGGCTTCCTGCGGCGTCGGTGGCGAGCTGAGGTGGAAGAGGGTCGCGGCAGCGAAGGCGACAGCAGTGGCCGCGGCGCCATGGCGGGTCTCGCAGGTACCGTGGCGTCGGCCTCCGGGGGGCGGGATGAGAGGCCCTCATGCGACCGCGCCGCCATGTTGTCCCTTCGGGGTCACCTTAAGGCGTCGTCCGGTCCCTCTCTGGGGTTTTCCTTCCGCGCACCCTGGGGGCCGCCCCTGTCCGGTGTCACGTGATCGCGCTGTTTGGCCTCAGGGCCGGGCCTTGTGGGGGGCGGGAGATGGGGGGAACTACCTTCCCGGCCCGAGGGCGGGTCCCGGGCCTCCTGGGTTCTCGTTCTGGCCTCCAAGGTCAGCGCTCGCCTGTCAGCTCCCGGGAAGGGGCAGGCAGAACCGGGGAGCGCGGGGCTGGGGGTGCGACCACCGTGTCTTCAGCCCCTGGGACCCGTGGCAGGGGGCCCAGCTTGTGAGAGATCTGTCACTCTGTCCCCGCCACTTCAGTTGCTTTTTCCTCCTCTTTTTTTTAAAATCAGAAGGGGCGTGGGGGAAAGGGGGGAGAAAAGGGTCTCCCTCCCCGGGTCCCCGCCGTGGTGTCTGGGGTGATAGGTTGACGCTCTGCTTTGGGGCGCGGGTGGTTCTTCGTCTCTCTAATTTTACACCGAGTCTAGACACCCGTTCCCTTTCCTACAACGTACATGGGGAGTGGCTCTCAAAGGCAGCTGAAGGAATGAAATGCCTGGCACACTAATGGCCTGGAAAGAATGGGGGATGGGGGACAGTTGATTTTTCCTTCCCTCTTCCACAGCTTCTTTAATTTCCTTCCAGGCCTGCATGTCCCTTTGCAACGCTAAATGTTGGGGCACACTGGGGTCTATCTTAGGAAAGAAATGGTCTTTCTGTTTATAGGTATGGATCGTGTTTTATCCCTTACAGGGAACTGGTGTCTTGGGGACCACTTCTCTTTGCCTTGCCTGACATGGTACCACCATCCCCTCAGCCTTCTGGACGGCAACACCAAAGCCAGAACCTCCCCCACCCCCAAAAAAAGTTCCAGCTTAAGTGCTAATGCCAAGTGTTAGATTTTGTTTATTTGTTTGTTTGAAATCAGAGACTAATTAATGTCAACCAAAGCTGTTGAAAGATTGCGGAGCCCTGGTCGGTTTCCAGTGACCAGATCACTTGTGTAAAACTAAAACAGGTCTTGGTAGAATTTCTGCGAATAACAGTTTAACCTTTTGTCTGTAATCTGTTGTTTCAAAGAGGAATCTTGAAGCCTGGGTTTGGTTGTGTTTTTCTGTTGTTGTTCTCTTATCTTCGAAGCATATGCATTCCATTTCAAGCCTGTCACTGTGAGATATACCAAGGACCCTGTGTTGCTTGCCTCTCTGACTTCCTGTTCTGGGAATGCTCTGGAATCTGGATCCTGCTGGGGAATGGGCCCCGTGGGAAAGGGAGAGGGGAGGTTGAGCAGGACCATAACCAGAGAAGATGGTGGCATGTCTCTGGGGCTTATAGAGGAAATCAGAGGTCACCAGGGAAAAAGACTGTTGTGAGACTAATGTTTTGTATGTGTGTGCACGTTTAAATCTCTGGGGGTGAAAGTAACTGCAAATTTAGAATCTCACTTTAGGGTGCTGGCTCCTGAGTAGGTACAAGTTTGAAAATAGTTGTCTAGCAAATGGCTTACAGCACACCTGCTCACACTTCCAACCCACGCGTAATAAGCTGTTGCTGTCCTGCAGCTGAAGCTCAAGAAACCTGTCCTTCCATCGCAATCCAAATGTTCCACAGGGAGAGGTAATGGTGTCACATAGCACCCCATACCTCTTAACGGTCAGGGTACCTAAACCCCTCTGGGGTTTAACTGAAGCTGGTTAGGCTAAGAGACTAACATCCTCTGGGGGCATTCGTCCCAAGAGCCTTGCCTGCTGTTGGAGTCCCACTCAGCCATTCCAGTTCCTTCATAACTCATCTGCTCTATCCTTGGTCTCGTGGGGGCAAAGCGGGGGTGGTAAAGAAAATTTAAGGAAAGGGGGGTGCTGTGGACTAAGGGCTTTGCAACAAAATTGTAGTCATTTTTAACTCCTCCCATTGTTCTCTATCAGAATAAAATGTTTTAATGGTATTGCTTCTGGAAAAAAAATTGTATAAACAAGTTAGGTTTGGACCAGACTCTAAGCACTGCACAGGAGTAGAAAGTGAACATATTCCTTCCGTCTCCTCCAGTGGACTATGTTTCCTCCCATAACATGAGGGCTTGATGCGGGGCAGAAGGGCGGGGGGAGTGGACATTGCGCATTTAAGCCACCTTTGTGAGTGCAGCTCACCAGGGCAGCCCTGGCCGGGGAGTCTGTCATCTCATCATGCCGCACTCAGAGTCCTGCCGATGGATGGATGGAGGAAGCCCTGCAGTGGGGCTTCGCCAGGATCATCTGGGAAGCCCTGGGGCTGCCAGCAGCCTCCTGCCTTTTTAAAGGGGGGCCTACTGTGTCAAGAGCATCCAGACACTTCCATGCTGCCTCATCTCGTCTCCCTAAGCCCGGCTGCCTTATACCTGGGCCAAGACTAGAGCATCTGGGGCATTGGGGCCATGGGGCACACCCCTTGAAGGCTCTGCGAGGAAGGGCACCCTTCATTGAGAACAGGTGTTGGAATATGTTCACGGGTCTCCCAGTTTAGTGTGGAAAACCACGAATACTCCCAGTCTTGAGGCTTGCCAAGATATGGGCTTCAGAAGGGAGGTGTGGACATTGCCGGCTGCTGAGTCACCCTGGGGCATGAGGAGATCTGCCCCGCCTTCAGGCTGTGGTAAGGACTGGAACCACCCAGCCCGAGCCTTGGATCCTACATCCCCACCCCAAGCCTCAGATTGCACATCCCCAGTCCCGTTGAGTCCTGATTGCCACTTTGATGGCCGAATGTTTCTATGATGGCCAAATGTTTCTAGCAGGTTGGGGTTCCCTGGGATCTTAGCAGTCCTTTCACAGAGGGGAACTAAAGGGAGGACTAGGAGTGACCTGACCAGGTTCCCTGGGCTGACCAAGGCAAGGCCACTATCTGAATTGAGGTCTGCACCCTCCACCCCCTTAGTTTTCTGACCTTGAACTCAAGTTATAGGTGCCTCTGAAGGTGCTGGTGGTTGGCCTGAGAAATGCTAGGGCCTGGGTTAGGGGCGGGCAACATGAGGCTCAAGGGATTGAGGTCCTTTGTGCTCCAGAAGTGTTTGCGACAGCTGTGACTAAGGGATTTAAGGAAGTGGCAGAAAGATTTATGGCCCTCCAACTCACTCCCTGGATATTGACCCGGGAACAGGTGTGTGGTGACAGGAACATATAAAGCCACAGACGAGGCTGAACAGGCGGCAGGGCCACTTGGTGGGGCAGTCAGCTGACCCCACGTAAAAGAAGCCCTGACTCACTGAGGAGTGGGAGAGAGAAGTCAGGAGCTGAGCAGCCAGCCCACCTACCCACCCTGGCATGATGGCAGGGGAGAGCCCAGGGTCGGGGACCTGGTAAGCACCCTTAAGAATATGGAGGCTATGGGTGGGAGAAGCCGAGAACCCAGTGATGGGGAAAGTGAGCTGGAGAGAGGTTCCTGAGGGTTGGGGAGGAGGCCCTGGGGGACTAGGCCGGCCTGGCAGGATGCCCATGTCGTGGTCCTGGTAGAGGTTATAGGGCCTGAAGGGGTGAGCTGGGCAGGGGAGGGCCACACCACACCTTTTATCCCAGGGAAGCGTGGCGCGCTGCAGTCCATGGAGTCGCAGAGTCAGACCTGACTAACGACAGAACACCAGTAGTGTCCAAACCTGTGTACCCCATGCTTATTTCCTTGGGGATCCTAGATGGATCCCCAAGACTTTGTGTTCTCAATTCCTGATTACCCTCTTGGTCCCTAGTACCCTCAGGGACGTAGGGCTCCTCCCACCTTTCTACTCCTCCTCCTCTCCCTCCTCCCACTTCCCCCCCTTTCCCCCTCCTTCTACCCTTCCCTTCCTCCCATGTTTCCCCCCTCCCACCTTTCCCCCTCTCCCATCTTTTCCCCCCTCATCTTTGCCAAGACCCCTATCCCAGGATGAGTGAAGCCCACCCCTTTGGGGAGGGATAAGTGGTCCCTTATTTCGAGACCACAAGTGAAGATGGTTCCCCTTTTTCCTGTGGGTGGTGGGGGGTGAGGTCCTTTTTCTTAGGACAGTGTTGAGATGAAACTGGGTGTGTGAAGGTTTATTCCCATTTTGTTGCCTCCCCCACCCCAAGTAGTGTGCCCACCCAGACCAGTCTTAGAAGTATCTTAGAAGTATGTGTTGAAGCCACAAGAAGTGACAGGAGACAAAATTTTTGGTGCGCCTCCACTGCCCCGCAGGGTCCTGGGACACTGTGCGAGACAGGGGAGGTACTTTTTTATTTTTAGTAGAGGCGGTCCCTGTCCTCCAGGAGCTTACAATCTAGCCGGGGAGACACAACTAATGCACACTTATTCAGTCATTACAATTAGCAATTACAATTAGCAATTACCACAATATTGACCACAATTGCATGAGACCTGGGGGATTCAAGATCAGTGAGGGGCTGGGGGCTTGGAGAAGGTGTTTTGATAAAGATGGGATTCGTTTTCGTGCTCAGTAGGTCCAAATTGAGTGACACATTTCTTTGGGGTGGCAGTGAGGGAGAAAGGGGAATCGAGGGAGCAAAGGCAGCAAGGCTGGAATGCACATGCCGTAGGCAAAGGACAGTGAGGGCCCTGCTCTGCTTCTTAACCCTCTCCCCTCACCCTCTGCCCTCCAGTCCTGCCACACAGGCACATAGTTGTCGCTCGTCTGCTGCACCGAGATTCAGGGCTTCGGCTGGTGATGTTGGAATGTCCATTCTGCTGGCTGGTGTAGTTGTCTGGATCTCTGTGGTGCGGCCTGCTGGCATGGCCATGGCTGCGGGGCTGGGATGGTGCTGTCCCGACTTGGTCCAGATCTGAATGCGTTGCCTGTGCCCAGATCTCAGGAGTCTGCTCCCCCTAAGCCCCGCTCCTCCCTCTAGGCCACCCGCAGTGGGAGGGGTGCAAAGGGGTGGGGAAGGGATCTCTTGTTGTCATTGTCGGTGCTGCTTCTCCAGGGGCCTACCAGCCCCTCACTGACCTTGGCAAGTGCTCCTCTGGCGAGAGGGCACAGGGGACGCCCCATTCCCGCGCGGCGCTGGCTCCCATGCTGGTGGAATGGCACAGGAGCACCTGGTGACACGGCCGCCCAGGGGAGGGGGCTGGGGCCTCAGTTGGGGGCCCGCTGGCGGCGCTCTCCCAGCACGTGCCGTCCGGTTCTCGACACCGTGTATGCCAGCTTCTGCAGGGAGTACCTGAACACCTGTGGTGAGTGAGAGACCCAGGACCTGCCCTTAGAGGCGGTCACCCGCAATGTCTGCAGCGCTGCCGGGCCCGCCCCCGCCCCGCCCCCTGCCCCGCCCGCCTGTCCAATGAGGAGAGGCGGGTGCGGGCGCAGCTTGTCCACGAGTCAGGGCAGCTGGAGCTTTTCCAACTGTGCTGAAGGCTGCATGGCCGCAAGCTGATTGGACCCACAACTTAGGTATACCTCACTTCTCGCAATGGGCTGTGTCCCTGGAGGATTTCGAAAAGCGAATCCTACCCAGTAAATGCAGCATTCCAGGAACACCTTGAAGGAAATATGCGATTCCTTTGGCAAAGGATTCCTTTAGCAGGGAATTCTTCCAACAAGGGGTGCTTTTAGGGTAGATGATTTTATGGACAAAGCGCTTTCTTCTAATTTATTTCTTTTTACACAAAGCAATTTCACTATTTTTAAATAAAGCGAACTGTCCTTTTTCGGAAGCACTTTTCCCCTATTTTTCCTGAAAAGAACCTTTTCCTCTAATTGCTTTCTTCAAAGCGCTTTTATTGATTCATAATTTCTGTTAGCTCCTTTGTCTAATTTTTTTCTGCAGTGCGTTTTTTATCTAATTATTTTTTTCTTCCAAGTGCTTTTGTCTGATTCTTCCTGCAATGCGCGATTTCTCTAATTCATTTTTTCCCGCGAATTTTTCTGATTTGTTGTATTCGTGGCTTTTGCAAAGTGCTGGGTTTTTTCCGGAGAAATGCCTTTTTCTAACTTATTTTTTGTCCCACCCCCGCAAGTGCTGTATTTTCTAAAGGAAAATTTTTCCGCAATGCGCAATTTTTTTAAGGCAGAAAAATTTCACTTTGTGAGCGGTAAAGTCTCTCTTCGCAAAACAGAAGTGCCCCGCCTCCCTCCTGGGGTCGAATCTGGTGTAGCGGGATTTTCTTACCACGTTGGTCGCTAAGAGCCTCGGCGATCATCAGCGGCAGGCGCCCGCCGCGCCCCAACTCTTTGTTCCCGAGCGGGCGCACTGGGAAGGGTCTACGCAAGGAGGAGGGCGCAGGGAACGGGCGGGGGCGTGTGCAGTGCCGCCCGCGGCACTTGGGCGGGCAAGGATCGCGGCAATTGGGGCAGGACGAGTTGGGATGCGGCAACTGCAACGCGGGCTTGCCGGTTCTGGGGACGCGCATCGGGACCCTCTCCCACCCAGAACCCGAGCATGCTTACCTGCAGCAGCACGCGGAAAATGTACCAGCCGATGATGAGCAATTCAGCCGACGCTGCCGCCACTGCCGCCATGGTTCCGAGACTGGTGGGTGGGTGGTTGAGAGCGAGTGCTGCCGGTTCCGAGGTCCGCTGGCCTCTCGGAGTCCGCTGTTGGGCGCACTGCTGCAGCCGCGGTGGCCGCGCCTTAAGTATCTGCCCGCTGCCCAAGTGCGCATGCGCGCTTGGGCGGGGGGTCCGTGAGGAGGGGTAGCTGGGGGCGCTCCTCATTCGTCAGAAGAGGAAAAAAAAATAATCCATCTGCTCTTTCCACATCGACCCCCGCCTCCTGAGTTCATCTTCGCCCCTTTCCAGAAGATTCCGCTGTGCCCGCTCTTTGAATTTTAATTTAAAATGGAGGGGAAATGTAACTCTGAGTTAGCGCATAGGGTGAAAGTAGAGGCGCGCACTTCTTGGTAGCAGAACCCCTCTCTCTGACCCCAAGCCTGCAGATTCGAGCCCAGTGTCCGATGCTGCGCAATATCGCACCTTTGGGCTCAGGTGGAAAATCAAGGGGACCTAAGTTAGAGAGGGATCATCTGCCCCGCGGAGCAAAAACAGGTGCCCCTTCTAGAAGCCTTGACTTCACAAGTCCCCTGCTCAGTATTCTTTTTCTAATACTCAATGTGTTAGAAGCCCACGTCCTCTGCAAGAGTCCCTGCGCGCAGAACCTTTCGGGGATTCCTCACATCCCGCTTCTTACGGTTGTTAAATCTGCAGCCGTGGCAGTTGTAGGGAGCTGAGCCAGGACACTGAGCCCTAGGTGGAAGAGCGATAGTCACCGGGTGTCTACCTTGTGGGATGGGAAGTGGGCGGGATGGCGCCTTTGTGTGCGCGGAAGGGATGGGATAAGCTCTCCAAAGTAGTGGTCTGAAGGCGCTCTGGGATAGTTTTCTGCTAGGTGAGTTATTTCAACCTCTGCTCCCCTACCCCCAGGCCCTGGTAGGTCTTCCTCAGCCCGTGAGGTTCTTTGTACCCGTTAAGCTGGACGCCTGGAGTTCGGAGCGGGGTTTTGGTACAGCCACGGGAGGGTCGTGGCTGCTGCGGTTCAGATAGCAGGCGCGGCAGGAAGACCGGATTGCGATCTGCGAGTGCGGCCCTGGCGTACCAGTGGCCCGCCGCTCAAGCGCACTTCTCTCCAGCGACTGCCTGGCACAGGCGCCAACTGGCATTTGCCCCAATATGGATAGACAATTAATTTTGATTAAAATCGTATGGAGGGCAAGTTCTATACAGTGCCGGCGGCAGATGGAGAGCGTAAGTGAACTTGGGCAAGTGGTCATGTTGAATGAAGCAGAAGGGTGATTTTTTCTTTTCTTTTTTTTTTCCTATTTTGACTTTCGAAGAAGTTGGCAAATTTTGGCAGAATGACACTGGATTATTTGAAAGAGCCAAGCTCGTTCTGGGCTGCCATCTTAAAGCAAAATATTCGGAGATGCTGCGGCAGCTTCGCAGAGATTGCGAGGAACCATTGCCTGCAATCTGCCGCCTGCGGTGCGCGGCTACTTTACACCAAGCACCTGCTGTGAAAGAGACTACAGGCAGAATCCTTTTCTTATTCCGCGGGGGCACAGCACGGAGCCCATGGCCATCCGGTGGCAACCACAGGGCGGTATTGTGAGGTCTGGGCCCCTTGAGGACGGGCCGCAGCCCCAGGAGGCGATACATGATCTCTGCTGGGCAGGGCCCAGGCAAAGCCAGTCCACTGTGCCGGACCTGCCTAGAGCCCTCTGGCCGAGCTCCCCCCCACCCCCCCAGAAGGGGAGATACCCAGGATGCTTCTTCAAAGGGTGGCTTGAAGAGGAGTAGACTTCCATGGGAGGGCAGGGAGGAAAGGGCATTCACATTTGGTGTTGTTAACCATGATCCATTTTTCCAAATAAGTATACATTCTGTTCCTGTTTTTTTTTTTTTTGTCTGTTTGTCTGTCTGTCTGTTTTGTGTCTGTTTGTCTATTGTGTTGACTTTTCTCTTCAGGATCCCTGCTGCCTTGGTGATCCCGGGCTGACAGCCAGAGAGCACAGCGGCTCAGCTCCTGGAGAGCGAGGGTTGAAGAAAGCAGAGGGCAGCCGCCCGCGCCCGCTAGCTCCTATTAGGTCGGTTCCTGCAGCGGTGCCCGGTGGCCTTGGCGAAGGCCCTGTCCGGCAGAGATCATGTATTGCCTCCAGTGGCTGCTGCCCGTCCTCCTCATCCCCAAGCCCCTCAACCCCGCCCTGTGGTTCAGCCACTCCATGTTCATGGGCTTCTACCTGCTCAGCTTCCTCCTGGAGCGGAAGCCTTGCACAATTTGTGCCTTGGTTTTCCTGGCAGCCTTGTTCCTCATCTGCTATAGCTGCTGGGGAAACTGTTTCCTGTACCACTGCTCCGATTCCCCGCTTCCAGAATCGGCGCACGACCCCGGCGTCGTGGGCACCTAACAGCCAGCCCAGTTAGCTTTCCAAGGAAGCAGAAGACGGGAGGGGAGGCATTGACATAGGTCATAAAGCATTGGAGTTTCAAATCCCGCAGTCCCGCGGGTGCCACATTCCTGACGGCGCCTTTTTGGCCTGTGATGTTTTATCCTTATAATGTGAATAATGGGCACTGAGCGGTGCTTTTATTGTAGAGTCCTGTAGTCGTGGGTGGTCTTGTGGTTGTGTGTGTTCTGTCCCCATCTTGGCCCCCGGCTGGCAGGATGGCCACCCCCCTCGCCGCATTCCCGCGAGGCATCTGCACCCATCCTGGTCAACTGCCCCAGCATGACCGGGGCAGATAAAATGCCAGTCTCATTGTCACCTCTGTCCTCCCTTCCGAGTATTACTGACTCCTCCGTCCCTCTCTTGGCTTCCTGTAAGTTCTCTTTACCCCTTTCCTTTTTTGGGGAGCACCTGTTCAAGACAGTGCTCGTTTTTGCACTTATCTCGAATATAAAGAGATTGCTGACGCCCGAGAGCCTCGCTTTTTCATCTTTCTTTCCCAGCTGACAGGCTAGATAGCACTGTGTCTCGCCTGCTGGCCACAGATCTTCAGTATTTTCCCCCAAGTCATTTTGAAGGAAGAAGTAACAGATTTTCATCCAGGGGTCTGAGCTCCTGCTTAGCCACCCAGCTTCGCTTCCTTTGCCCTTCCTCCTGCCTTTCAACTGTCGTGAGGAGGGGGGCCTCATTGTGTCTCCCATGCATGCGCTGCAGGATTGATGTGCAGTGTGTTTATGTAGATCTAGCAGTCCCCAGCCGAGTGAATGGGAGCGTACTTGTGTGTTTCATAACAGCCAGGATCCCCTCGATACGTGTTTGGATATTTTTTGGTGTGGTGTGCTGTGCGTGCTGCGTGTGTGTTTACGTACCTGTACAAGTACATGTTGTAAATCCCCTTTAAAGAAGCTTTATCGAACGTGTTCTGATTTTGAGGTGTCACAATAGCTAGCTCATAGGTGCCTCTACAGTGTGTATTTAGCATGGGGATTGCAGAGTGACCAGCACACTGGACTCCGAGGTGATTCAGACGAGACAGAGGCGAGCAGTGGCCATCGCCCTCGTGCCAGGAGTTCCTCCAGTCCTGCGCGTGTATAGACTGTACCTTACGAAGAATACACAGGAAGACTTTGTGACTGTCACTTGCTCTTTTCTTTTTTCTGCGCTTCAGTAAAAGTGTCAGCAAACGAGACTGTCTCCTGGCCCCTGCCCACTGGGGATCAGCATGGTTGTTCCTCCAATCTAAAGCATCCATCTTTCTCTTGCCTGAAGCAGGAGGGAGATGGGCCAGGCAGAGGACAGAACCGGAGGCAGTCCATCTAGGGAATGGGACCTCAAGGCCACACTTGTGGGACATTTGGACTGCTATTCTAGAGCTTTTATTTCTGGTGTGTTCGTTGCACAGCTGTTTGAAATGTTTAATAAAGCTTTATAAACTTTACTCTGTGGTTTTATGTGGCTGCAGTCCGTTTGGGTAATGGTATTGGATTTCTGAGTTGGTGGGGGGGCAGAGGGTAGTATGGAGGGGCAGAGTCCTTGGCGCCAGAGTACCTTAGCCCGAAAATTCGATCTGCTCTCTGGAGAGCAGATGGTGGGATTGAGGGCTGGGGAGCAGAGGGCAGGCCAGGCGGTGAACAGGAGGGAGCCTGAAAGTTTTCAGAGAGGAGACATGTGCGTTTCTCAGCTCCCATGGCTTCTCGCCTGAAACTGTTTCCCTCCATAGGAGATCGGAGTAACCGATCCCTTGACAAACAACTTAAGACAGCTGGAGCTCTAATCATCAAGGATTTTTATGGTGCTGCTTTTGAAGTAAAAATAAAGTGAAACCCCTTTCAGCATTTCAAGTGGAAAAACAAATAAGGCCTGCCAGCCACGCCAGGGGCTCCGGGCGATGGCTGGAAGCGCGGTTCTATGCTGTCGATGTGCACGTGCTCCCGTGGCCGTGACCTTTGAGACAAAGCCGGGTGCCTTGTCAGGGCCCCATGCTGGGTGTCCATCTCTCCATCTTGTCTCCTAGAAAACGTAACAGGAGCACTGCCTGTCCAAGGCACAGGACTATTGTGAGAGTTTATTGTGAAAGAACTTGGGTCATTTTACCTAGATTGCTAATTTATTGCTATAAAGTACTGTGTAGTTTTCTCCTGCCCTCTTCAATCTCCCCATTGTCCGTTTATCTCTTTTTCATTCCTACCGTTGCCTATCAGCACTTTCTTTTTTCTTGGTCAAAACTTGCCAAAGATTTGTTCATTTTAAAGGTATTTTAAGAGAACCAAACTTACTGATTATATCTGCTGGGTGTTTTGCTTTCTGATGCTTCTGTTTTTTCTCTCTGCATTCTTTCTTTTTTTTCTTCTGGGTTTCTGGATGTATTTTGTGGTTCAACAAAGTCTTGTCAAGCTGAGGAGTCCTACATGTGGAAGGGGTGGTTTGTTCAGCAAACACGGAGTCCCTGTCCTGGACTTGCTGGGGATTTCAGGGCCAAGACCTGGGCCTGACTCTCCAGGAGCTCATGACTCTAGCCTAGTGGGAAGACTTAAGAAAATAGACAACTGCAAATTCCAAAAACAAAACAAACAAGCAAAAAAGGCTTTTGTGACCACGCTCTCCCATGGAGACACCTGGATGATAAATGAAGCCAAGATTATTGCTTATTTTGCTCTCCTCTAGAAAGCAGCTTTCTGTCATAGGTCAGGCTCACTAAAGAGTCACAAACAGGCCTCCCTCCGAAAGATTTATGGCCCTTTCCAACAGGGAGCCTGCAGGCCGCCCCTCCCCAAGGTGACTGCCAGATCAGCATTCTGTCTGTCCAGCACTGCTCTCCATCTTACCGCAGCAGCACCCAGCCCCTCCTCCTGAAATACCTTTCAGGAAAATGAGAAGGAGATGCCTTTCCTGCAAAAGAGCAGGGTACGAGGTCTTAGAAAACCACACCTGGCAATTTTGGCAGTCTCTGTGGCTCCTAGTGTGAAATGACTGGTACCTGATAACCACAGGATTCCATGAGGCCTTGGTCTGGGCTTTTGTAGGAGCTGGTCCATGCCCTCGTCCGGCCCTCAGTTTCCTTATAGGTAAAATGTGGTTTTTGGAGCACACACAGTCTTCCTACCTCTAACATACAGGAAGTCCTTTCTCCTAGGGTCTTCGTGTCCTCCTGGATGCACTTGAGGAAGGTGACTGAGCTCTGGGAAGGTGGTATTGCCATTGCAGGGCAGCCTGCATGTGCTTTATGATTTATTCACTGTACCATGTTAGCCCAGGAGGCCTCTGTCAGGAAGCCTTCCTGGACTTCTGCCCTCTCCCGAGAGATCCACTTGCCCAGGTGACTTCACTCAGCCCTCTGTTGAGTGCTAATGTTCAGACTTCCTCAGTGACTGGGTTTCCCCCCACCTCCCAGGGTCTTGTGTTGTTATTCAAGCCAAGGTACTCAAGCCATATGGAATCCTGTACGGAACTAGGCCTTGGGGCCACACAGTGGACAAGATGGATCGTCTCTGTCATCAGGGAGTCATCTGAGCTAAATGGAATGATGTTGGCAGATAATCCCACAGATAAGATATAACAAGCGCCCTAAGAGGAGAGGACCTGGTGAGGTTCAGGCTGAGGCCTGAAGACCAGTGTGAGTGCTGGAGCCATGAGATAATAAAGGAAATGTTATTTCTCACTGTCTAATCAAAGCATCTCTGGCTTATAGCTAAAGAGACTGACTGGGCTGAAAGTAACAGGAAGGACTATCAGGATCTGCCTGCCCTGAAGGGCAGTGTTGGGAGAGAGTGAGAGGGTCTAAGGTTGACATGTTGGTGTCAGGCCCACAAACTCAGTCCTGAGTGAGAAGCCTTCAGTTTCCAGCTGATGGAACCATCACAGATAAGGGTGTGCTGGGGATAGGGGTGACCCAATCACAGCAGCGTTTAACTTAGGATGGGATTTTTTTCCATTGGGAACACAATAGCATTTGAGCAGTGAAAGCAACAGGTTGGCAGGAAGGCCCCTGCCCTTTCTAGATCATCACAAATGGGGAGAAGTGGATCCAAGGAGCCATGATGGATGAGGAAGACAAGGCAGGGAAAAAAGCAGGCTGGGGAGGGAAGACAGAGAAAGATGAGAGACTCCCATTGAACAGCCACAGGAAACCATCAGGGAGGGGTCGTTCTTGTGTTCAGTCAGCTGGCCAAGCCAGAACCCAAGCTCCTGGCATCTAGTGCAAAGCTCACTCTGACTCCCAACCCCCTCCCCCAGCCCACCCCCAATGGGAGAAAGGGTCACTGCTCTGGCAAGAAGGAAGAACTAAGCAGTGCTATCCTTGGCGAGCAAGGGAAGGTGATCCTGACTAATAGCCAGAAGAGGGGCAGAGTTTGGTCTGCCAGGTTCAGGGAGAGAAGTCCACATCTTGTGAAAAACTTGGGTTATAGAGTGTTCTTGAGGTAAAAGGGAGTAGCTGGCTGAGCAACAGCTGAAGGTTTCAGACAGAAGCCCTGGGTCTCCCTCTCGGCTGTCAGGTCTTGGTGGGGTGAACTTGGGGAACAACTTAGGACTGACAAATGTGAGAGATGAGGTTTTGGGGAGCCTAGACCCTATGGCCCCGCCTCTGTGACCATATGTCCCTGAGCCTCAGTTTCCTCACCAGTAAAACGGAGATCGTAGCACCCACTGGAGCTTGACTCAAGGCCGAGTCTTCACACATGTTCTCGCCTCTCTTCTGTGCCCCCACTGCCCTCCACCTACCCTAGCTTCTTAAGGATGCAATCTGATCACCCAGCTCTCTCGCTCATTCATTCCTACAGGGAGTATTTGCCAGGCCCTGTACCAAACCCAGAACCTGAGAAGGCTGTGCGCTGCTTGAGGAGCTCAGCAGGAGGGAGAGCTCCGAGGCAGTCCTGTAGGCGCATAATTACAGTGCCCGTCATCAGGGCTGCACAGAGTTAGGGAGAGATCTCATTTGGGAGGCCGTATGTCAGCACCTCCACAGGAATTCCCTTAATTATTTTTTACAAGCCCCAAAATGACAGTATCCTAAAAGGGAGGGGGGCACCTAGACAGTGCTCTTTCCTGAGAGGCCAGAGTCCTGCTTGGCCACTGGCTTGCCCAGGACCATCCAGGAATTTTTGCCTCTTGGAGAGAAATCCCTGCCTGTACGGCCTTCTCCTCACGAGGGACCCGGATGTTCGAGAGTGTCGCATCAGATACGGGTGAACATGAACCTTCTCCACAGGCTGGCCATTGGAGCAGTTCTGGCCTCTCACCTCTCTTCCTGGCAGCTTGTGGAGTGTCTACATGGGGAGGCCTCACCACTTTTTCCAAACCTAAACGCTGCCCCTCGCCGCTTCACACTGCTAGTGGCAGGGAGCTGAGGCCGTGGCCCCATTCCGACCCTCTTCCAGTGTGACCTTGCCCTCCTCTGCCTCCCCTCCAGGCCCATTTCCCCATCTGTTCACCAAAGAGGGGCTGACCCAGGAAGCCGTCCACATTTCCAAAGCCTTCTGTGAAATATCAGTGGACTTTATCCTTATTACTTCAGTCTGAGAAATCTTGATTGAGAGAAAGTGTGTTAAAACAAGCATTTGATCAAAGAATTTTTTGCATTAAAGAGTAAACTCTACATCTCTTGGGTGCAGAAGTAAGTGTCAAGAGTCTTAGAGTCAAAGCAGACTTGGAAGGGTCTCTGAGGGAGGAAGACAAACACAGCCCTTCCGTGGTTCCCTGTCACTTGTGGTCTTGACTCCTAAACTTGGCCATCAAAGCCCCGCACAACCCTTGAGGGTAGGGGCTTGAACTTTGTCCCCTAACCAGGCACAGTACTTGCCTGACCAGGCATGGCATAGACTGCTAGTTGGCTTGCCAGCGGGTGGATGGCTCAATCAGTTACTCTCTCGACTCCCTAAGGAATGAAGTGGGTCGGTCTTTCTTAGAAGTGAAGGAATTCAGTTTACCTCCCAAGTCTACTCTTGGCAACTCTGAAGTGACAGTATTTTCCAGCCTCCAGACTAATATTTTACACACAGATATCACAGACACTAACATGTCACAAAAGATGCGTGAGAAGAACTTCCTGAAAGGCTCAATAGCCTGGTATCCTTTCTTCAACGACAGGTGGCTGTGAGTCACCTCCCCTCAGTGGGCCTCAGTTTCCCTATTTGTAAAGTGAGGCATTTGGGCAAGATAACCCTTGAGTTCCTTTCTAGCTCTGGTATCGCCCTCAGATGCCCTGGTTCCTAGAGCAGTCATTGGACAGGGGTCATGATGACTCCAGGATCTGGGTCAAGTCCACATCTTGGAGCATGGCGGAATCGTGGCGATGGCTGCAGCCCCCAGAAGATGAGCCAGGCAGGAACTGGCTGAGAGATTTTTCTGCTCATGGTGAAATGTCCTGGCAGAGTCTGTGCAGGTAGGTTGATGCAGGTGAGGGGGGGGCTTCGGCTCTCCCACCCTTGTGGTCCCTGAATAATGTTTCCTTGTAGAGTCAGAAGCCAGCCAAGACTGTTTGTTGGGTGCCAGCTAGATTCAGCCCCTCATACTGGCCAAGTGGGTGAACCATCTGTCCACACACTGTCCTGGCCAGGCTTCCAAAAAGGCTTTTTGCTGCTACCCTTAAATGCTTTCCTGCATTTCATTGTCACTGTGTCTGGAGTCATACCTTCCCATAGCCTTTTGGTTCCCTGTCTAGGTGGCATATTCTCTGAGGATGTTGTGGTCGTGATGCCATCATCAGCCAGGAATAGCTTAGTGTCAGAGCCACAAGGGGAAGACTTGTCCAAGGTTGGAGCTCTATTGAAAGAAAAGTAATAATCCATTTTCAGCTTCCCTGAGAGCACACACCCAAATTCAAAAACTTTTGATCAGAAAGGAGACATAAATTCCATTAAAAACCAGAGAGAAAAAAAAAAAAAAAAACAGAGAGAAAAGGAATTGGATATTGAATGTATCTGAAAGCGGAAGCCCCTCTAAGCTAAAAAACAACAAAGTACAAGAAGGCAAAGACCAACCAACTTGACCACATCAAAGCTAAGTATTTCCAAAGTCAAACAGTGTCACAAACAGAGCCAAAAAGCAGAGCGGATGAACTGTTTGCAGATCTATAATGTGTAAAAAGATGACACACAAATCCTTAACAGTAAAAATAACCCTCACCCTTACCCAACAGATAGCTGTGTCATTCACCTCAACAGCATACAGAAGAGAAAATAGACTTGACTGAAATTTTTTTGAGAAAATAATTAAATTTCAGTAATAACAGAAGATCAACAATAAAAACACAATAAAGAAGCAGTAGTTTTCACCAACAAATTTGGGGGGAAAAGTCTACGAATACTCAATGCTGATGAGATACAGTCAAACAGGCACTAAGTACAAAGGGAACTGTGAATTGGTATAAACTTTGGAAAATAATATGATAGTCAAAGAGAAGGAGAGAGATGAAAGTTTCAAGCAAGGGCCAATGACCTATATATTAATACAACATTTGAGTGTCTGCTTTGAAATCTGCCTGCAAGGCAGGAGGACCTGGGTTTGATCCCTGAGTCAGAAAGACCCCCTGGAGAAGGAAACAGCAACCCACTCCAGTATTGCTGTTGGGAAAATCCCATGGACAAAGGAGCCTGGTGGGCTACAGTCCATGGGGTGGCAAAGAGTTGAGCACGACTGAGTGACTAACACTGTGTGCCACCCGTAGTGCTGGGTGTTAGAATGTGAGGATAAATAAGACACTGTCTGCTCTTGGGCATACGGTCAAAGAGAGAGAAAAACACACAGATTCTAAAGTGATATGTAGTGAGAAGGCCAGAGAGATGCTTGGGACATGGGCAAAGCATGGAGCAGCCCAGATGGGTGGTGCAAGTATGAAGCTTCATGGGAGTATCCAGGGAGGTTACTCGTCTCTGCTTCCTGTCTCTGGTTACTTGGAGACATTTAGAGGTGTGAGAACCAATGAAGAGATGATTGCTTCGGTCCAGGTAGAGAAGACAAGGCCTGAATTAGGGTCGGGGCAAGAGGATAGACAGAAGGTAAAATTAGGAGAAGCTGCTGACCGACTGGTTGCTGGGTCAAAGAGTCTAGGATGCCTTCCCTGTTTGTGTCTTGGGTGGATGGAATACTGAGGAGAAAGAGCAGGCTTGGTGGTGAGAAGAGGATTGTTGAGCCCAATTTTGCACAAGTTAAATGAAAGGTGGGCATCCAGGTAGAGATGGCCTATGAGGATCTAGGAGAGAGCTTGGACCCCAGCAGGGATTTGAATGAAAGATTCAGATTGTGACTAATGGCGACTGTAGCCATGGGCTTTGCTGAGCTGCCCTTGGAGAAGGTGGCAGCTGAGAAGAGAAAGGAGGGTCTAGGGCTGAGAATCTTTCCCCTGTTGAAGCGTGGACAGAGAGAAAGAAAAGCCCACAGAGGCAAAAGAGACAGCATAAAGAGAGGGGGAAAAGCACCTGGAGCCTGTGTTGGCATGGAAACCCAGGGATGTGGAGCGTTTCCAAGAGAGAATAATCAGTCAACAGAAGAGAAAAGCCAGTTAGATAGGGACGGAGGGCCCACCACACGGAGCAGTTAGGAGCCCCTCAAGCCCCACAGGAGCAATTCCTGTGAGAGGTGGGCCTAAAGCCCCCACAAGGTGGGCAGAGCAAAGTGAAAGGGGGGTACAGCAGGCAGCATGGCACCTGTCCTGAGGAACTTGGAATATGATGGAGAAGCTGCCAGGATTATGACTTGGGTCAGAGAGATTTCTAGGCTGGGCTGAGAGGAAGGCAGGATCAACGTGATGGAAGAGAGGCTGAAAGGGCTGTCACCTAAAGTCGTCTTGTCTGTGTAAATCAGAGGCAAGATCAAAGAGCATGGATGGCAAAGAGGAAAAATGGCCATAAGGGACCTTGACTAGAGCTGTTTCCAAGAAAGTCTGTCTGCCAGTCTGGAGCTCACAAAGGAGGTGTGAGCCTATCCCCAGGGGGTAGATGGAGAACTCAGAGAAGTGCAGAGTTCATGGAGCAGAGCCAGACACTGAGCTGTGACCGACATTTCAGGGACGGATGCAGGGATGCTGCTGAGGAGTCTAAGCGGGGCGAGGTGGTGGGGCGAGGGGGGAGAAAGGGCTGAAAAATTGGGGGCCCTGGAAGTCCAGGGAGGAGAGAGCTTCCAGAGGTCAGCATGACCATTAATGTGCGAAAGGCACAGAAGTCAGAGGAGATGAGAGTATCCCTGGTCTTTGGGGACCCCAGCCATAGCAGCTTTGGGGTAGGGGGCAAAACCCAACTGGGTGGGGGTGATCTAGAGACTGGCTGAGAAAGCAGGAGGGGAAAGGGAGACCCGAGGGGACAGAAGTTTCTAGAAGGTACTGTCTCTTACACATTGACATTTGGAGGGAGGAGGGCTATGTGAGGACACAAGAGCAGGGACAGGTAATGAAAGGGGCCCCTGGAGCAGTGGGATTAAGTGTATAGGTGAAGGGATTAGTTGTGTTGGTGGAAAGGGGCAAAATTAAATCATGTACATTTTACCAAGTAACCTGATCCCTGTGTTTTTCTGAAGGTTGTTTTTCTGCCCTCTGAGTACTGACTGCAGCTCTAATTAGCAGTAGTTTCATCCTGCCTCGTGTTTGGGGCTGTGTCTTATTCATTTTTGTACCTTTCGGTACCTAGCAACAGGTAGCGAGCTAGGTAAAGACAGAATAATTATTTCCTGCTTGAAATCAAATGTCTGAAATGGAGGTTCAGAATTTTTTTTTTTTAAACCACAAAGATTCTGTGACTATTCCCAAGGAATCAACAAACAGGGAAATGAAAGTCAAAGTTGAAGCTGTCGGGGGCTGTCTGGGTCTCAGGAAATGCACTCTGCATTCTGGTGTGGGTACTGCTCTTCATAATTTTTAATGGTGAGGTTGTGATTGTTGTCTCATCTGGTCATTGCAAATCCACCCTCCTGTCCTTACTGAGGCAGACAGAGACTGCTAGCCCCATTTCACAGATTAGGAAACTGAGACCTAGAGTGGCAGGATAGGAGGAAAGAATCATGAGCAATGAAGTCGGTGGGGACAGGTCTTGAATACTGCGT
Source organism: Bos javanicus (assembly GCF_032452875.1). Taxonomy (NCBI): domain Eukaryota; kingdom Metazoa; phylum Chordata; class Mammalia; order Artiodactyla; family Bovidae; genus Bos; species Bos javanicus. The sequence continues at coordinate 66,419,592 of NC_083880.1, read as the reverse complement.
TCAGGGTCTTCATACCACTCCTGGTGTAATCTAGCACGTGTGCTCAGGCACTGTCATGTCTGACTCTTTGTGATCCCATGGGCTGTAGCCCGCCAGGCTCCTCTGTCCAGGGATTTTCCAGACAAGAATACTGGCATGGGTTACCATGCCCTTCTCCAGGGGAGCTTCCTGACCCAGGGATCGAACCCGTGTCTCCTGCATTAGCAGGTGGATTCTTTACCACTGAGCCACCTGGGAAGCCCAGTATCTCCTTAGACCAAGAAGGAGTCTTGGTCTAACTGGTTGCACTTGGGCCTCATGCCATCGCCTGATAAGAGCTGGGTGGCAAGAGGTGGGGCCTGAAGGAGGGGCTTCTGTGGGTTCTGTGTGAGAGAGCATCCCATGTCGCACCACAGCCATGTAAAATGGAGAACAGGAAATCTCCCTGAATGTAACAAGGGCTGTTAAGGGGGCAATAAAGAATGCTGGAAAGCCCGACATCCCCACCCTCGCCCCCAGACATCTACTAAGAAGGAACCAGACAGAGGCAGGCAGACTTGTTTAGGAGGCCATTGTCCAGATAAGAGTGAGAGAAGTCTGAACTCAACCAGTGGAGAGGGAGTAGATCCAGAACTTAGAGGAGATTAAAAACCAGAAATGATGATTGGCTTTTAGGAGGAGAGAGAGTGTGAAGACAAAGACTCCTGTGTGTCTTGGGTAGACAGTGGGGAGGCCCCTGGGAAGATGGGGAGTGAGTTTGAGGGGCAAGACAGTGGTCTCAGATACAGCCAAGGGGTCAGGATCATAGTCAGGTAGAGCCTAGCAGGCACTTGAGTCAAGGATCAGCGGCTCAGAAAAAAATTCTGCTGGGAGTACTGGCCTAAGGCCATGGCCACTCAAGTAACAGGAACCCTGAGAATGAGTAAGATCACCAGAGAAAGAGAATGGGACGGGGCCCAGGGCAGAATCCTACAATACAGTGATACTTGAAGTACCAATCAAGGTGTGGGTAGGTGACAAAGGAGAAAGAGAAGGAAAGGCTTGAGACATGCGACAACCAACCAGGAGAGTGGGTTGCCATGGAAACCAAGGTAGTGAAGGGTTTCAAGGAGAAAGTAATCAACACTGTCAAATGCAGCAGAGAATTCCAATAAGATAAAGACAGACTCCCCCCCCGCACCCCCGCCTTTGGATCTGATGATTAGTAAGCTTTGGATGCCCTCAATAAGAGCATTTTGGGGGAGTGATGGGGCAAAACTTGAATAATGTTGAGATGTGAAGAGGAGGTGAATTCGTCACCGAGAGTTCTTTGAGGAGTCCGGAAGGAAGACTTGGAGATGTGAAGGACAAGAGTGGGGAGGTTGAGCAAAGGGAAGACAGGAGCAAGTTCATAGGCTGATATCCACTCCCAGATTTGATAAGTGTTGTTTAGTGACAAAGTTGATTCATTCCACATATTCTAGTTTACCACCTGTTTGTGCCTGGCAGTCTGCCCAGCATTGTGGATTCTGTGGTGAATGAATTGAAATAGGCAGATTTCTGTTCTTGTGGCATTTATATGATAGTAGGGGAGAAAGATGTGAATCACGTAATCACACACATAAATGTGTGATTTCCAACATTGACAGAACACACTCTGAAAGAAAGGTAGCGAGTGCTGGAGGATGTACCAGGGCCCCTGCCCCAGGCCAACTCCAGAGGCTTCCCTGCAGCGGCGACACTTGAACCAAGCTGTTAGGGGGACAGAGTTCATGGGACTGAACAGATTTGAGAGCCTTCTGGCCTTCTGGCCAGAGGGACCCCCCCGCCTGTGCACAGAGAGGCGCACTGAAGCCAGAGAGGCAGGCAGGGCTGGGTGGGCAGAGCTCTGGAGGCCGGGGCTGAGCTCCTGTGTACCTCCCGAGAGTGAGGGAAGCGTGTTCGAGACCTGCCTGAATATTTCCTGTGCTCTGAGACTGGCTGGTCCTGGAGAAGTCATTAGAGGAAGCACAGGTGGACTTAGGGAGACAAGTTGGGAAGTTTCTGTTGTCCTGGTGGACAGTATTTGGACAACACATTCTGGTCGGTCTTGGTGCTGGATGGAAGGAAGATGAGTAAGGAGGGGAGGAGGTGTTCCAGACGACCCCTGAGTTTAGGGCTTGCCTTACTGGTGGTGTGGCAGTGCTTTCCTCAGAACTGGGGAGCCCTACAAAGAAATGAGGTCTGTGAGGCAGACCCCCAAGTCTGGTGGTAGACAGCTGAGACATGCAAGCTAGGAGCTGGGGAGGAAGTGGTTGAATGCGTGGACCTGGAACCCAGAGTGAGAAATCACAGAGACCGTTTCAGTACTCCTGCGGGATCCTGAGTGAAAATGTGAACTGAAGTGGCATCAGGTTTCTGGAGCATTCTGAGGAGATGAGGGAGGCTGAGGAAGAAGAGGCCAAGCATCAACATTTGGGGGCCTGTAGAAAGAAAGATCCTCTTGGGGCACAGAAAAGAAAGGGCGAGAGAGGTCTTTCAACAGAAAGGGAGTGGTCAGCAGTGGTTATGTGCAGAAAGGTCAGAGGTCAAGGGCAAATCCAGGAGCTCTTCTGAGGTGCAACTGCCCAATCGCCATGGCACCCCTGGAATTGGGCAGTGTAGTGTCTCTCCTGATTGGTACCCCCCCAGGGCCCATGGGAGACCTCAGGGGACCGTAGCAGAGACAGCCTGCATAGGGGGTGATTAAGGAGAGAAGTGAGGGAGCAAAGTCTAAGGCCTTTAAATGAAATTTTAGTCTTCAAGGAAATAGCAATACTGGCATACAGATATTCTGAGGGAAGGGAGCCTGAGTAATGGAGTGATTAAGGATGGAGACAATTAGTGAAATGAGTTCCCACAGGGGTTGGGTTCAAGTGTAGTGGTGGATAAATTAGTTTGGGGCAATAATGTATATTTGACTGAATGGGGCAAAACTTAATTATTTACCTTTTAGACAGTATCTTGATCTCCATGTTCTTTTGGGAGCTTTTATCTGACCTGTGTACCAAATACAACTCTAATTAGCACCACTTTTATCCTGTCTCAGGGTTGGGATCATGTCTTATTATTTTTGGTGTTTCTCAGCACCTAGCAACAGGCAGTAAGGTCTTTGGGTGCCGAATCAATATTATCTGCCTTGGAATGAAAAATCTGAAGTCAACATTCAAACTTTTTGACCAAAAAGAATCTGTGATAATTCTCCAGAAGTACAGTGTGGGAAAGAATTGGTATAAAGTCCTGGTGGCAGGAGTTTGGGGTGGTGGGGGGTGGAGAGAGAGTACAAGAGTCAGCTGTCTTCATCCTTATACATTCTGTCCCATTTATGCCTTTCACATTCATCCTCTCATATGAACTTCACCTCCCCCGGAAGAAGGAGAGCATCACCTCCCATCATAGAGGAGGGAGCAGAAACCAGAGGAGGGGAACGTCCTCTAGTGGTCCAGTGGCCAAGAATCCACCTCCCAGTGCAGGGGATGTGGGTTCAACACCTCAGGGGAACTAAGATCCCACATGCCTCAGGGCGACTAAGCTCACACACCGCGATGAAGACCTAGCATAGTGCCCCCCTCCCAAAAAAAAAACGGAAGTGCCTTGCTGACATCGAGCACAAATAACAGGAGCTGGATTCAACCTCAGTCCGTCGAGGATCACAGTCCGTCTTTCCAGGATCAGGTTGAGGTGAGAGAAAGAAGAAGAGGAGTCTGTGAGGTGCAGGTGGACGCTCCACCTGGACATGTGCGGAAGGTTGGAGGCACGCTCCAACAGGAGACCGGATATTAAAGCATCATATAAAACTTCGGTGATAACATCTGCAATGCTAGCACCAGAGCAGATAGCTCATCCGTCTTAAGAAGCCTCCCTACCTTGTGAATGATATACACATTCTACATTTACACTGAAGACATCTGTATTTTTTTTCAATGTTTGTCTTTAGACCCATCTTAAATGTATTTTCACGTTTAATGTGACACAGAGATCTAATTTGATCTTTTTCCTAACGGATAACCAGGTGGCTAAGCACCATTTATTGTTCCAGCACTATCTTTTCTCCCAGTTCCCTATGTCTACACTCTGTTCAGGTCTGTTGATCTGTTTGTCTACTTCTGGGCCAGCACCAGATTTTAATAAGCAAAAGCTTCATCTTCCTACCTGATCAGGTAAGTGCCCCTCCCTTCCTGGCCCTTTATTCTTTTTTTATTTTATTATTTTGTTTTCCTTTATTCTTTTTTTAAAAGTACGTTGGTTGTATTGCACATTTACTTTTTCACACACACACTTTAGAATCAGCTTGTCGAAGTTCCATGAAAATCCTGTGGGAATTTTGAGAGGGATTTCACTGAAGGGAGAAATGACATCTTTGGGATACCTGTTCTTCCCATCTGTGAACTAGTATCTGTCTCCATTTAATCAAAGTCTTATTTGTTTGGGTTGATTTTTAATGCCTTTTAATAAAGGTTGGTCGATTTTGTCGTAAAGGTTTTTCACATTTCTTATTAGGTTTATTCCTGAGTACCTTATCAGTTGTGTTCTTTTTATGAGTGTAAAAGGCTTTTCTTTTTTTCTTTTTGCTTTCCAAATTTTAATCAGTTTACTAATCACGATGCTTCATTCACTGACACACTCTCGGAGTAAATGTGCTTTGTCCCTGGGTACACAAATGAGAACACAGCACACATATAAAGTAGAACTAATTGACTGGAAATGAATTAGAATTTTTGAATTAAAATTTAATTATACAAGTAATACATGAATACATTTTCCTTTCAATAAGATTAGAGTATTACAGATAAAGAAGTCTCTACTGAATACACCCCACCCCCAGCCTCCAGCAAGACCCCTCTCGCCCTGCTGAGGTAACTGCTCTTAGGTTTTTTGCTGCTTATCCAAAATGTTTTCCAAAGCCCACTGAAGCATGTCTTCTGTTCTCTTTTGTGTGTTTGTTTACACAGACATGGTGTGTACAAGCTGGAGGTGTTACTCAGCTTAGCACACTGTGAGACTCCTGGAATAGCTGACACTGGGCCACAGAGCTCCTTGCCACTGGCAGCTGGCGGCCCTAGCCAGTTACACTGTGTTTGATTTCCTATTTCCTATTGATTGACTATTAAAGCGTTTCCAGTGTCATTCCATTAAGACACACCTGTAAGAGCCTCTTAGGATTGCTCATTTTGCACATGTACAAGTATTTCTCTGGGATAGATACTTAGAAATGGAACTGATGGATTGTAGGGAATGCATATCTTAAATTCTAATAGAGATTTCTAAAAATGTTCTCCATTTGCTCCTTTCTCCTGCTCAGAGTGTGTGTGTCCATTTCCCCAGACCATGTCCAGGTTTTCCATTTTTAACCAGTGAAAAATAGTATCTTGCTTTAGTTGGTATTTTTCTTAATTACCTACGAGGCTGAAGTCTTCATGTGTTTACTGTCCATTTTTTGTCTTTTTGCTATTGATGTTTAAGAGTTCGTTATGTATTTGAATATTAATACTTTGTCATGTATATTGCAGATGTTTTCTACATTGCGATGTGTGTCATTTAATTGCATAGTACCTTTTTGTCTTCGAGAAATTTAAATTTTGATACAATCAAATTTGTCAATCTTAATGTTATGCCATTTTTGCAGTCTTATTGAAGAAAGGCTTTCCTATGTCAAGGTCATAAATATTTCCTGTATTTCCTTCTCAAAAATTTATAGTTTCTACATACATACATATTTAAGCTCTTATACTATATCTAAAAAATAAATTCCTTATGCACAAATCTTAGGGTCTAACTTTAATCCCTTCCCATTCCCCCTAAATGGTTAGGTAATCGTCCCAACACCATTTATGGAGTAATGTATCATTTCTCCACTGATTTAAAATTGCTGCCTCTGCCTGATACTAAACTCCAGTGGGGGTCTATGTGAGATCTCTTTCTTGTCCACTGATCCATTTGTCTACTCCTGAGCTTGATAATATGCTTTGCTAAGTGACGGGACAAATCCCACCCTCTTTGTTGTTTTTGTAAAATTGCCTTGGTCATCCTTGCATATTTGGCCTATCACATGAATTTTTAAATAGCCTGTCAAGTTTCAGGAACAATTTTGCTAGTATATTGGGATCACATGGAGTTTTGGATATCTTTGAAGAAAATTGACACCTTTTTCATATTTGAATCTTTCTCCCACTGCTTATTGCTCTGTCTCTCAGTTCTGCTCATCTTTTATGTCTTTCAGGGAAGTTTTATTTATTTATTTTAACTGGAGGCTTTCTCTAGTTAAAATCTTGCATATTTCTTGATAAATTTCTTCCTAGGTTTATTACAGGTTTTGTTGGCAACTGTGAATAGGATCTCCTCTCCCCTTGTTTGTTTGGCCCTTGTTTTTCCATATTTAATTTCAACCTGTTTACTAATCAGTGGGCTTGACTTGCAGGCACACATGCAAAGTAACATTCTTCCTCCTTGGGCACAAACATGCAAGCACAACCACACTTGCAGAGCCGGCATAATTGGCTGAAATAAATTAAATCTCTCCAGATTAGACTTTAATTAAAGAAGTAAAGCATGAATACATTTCCCATTTAAAAGTAGAACAATATGAATGTAATTAACGTTTCCTTTGGTCACCTGAGATCCTGGTCCCTTCCCCCTCCACACAGGTGACCACTGTTCAGAGTTTTATGTTTTGCCTTCCATAGTAAATATATAGATAGTATTGATGGAGGTATTTTCAATAAATTATACCGAGTCATAGGTCTTATACTGTATCCTGCATTTTTCCTTTAATCTTATATTTGGGGGGAGTTCCCCAGGTTAGTGATATAGCAGCTCCTGTTCCTGCTTTTTAACAGCTGTCTGCTTAGTATAGTACTCATGCTCACAACTGTACTGTTTCCCCTTCTCTGACATCCATAGACCGGGGGGTTCCTCCTCTCTGCCCACTATAATGACGAATACTGCCAGGAACACCTTGGCACCTGCCAGCTCCTGAAATGTTTCTCTAGGGTAGTACCTGAGAGTAGAACTCTAGCTTCTATGGTGGCCACTGTTTCAGTTTTCATAGACACAGCCCAGGTCAGCTTTGAAAGCTGCTGTGCCAATTTAAGATCCTTCCACAAGTAAATGTCAATCTCCCTTGTTTCAGACCATTGACAGCTTGTAAAGCTTATGGATCTGATGGATGATAAAAAGTGGTTTCTTCTTGGTTTCATTTGTGTTTTCCTGGCCACACCATGGCCTCCTCCCAGGTCTCCTGGCCATTCTTATTTCCTCCCATTGGGGTCATCTGTGCATCTCCTCTGTCCATCTTTCTTCTGTGTTGTTCATTTCTTCCTGACTTAAAGGATCTCTTAATTTTGTATATTAATTCCTTGTTTACTCTATGCGTTGCACGTAATTCTCTACCATTGTGACCCTTGTCATTTTAACTGTATTGTATCTTTCATCATAGAACTTTTCATTTCTATGTCAAATTTAGAATCTCATCTTGCCTTAAGAAGGCCCTCTCTATACTAAGATCACAACCATTTTCCTGTGTTTTTCCTAAAGCTTTTGTAATTTTCCTTCTTGCATATATGTTTTATTATTTTCACATTTAAGTCTTTATTGAATATGAAGCTAATTTTAAGTGTGATATCAGTGCTTAATTTTTTAAAATGTCAAAATTGATAACCAATTTTTTCAATACCATTTATTGGATAACATGTCATTTCTTCAGTAATTTAAAATTGCTGCCTCTACCTGACACTAAATTCCATTGCGGCTTTATGTCAGAGCTCTTTCAGGTCCACTGATCTATTTGTCTATTCCTGAGCTTGATAAAATGCTTTGCTAAGTGGTGGGACAAATCCCACCTTCTTTGTTGTTTTTGTAAAATGGCCTTGGTCATCCTTGCATATTTGGCCCACCACATAAATTTTTAAATAGACTGTCAAGTTTCAGGAACAATTTTGCTAGTTTTTTAAATTGGGATCACATTTGAGTTTTGGATAAGTTTGAAGAAAATCGACACCTTTATCATATTTGAGCCTTCCCCTCGATGCTCACTGCTGTATCTCTCAATTCCAGTCCTCATCTATGTCTTTCAGGCAAGTTTTATGGCTTTCTCTAGTTAAAGACCTACGTATCTCTTGATAAATTTATTCCTGGGTTTATTACAGACTTTGTTGTCAACTGTGAATAGGACTTCCTGTTCTCTTGTTTGTTTGGCCCTTGTTTTTCCATATTTCATTTCAGCCTGTTTACTAATCAGTGGGCTTGACTTGCAGACACGCATGCAAAGTGAATGTTCTTCCTCCTGGGCACAAACCTTTGAGCACAACCAAACACACAGAGCTGGCATAATTGGCTGAAAACAAATTAAAATCTTTTCTGATTATACTTTAATTAAAGAAGTGAAGCATGAATACATTTTCCTTTTAAAAGTAGAACAATATGAATGTAACTAAAATTTCCTTCGGCCATCCTCCAAGTCCTGGTTCCCCTGCCTTCCTCACAGTTTTATGTATCTCCTTCCATATAAATGTAGAGTATTGATGGAGGTATTTTGAATGAGTCATCCCACTTTATAGAGATTTTACTGTAAGCTGCATTTTCCCTCCACCATATATTTCTAGGATATACTCATATTGATACAAATAGCCCTTGCCAGTTCCTTTTAGTAGCTATGTTATATTCATTCCCATGAATGGGCCACGTCTTTCCTTCCTTAAGATCTGTGTACATCTAGTTCTATCTTATCTTTCCTCCTTCATAAGCAATGCCACTGAAAACAGCCTCACACTTGCCTCTTCTGTAATGTTTCTCTAGGGTAGTGGTTGAGAAGTGGCATTTTGCTTCTCAAGGTTCCCACGTTTTTAGTTTCAGATATTACCAAAGTGTCCTCCATAATCTCTGTACCATTTACACTTCTGGCCAGAGGGTATGAGAGGATTCCAATCCCCACACCATAAGTAGTTGTTTTAAATATTTGCCAATTTGATGGGTGAAATGGAATCGTTTTTTAAAGTTTATACATACTTGTTTGCTAGTGAGATTTTCAGATGTGTATTAGACATTTGTATTTTCTATTTTCTGAATAATCTATTTTTGCTCATTAAAAAAATTAGCTTGTTTGTCTTTATCTTACTGATTTTATGAGTCTCATGATATAATCTGTTAATCTTTTGTGTGTATGTGTATGTGTGTGGGCAGTTATTTACTTCCAGCTTGTCTGTTGCCTTCAGATTTTTTTAGGAACTTTTGTTAGAAGTTATCAATTTTGACATAACCAAATTTATTATTTTTTTTCCTTTATTCCTTTTATTTGTAGGTCGTGTTTAGGCCTTTTTTACTCCTAAGGTTTAAATATATTCTGCATTCCCTTCTAGTAATTTTGTTTTTCTGTGGGTCTTTAGTGCAGCTGGAATGTATGTTTATGATTGAAATGAGATATGATCTAACCTTTCTCCAAATGTACAGCTGATTATTACAACATGATGGATTGACTAGTTCATTCTCTCCACTGAGCTGAGATGAAGCTCCCTCACACACTGAATCGCCATGTCTAGGTAGGTCTGAGGCCCTTGTTCTGTTTCACCTGGCTGTGTATTTCTGTCTGCTTCAGACTCTTTCACCATAGCTTTAGATCACCTTTTGGTACCTGTTACGTGAAATGCTTCATTTCAGTGTGCTTCCTTTTCAATTATCTCTGCTAACTATTAACTCCTCTTCATGAATTTGAAAACCTGCTTGTCAAGTTCTGTGAATTTAAAGATTAATTTGGGGGAAATCGACATTAATACAATACTAAGGCTTTCAATCCATGAACACAGAAGATCCCTACACTTATTCTGATCATCTTATCTCCCCTTCAGTCCCATTTTATGGTTTTCTTCATAAAGAACCTACCCATTTCCTAATGTGTTTATTCCTATACTTTTTTATTATTGTTGTCAATGAGTTCTCTCTACTTCCTCCGCTTTGTTTTTTCTCTTGCTTGCTACAGTTTTTTAAATCTACTAATCACTGTATTTCATTCATAGACACACACAAAGTGAACGTCCTTCCTCCCTGGACACAAACATGCAAGCACTGCCAAACACGCAGAGCTGACATAATTGGCTGGAAATGAATGGGAATTTTTCCAAATTAAAGTTTAATGACACAAGCGCAACATGAATACATTCTCCTTTTTAAGAAATAGAACATTGCGGATGAAGCTCAAGTCCCTTTTGGCCACCCACTGCCATCCCATTTCCTTCTTCTTCCCCCGAGGCTGCCACTGTGATGGGCTCAGTGTTCACTTTCTAAAAACTCGTAAGTACATAGTAGGTCCCCGCGGGGATTGATGGTATCGTTGACTCAAATGATGAGAAGTTTATCTTTTCCTTTTCACTTTTCATTGAGAGTCAGTTTTTGTATTGACCTGGATTTTATTGATGTTATAGTTACTGAATGGAATGTCAATATCATCCATCACAATGTTAAAGTGAAGATACGGAAGCTGGGAGACAGCAGTGGAGGGAAGCGGGTCAGAGGACTGACAGGGGTGCAGGGGGAGGCACAGGAGCATCTGTGGACACACAGTGGAGTCAGTCAGGAGTGGAGAGGAAGTAGATTTCTTAAAATGAGACCATAATTCAGAAAGATACGTGCACCGCAGTGTTCACTGCAGCACTGTTTACAATAGCCAGGATGTGGAGGCAACCTAAATGTCCATCAACAGAAGAATGGATAAACAATGGATATTACTTAGCCACAAAAAGCAATGAAATTGGATCATTTGTAGAGACATGGATGGACCTAGAGTCCGTCATAGAGTGGAGTAAGTCAGAAAGAGAAAAACAAATATCATATTTGATTTTGTTCAGTCTCTAAGTCGTGTCTGACTCTTTGCAACCCCACAGACTAGCACGCCAGACTTCCCTGTCCTTCACTCTCCCTTGGAATTTGCCCAAACTCATGTCCATCGAGTCAGTATATTAACACATAAATGTAGAATCTAGAAAATGGTACTGATGGGCCTATTTGCAGGGCCGAAAGAGAAACGCAGATGGAGAGAACGGACGTGGGCTCGGGTGGGGAAGGGGAGGGCGGAGTGGGCTGGGAGGTTAGGATTGACATGGCTGATGTACAGTGACCACCGTGTGTATAACAGGTAGCTAGTGGAAACTGCCGTAGAGCACAGGGAGCTCAGCTCGGGGCTCTGTGGAGACCAAGATGAGTGGGATGGGATGCGTACATACAACTGATTCACTTCATTGTACAGCAGAAACTGCACAACATTGTAAAGCAGTTATCCTCCAAAAAAAATAAAAAGATAACCAGCAGAGCTATTTGACAGCTTTGGTGGGAGAATCAAGGAGGGAGGGGAGCAGCTTCCAAGTGACCCAAAGCCTCATCTGCCACATGGGACATTAGTGGGTCTTATGAACTAGAAATCGGGTGTCGTAAATGCTGGTCCGAGAACTCTCATGACCTAATTTTGACTAGGGTCTTGTTCAGGGACATTATGAGGCAGCTTTAAGGAAGCACTTTCCTCCCTGATTAAAGAGATGCATCTGGAAGGCTTTATTGGCCCTGCCCCTTCCTTTCCGCTTAGGTGCTGTTGGGTGAAAACATGATGCTTGGAGCTCTGACAGCCATCTTGTGACCAGGAGGGGAAGGCCAGGAGATGCAACTCTGTGCTGACTCCAGCTTGAGCACCTGGCACCACTGACTTCTGGACTTTCTTTGAAATAAATAAAATGTTCTTACTGTTTAAGTCACTCTTGGGTGTTTTGTTAGCTGGTGAAAGCAGCCTTCCTAATACGAGGGATCTAAGAGCTTCTTAGAGCTGGGAGGTGACCCCAAGGAGCAGATCATATATTCTGAGGTGAGAGTTTGGGGATGGGGAGAAGGCTGCTCTTCTATCTTCTTGTTAATATGTGGACAGTGTTTGCCTCTGGGTACTTTGGGTACTTAGCACTTTTCTAAGATGTCCACAAATTACTTTTGCAATTACAGAAATGAAAAGACCCAAATTCTTAGGAGATGACACTGAGAGAGATAAATTTTAATACAGGAAAAGGAAGGGCCCAGAGCTTAAAAGAAACATCCTGGGTAAAATCCTAGATAAAGAGTTGGCTTCAAAAGATTTGAGAGCTGCAAGATTAGGGGAGGGCAGTGGAGCAGGCAAAGTGGGCATGGGTCTCATCGCTTACCGGGCCCCTGTATGGCCAGCAGCCTCCGTGGGACACACCAAGGACAGAAATGAGTCCAGCATGGGTGGGGCACGCAGGTTTGGGGCGTGAATGCAACTGGAGGGAGAGCAGTGACTCATGTGTCAGGCTGAGGAGTTTGGGCTTTTATCCAAAGACTGCCACTGCTGTCCAGGTGAGAAGAGATGCAGGGCTGAGCCGAACCACAGGGCAGGTGGGGAAGAGGTGGATTCAAGATACAGAGGTAGAGGGGCTTCTCTGGTGGCCCGGTGGTAAAGAACCTGCCTTCCAATGTAAGAGACACCGGTTCTGTTCCTGGTCCAGGAAGATCCTGCATGCTGCAGAGCAGCTAAGCCTCCAAGCCACAGCCATTGAAGCCTGTGCATCTAGAGCCCGTGCTCTGCAACAAGAGAAGCCAGCGCAGTGAGAAGCCTACTCACTGCAGAGAGTAGTCCCCACTCTGAGCAACTAGAGAAAGCCCTCAGCGACAAAGACCCAGTGCAGCCAAAAATATATATTTTTTAGAAGTGAGATGGTTAAAAGAGCAACATTAGAGGTAGAGATAGGAAGCTTGAGTCTGACAAAGCACAAGAGATGAGAAAGAATGAAAACTTGAAGATGGCCCCAGTTTGCTGGCCCAGAAACTGCCACAAACAGAGCCTTGCCAAAATACAGCTTCTTTTATTTCTCCATGATCAAGGTCACTCTTACCTGCACCCCTACCCCTTTCTGTTCAGAAGCACAAAATCTTTTCAGTTCAAGGTAAATGCAGTTGCATCTGGATGTTTCCTAAGTCTCTCTTAAGTAGATTCTTGGTCTGCTTCCATCTTCTCTGCTTTCCACTGCTCCTTCCCTTCTCCTGAGGGTGCATCATGTTCTGGGATCTCCTGTTTTGACCTGGTCCCAGGGCATGCATCTGATCCTAGATCACAGGCTCTATCAGCTGCCATCCTCTGAACCAGCACGTCACCCCTGAATCCTTGTCCTGACCACAAAACATTTTTAAGTCCACCAGCTGTACTCACTGGCTATACTATGCCCTCATCACCCCTACCTTGCCACAAGGACTCACAGGACCGTGGAGGACATCCCAGGCCCATCTGTCAAACACCATCTCCCATCAGGGCTCTCAAGCTCTCCAGCCCTTGCTGGGAGGTGTTGGTTTCCTGGGAAATACCATGAGAAACCAGGCAATATTCCCTCCTACTCTGGGATACTCCCAAATTTCTTTCAGGAGATGTAGCATCTACTGTTAGTTCTGTCTCCATGTGATTCCCCTCCTTCTGCTAGATGGTCAGAATTTTATTCCTTCCAGGCAGAATGACAGCTTCTGCATTATCCCTGTTTCATGTTCATGGCATCAGTTTCCAGTTCTGAGTCCCCTGAGTTCTTTTCTGTTTACAAACCATTGACCACAACCAAACACCCTATCTCTGTTGTAGGTTTCAAGAGACTACTTGAAACCATTGACTTTCTTTCTCATTGCCTTCATGCTGTCACAACCCAAATCTTCCCCCAAAGCTGCGACTGAATGCAGAGAGGGTGACCACGGAAGCTAGTTTCCAACGTGGCTGCCAACAATTCCTGCCTCCTCGTATGCACATACTACTCACATCAAGAAGTAGGGTCTACTTTCTCTCCCTGTGAATCTGGGCTGCTCTTAGTGTTTACTTGGCCAACAGAACATTAGGCCGATGGCAGAAAAGACATTCTGGGACTTGTGAAACTAGGTCATTAGGAGCCTTGTAACTTCTGCACAGGCTTCTTGAAACACTTGGTCTCAGGACATTCCCTCTTGCAACCCAGCTGCCATGTTGTGAAAAGTCCAACCCATATGAATCCACATGTGAGCACTCTGATCCACAACCTTGGTTGCCAGCTTTGTGAATCTTGCTCAGTAAGCCCTGTTGAGCCTTTGATGACTTGAGCTCCAACTGCCTTCTGCCTGCAGCTGCATAAGTGACTTTAAGCAAGAACCACCCAGCTGAGCCCTATCAATCCCCAGAACCATGAGAAATAATAAATCATGCCTTTAAGTAGGTAAAGTTTGGGCCTGTTTGTTATGCATCAAAAGAGTGACAGGTAAGGAAGTATGTGGGGGAACACATTGAGTAACGTATAGAATAGTGTCCAGCAACACATCGTGTAAGTGGACCATTATAATACAGCATGGTAAGTGCAATCATGGAACACAGATGTGTACAGAACTTTCCAGAGCAAGTGACCACTGGCCTGATTTCTTAAAGATAAGTAGGAATGAGCAAGCTACAAGGGATCGGAAGGACATTCCAAGCAAAGGAAGCAGCAAAGCAAAGCCCCAGGAGTGAGGAGTAACTAGAGTGAGCTTGAGGGCATTTGGTGTTCCTGGAATACGAGAGAAGAAAGTGAGAATGTGATAAGTGGACTGAAGATGTGAACAGAAATCAGACCCCTCAGGGCCGCGGATGCCCTCCATATCAAGGAGTTTGGACACCATCCTGCAGCCAGTGGGTGCTGTTTTCACATTGGTGATGTGTTCAGATTTGTGGCATGGGAAAATCACTGTGGAAGCCCTGTGAAGGCTAGATTTGGAAAAGTGACAGTCTCCAGCTAAGGAGATCAGTTCATAGATTCTGGTCATGGTCCAGGCAAGGTAGGATGAGACCTGACCTGGAGCAAGGGCAAGAAGGATGGACAGAACCTGGAAACTTTTAGAAAAGAAATGCACAGTGATTGTTAGCTGTCAGGATGAAAGTGAGGGTAGAGCTAAGGGGGATGCCCATGTGTCTTGGGTGGGACCCTCCGTGGATGGTGGCGGGCAGGGATACTTGGGAGGGGAAACAATACGGGGGCCAGTTTGAGGGGTATAACAATGGGCTTAGTCTCAGGTAGAGCTGTTTGGGGCTGGAGGCTGCAGCCTGGTGCGGCCCAACTGGATCCTAGACCAGAAAGAATTTTGACTGGAGGGGTCGACCCTGGGACAGAGGTTAACGGATAATTCTTACCTAAGAATGAGTAAGGTCCCCAGAAAGAGAGTGGAGGGAGAGGACCCAGGGTGAGTTACTGTGACATTTGAGGGACTGACTGAAGGTAGGTGGTCGACAAAGGAGAGGGAGAAGGAAAGACTTGAGGGATGAGACAAACAACTAGGAGAGGGGGGTTGCCAAGGCAACCGAGGTAGTGAAGAGTTTCAAGGAGAAAGTAATCAACTCTGATATGGCCCAAATCTCAGAAAAATGAGAGGCCAAGTCCTTTGAATTTAGCAATCAGGGGGCTATTATGAACCTTAGCAAGTACTGTTTCAGGGAGTGAAGGGGCAAAAGCTAGTTTATAGGGGGCGCTGGAGTGACTGGGTGAGGAGATACAGACTTCTCCCACATAAGGGTTAGGAGACTAGGGGAGGAGCTGGGAGGCAACAAGAAAAATGCGAGTGATCAATGGAGGATTTTTTTTAAATGAGAGGTCCTAGAATTTCCTCCTCTTGAAAGAAGGGACACCTGCAGAGAGGGAGGGGATGAAAAGAGAATGATTTGTGAACTGGGATCCATCTTCTGAACCTGGCTGAAAGGAACAAAGTGGGTATGACTGGAGATGTCTCAGGGGAGGAGAACGGACCATGGAAAAGTCTCCCTGTGATGCCTTCTCCGATCCTGAAAACCTGGAGGCCAGGTTGTCTGATTCTGCAGGGTGGTGAAGACTGACAAGAAAGGGGAAATAGCTGGAGGGTCATTGGGTGACTGTTCTGGACATTCTTCACTGGTCCCTCCAGAGCCATTCTCTATCTTTCTGCATCCTGTCCCATGCCCTAGATGGCCAACATGTACCACCACCCATGCTCCCTGCCCTCTGGCTTCTAGTTGAGTTTAACCAATGGAAGAACCAGTGGGAGAGTCGAGGGGAAAGGGGAATGAGTCTCCCCTGATCACCTGCCTGTGGGCTGTGGGTTTGCAGTGACCACCAATCCTTACTCATGGCCACAGGTGGGGTCCCTTTCTTAAAGCCACAGCTTTCTCTCCAGGTTCTGAAAACCCACAGCCTCCTCTCATCTCTTTAGGCCTAGAGGGCTTCCCTGGTGGCTCAGATGGTAAAGAATCCTGACTGCAATGCAGGAGACCCAGGTTCAATCCCTGGTTTGGGAAGATCCCCTGGAGGAGGAAATGGCAACCCACTCCAGTATTCTTGTCTGGAGAATCCCATGGGCAGAGGAGCCTAGGGGCTACAGTCCCTGGGGCTACAAAGAGTTGGACACAACTAAGTGACTAACAAGAGGTACTGATGGTTTCCAACCGTTGTTCGTCCCTGGGTCCTTTGTCATTGCTGGAACCTTTATCCCTGCCACACCCTGGGAGTCATCCTTTCATTAAAGTAATTTCTGTCAAATTATTTTGGTTGCACCACCTTCTAGGATCCTGACTATCCATGAACTTGGTTCATCTAAACAGTGGGACAGTTGTGTCTGAAGGTACACAACACTGAACAAAGACAGGCCTCATCTTTCCCCACCTAGAACTGCCACTCCAGCAAGGGAGCCAGATATTAATCAAGACAATAAAGAAATCCCTAATTTTAAACTCTGATAGTGCCATGGAGACATCTTCCTAGGTCAGAGGTGTAACATTTGATCAGGGGAGTGGACATTAACTAGAAATGAGAAGAGCTCTGCACATAAGGATATGCCATTTGCAGAACTCTGTGCTGAGTGTATGATATATTCCAGAAACCAGAAGGCCATCATGGCTACAGCACTTAACAGTAAGAATGATTTTGACACAAGTGACTGAAAACCCAATTCAAAAATTGTTAAACAGAGATTTGTTACCATGCATAACAAGGAGTTGCAAGGGAGGAGCTCTAATGTCATCACGGACCCAGTTTTTGTACATCTTTCAGTTCGCCCAGCCCCTGAGTATGGGCTCCTGTCCCCATGGTCACAATATGGCTGCAACCACTCCAGGTATTATATCCACAGTACCAACATCCAGAGATGCATGGGAAAAAGTGGTTCTTCCTTATACTTCTTTTTGAGGACTAAGAAACCCTTCCCAGAAGACTCTACCACCAAAAACTCTCATTGATCAGATTTGCACCAAATACCTACTCAGAAGCCAGTCACTGATGAGAGAAATAGTCCTGCCCTTTGTGACTGTCAGTGATCAGTCTGTGTCATGAGGAGTGGTTTATGTTAGCAACAAGCAAAGAGAAATGACTGTCAGGTGGGAATCATGTCAAAGACCAGGGAACCATGATATATGATGAGACTGGAGAAATCAAAGTCCATCTTGCTTTGAAATCATTCAAACCATTGAACAGGATGTGGGCATGAAAAAGATACGTATTCTTTTTTTTAACTTTTTTTTTGGCTGCACTGGGTCTTTGTTGCCACACACAAACTCTCTCTAGTTGCAGCGAGCAGAGGCCACTCCCCAGGTTTGGTGCACCAGCCTTCCTTGTTTCGGACCATGGGCTCTAGGTGTGTGGGCTCCAGCAGTTGTGGCTCCTGGGCTCTACAGCACTGACTCAGTACTTGTGGCTCACAGGGCTACTTGCTCCTTGGCATGTGAGATCTTCCGGAACCAAGGATCGAACCTGTGTCCCCAACACTGGCAGGTGAATTCCCAACCACTAGACCACCAGGGAAGCCCAAGATGTGTACTCTTAAATGACCACTCTGGCTGCTCTGTGAAGATTGGATCATTGGAAGCAAGGGTGGATTTGAGGAGACAAATTAACAGATAACTGCACTGGACCAAGCAAGAGATGATGGCGTGGACCAAGCTAGTGGTGATGATGGAAAGGGTTAGGAGGTAAGATCCACAGCCTCGTGATGGTATGTTGCAGGTGAGGTCAAAGGAGATTCTAGGTGACTGCTAAGTGTCTCCTACATAGCAGGGGCATCATTCTCCAGAATAGGAAACCCCAGATGAGGATGGCTGGCGGGAAGAAGGATTAGGAATTTGAATGAAAAAAAAGGATAATCAAGTGATTAAAAACAGATCAGGAGGACTTCCCTGGTGGTCTGGTGGCTAAGACTCCATGCTTCCAATGCAGAGGGGCTGGATTCTATCCCTGGTCAGGGGATTAGATCCCACATGGCCCAACTAAGAGTTTGCAAGCTGTAACTGAACGTCCTGCGCGCTGCAAAGATCCCGAATGCTGTAGCTAAGACAGCCAAATAAATTTTTTTTAAAAGACCAAGAGTTTCATTTTGGTCACAGAGTTGAGGTGTCTGAGTTGTTGGTAGATGACTGGCTCTCAGGTTCTGGAGCTCTGGACTGCACGTGGGAGGGTGGTAGTTAAAGAGAAGGATGAGTGTGTTGGTCTAGAGCTCAGAGGAGGCTTGGACTGGACAGTCAGTTTGGAGAATTAGCTCCCAGTGGGTCTGTAAAGCATTAAAGATGTATGAGATTGAGAGGAAAGGTACTCAGTGAAAGAGCACACAGAGCCCTGGATGACACTGACACTGGATGGGACCAGTGTAGACACGAAAGTAGAGTTCGAGAAAGAGAAGATAAGGAAAGATGGGCCTCGAAAGCCCCTGAAGAGGACTTTCCAGGATGGAGTGGCCACTGATGGGCCAGAGGCACAGACACTGGGGGAGATGAGGTCATGCCCTGGACCTGGACTGTGGGGACCCCTGCCACTGCAACTTTGGGGAAGGGAGCAAAGCCCAACTGCATGGAGGATGAACTAGAGGCTGACTGAGAAAGCAGGAGGGAAAAGTGGAGTTTGGGGGGGACAGAAGTTTCTAGAAGGTGCTATTTCTTTCAGACTGACATTTGGAGAGAGGATGGCTGTGTGAGCCCGAGTTTGAAAAGCAGGGACAGGTAAAAGAGATGGTGGGATTAAGTGTATAGGTGAAGGGATTAGTTGTGTTTGCAGAAAGGGGCAAATTAAATCATGTATGTATTACCAAGGAACCTGATCTCCATGTTTTTCTGGAGGCTTTTTCTCTGCCCTCTGCATAGTGACTGCATCTCTAATTAGCAGTGGTTTCATCCTGCCTCATGTCTGGGGCCATGTCTTTATTCGTTTTTTCTTTTTCTTTCTTTTTTTTTTGTAACTCTCGGTACCTAGCAACAGGCAGCGAGCTCTAGGTAGAGACAGGATAATTATTTTCTGCTTGAAATTGAATGTCTGAAATGGAGGTTCAGAATTTTTTTCTTTTTACCAAAAAGACATTATAAGAACTTCTAAGGGAGTGAGATTAGAGGCAAAAGGAAGCTCTGAGGGTTGGTGGGGATGGAAGGGTTGGGGGCTGGGACCCGGGAGATGTGCTCAGAGGATGTACTCAGGAGGAAGGACTGGGACTTCTCCTGCCAACATGGACCAGCTCTTCATAGGTGATGGCACTGCCCACTGGCTGGGCATCATCCCCACCTGTTCTTTTTAACAATTCCCATTGGCCCGTTCAGCTTTTCCCCCCTTCCCTCACTCAGGCTTGTGGCAGCTTCTGATCCAGCTGACATTTCTTCCTGAAAACACCTTTCCTTGGCCTCCGTGACACCAAGACCTCCCAGTTAGCCTCCCCACTAGGGACTTCCCTGGCAGTCCACTGGTTAAGACTCAGCCTTCCATTACAGGGGTATGGGTTCGATCCCTGGTCACAGAACTAAGGTCCTACATGCTGTGGGGTGCAGCCAAAAATTAAAAAAAAAAAAAAAAAAACCTCCCCCCTCACTGTCTTCTTCATCCACCATCTAAGTGGTGATTTCCCTCAAGACTCATGGATGGGCTCTTCCATCTTCCTCTATGTTCTCATCCTGGGTAGAACTCATGACTCCAATTGCAGGTCCCTAGCCCTGCCCTCTCAAGACTGGCCTGCCCAAGCTACCCAGCTGACAGCTCTACACTGATGTTCTTCAACATACCAAAGCCAATCACAATGCTAACTTCTTCTCCCCAAACTTGCCTTGCCCTGGACTTCCCTGGTGGCTCAGAAGGTAAAGCGTCTGCCTACAATGAGGGAGACCTGGGTTCAATCCCTGGGTCGGGAAGATCTCCTGGAGAAGGAAATGGCAACCCACTCCAGTACCCTTGCCTGGAAAATCCCATGGACAGAGGAGCCTGGTAGGCTACAGTCCATGGGATCGCAAAGAGTCGGACATGACTGAGCAACTTCACTTTCACTTCTCTGCAAAAGGCCCAGCCTTCAATCTGGTTTCCCAAACCCAGCCCTTTGAGTCAGCCTGGAGTCTACCCTGCCCTCCCCGCCTCCCATCGAGTCCCAGGAAATCCTGCCATTTCCATCTCCAGAATCCTCCCCAGTCTGACCCTTCCCCCTCCACCACCACCTGCTTCACCCCCCACCCCCCATCTCCTTGCCACAAGGGCCTCACAGCCTTCCTTCCTCCTCCTCACCTCTCTCCTTATCACACAGCAGTAAAAGCAGATCCTTAATACGTAAATAAGATCGTATCATTTTTCGCCCTAACACCGTCCCTCAGTGACTTCCCATCCCCCTTAGAACAGAATCTGGGCTCTGTCTGTCAAAGCTGACAGGGCTCACCAGATCTGCCCATTCATCTCCTCAATCCCCTTGGATGTTCAACTCATGGTACTCAGCCTGCGGCGAATTCCTCCAGTTCCTCTCTTACAGCCTTTGCTCGCTTAGTCCCTCATCCCAGGAAAGCTCTCCCCACACCTCCTCCTCTCAAATGTCCAGAGCAGGGTCCCTGCCCCCTTCTTTCCTCAACATTCCATTCACTTCCCTCATGGCCCTTCTAGTCATTTCTTTGGCAGTTGCCTTTTCCCTCTGTTTTGAAGAGTGTTAATCTCTCAGTCATGTCTGACTCTCTGTGACCCCATAGACTGTAGCCTGCCAGACTCCTCTGTCTGTGGAATTCTCCAGGCAAGAATACTGGAGTGGGTTGCCATTCCCTTCTCCAAGGGATCTTCCCAACCAGGGATTGAACCCAGGTCTCCTGCATTGCAGGCAGATTCTTTACCGTCTGAATCATGAAGCTCCACTGAAAGAGCCCTAATTCTTACTTTTTCTCCTAAAAGCTTCCTGAAGGCCATTTCTTCAGATCATTCCTTCCTTGCCCACTCTGGAATTCCTGCTCCTCACACACAGTTGTTGAGTGGAGAATGAAGTTGTGTTGATGCTCTCTACTCATTTGGTTACAATAACCCCATTTTACAGAAAAGGGAACTGAGAAGTCCAGAGACACAGTGCCTGGCTGACTGGGGCAGCGCTAACTCCAGATCTCCTGATACTGCCTCCAGATTTCAGGGTTGTACCCACCCCTGGGCTGCCCCTATGGAGGCCAGCATTGCAATTTTATTTCCATAGAGAAGAAATAGCTCGAAAAATGTATACATGTGTGGACAAATGGTGTTGTGGGAAACCCAAGATGAGACAGAAAGTTGGACATGGAAGTTGGATGCTTGGGCAACCGATCTGATAAGAAATAGAGATTTAATGTTTGTTCATAACAAGTCGGTGGACCTCTTGTACAGTACCAAAGAGAAAGAAACAGAAAAGTCAGTCTTCTAAAAAATGATATGGTGATTAGCTCTGCTAACCCTAGTGTACCTCATTGGGTACACACTGGGTAACCCAAGTACCTCATTGGGTACACACTGGGTAACCCAAGTACCTCATTGGGACCACACTGGGTAACCCAAGTACCTCATTGGGACAGGTGGCTCTTTCTGGAAATTGTCTTTATGAGGACAGAATTGTATTTCTTCAATTTAGTATGGCTACTCCAGGTAAGTGGGTGAACTCGGTGTTCTGGGCTATGCAGTGCAGAATCTAGTTATGGAGTTTAACTACTTGCTTGTAACTTAGTCAGAAAAAAAAAAAAACAACCATTCTATAATTTCAATGTCTGCCACAGAAACTAGAGGTTTTTATCTTTTTGTTCTGTCTCCGACACTGTTCACATGTACAATACACTCCCATCAGTAAGTTCTAGACGAAGAAGAATAAAAAAAAAGAAACAGAGGTTTCAAGAGTTCTAACCCTAACAGATATTGCAGTATAACATAAAATGAAATAATTTTTTTTCAAACATAGGAAGACATCTCAATAGAATAGAACAGAAAACCCAAATGAAGATCCACAGGTTATCACTGTAGTTTCTGAGAAGAACAGAAACATTACGAATGAATAGAGAATGGAAGGATTGTTCACTAAGAGGGGATGGCAAGTGATATTTATTTGGGAAACCAAAAGCAATTTTTACCTCCCCCTCCCTTTATCTTAATGATCAAAATCAATCCCAGGTGATTTATTTAAAGAGTTCAATGCAAGAAAGAAAAGAAAAGAAAAATACTACTAACTAGAAAAAGAAGTAGAAATGATTCATTATATCAACTGTGATTGAGGAAGGCCATTGTAGACTTCACAGCCATGGAGAGAATTATAATGGAAAATACAAATATAATTGATACAGGACAAGTTAGGTTCTGAGTGCTGAAAGTTCTCATAAATAAAACATTCACAGAGCAGTAAGAATTTTCATAATGAAATGTTGGGGCAATAAAAGACAGTAAGAGTCCATTTATGAAAGATGAAGTTCAAAAGGCCATCTCCGTTGAAAATGTTGAACTTAGTTACAATAAAATAAATGTAAATTAGGATGGAGAGTTACCACTTTGGGCCCATCGAAGGAGCACTACAAAATGAGAGGCTGGCGGTGCTGGCTCCGTCCTGGTGGCGTGGGACCTCTTGTTCACAGCTGGCAGGACTGTGAAGTGGCAAAACCTTTCTAGAAGGCAATTTGCTTAAGATGTGTGAAGAGCCTCCAAAGCTTCATACTGTTTGGTTCAGGAATTCCATTTGCAGGAAGTTCATCCCAAGAAAACGATCTAAAAGAAGGAAAGATGGGTACAGAAAGATGTGCCCTGTGGCTTTATTTATAAAAGGGAAAGGGAAGAAAAACAATAAAGCTATCAAAATCTCCCACCCCAGGGGAATGGTTAACCAAATTATGTTTCATTCATTAGGTAGATTATTAGGCAGCCATTAAACATAATAATTACAAAGAATGTTGACTAACACAGAGAAATGCTTAGCATATAATCAGTGTAAGAGGATGGTGCAAATTACATATATAATAAAGCTATTTATTGAAAACAAATGCATAAAAAAGACTAAGAAAAGATGTGCTTTTCAGATGCATTTTCCCAGAACACATCTGTGGGTGCTGAGGTTCAAGATGTTTCTGTTCTCCATGCGTTAGTCACGTGCACATTTTCTGCAATGACCAGGTAGCACTGTTTTTATGATAACAGATTTCAAAAATACAAACGAGAACAAGAATAGTGTGATGAACACAGTATGCAATGTATTCACCCTCTAAGATCTTTTTATTACTTTTATAATAGGAACCCCCCCTGCCAAAAAAAAGAAAACAGACATCACATAAAAGTTCAGGTCTTAAGAGAATGGTACCTGCATCAGGCAAGTTTTGAAGGTAGGAAGTAGGGATGATCAGAAACGGAAAGAAAATGGTCCAATGTCGGGGAGGCTGCTTGGGTGGGCCCCTTTCAAAGAGCCGAGAAATGCGGAGCTTTGTGTTCCTGAAATGCCCATCCTAGAATATGGCAGGAACTCTTCAGTTCTACAGATCAGTGTGTCTGTTCCTGGCCACATTGTTTAATCACTGCTGCTTTAGTCTATGCTACCTAGTAGGGCAAATTCAATCCTTTCCCTCCTATTGTGTTCCCACCACTTGTTTTACTTTCTCAAAATTATCTTGGCTATTCTTGCCCATCTCCTCTCCCTTATGACCTTTCGAATCAGCTTATTAAGTTTCCATTAGAAAATCCTGGTGGGATTTTGATTAGGAAGGCATTGAATTTGTACATTAATTTGGAGAAAATTGACATCTTCACAATATCGAGTCTTCAGGACCCTAACATTTCAAGGGTGGTTGAGTCAGAGGCTCTGATTAATGAGACTGGGAAGGAAAAAGCGTCATAGAGATGGGTTAAAAACAAGGAGAGGGTGTTGTCATGGAAACCGAGAGAGCCGAGCATTTCAAGAAAGCGAGGGTGATGAACAATATCAGACCCTGCAGAGAATTCCAATAAGACAGGGATGGAAAAACACCCACTGAAGTTGGTAATTAGGAGGTTATCGGAGCCCTCAGCAAGAGCAGTTTCAGGGGTGAGACAGAGCAGAACCCTGACTGCAGCGCCTGAGGAGAATAGATACTCAGCGAAGACGCCCCTTTTGCCGAAGTTTAGATAATTAAGTTTAGATAATTAGAAAAGTTTCGAGGATTGTTTAGAAGCTAGAGAGCGAAGTCAGGGGAAAGTTTTCAACTCAAGTCAACAAATGTTTCCCAAGCATCTCCTTCCTACGTGCTGGCTGGCTGCTGGGGAGACGAAATGAACAGGACAGACACGTACCTGCCTACATGAGCTGCACGTCTAAGCAGGGAAACAGACATGAGTGAAGCAATCACAGGAATAAGTGGTTATCAAAAATGATAACCATGAAGGACAGGTGTGTGTGATGCTGAGAGCAGCCAGGGATGGGAGGGTCTGCTGATACTTCCCAGAAGAGATCTGAAGGATGAAAGGGTACGGACCACTAAGGGGCATCAGAACAAGAGTTCCAGGGGGAGGCCCTGCAGCGGGAGGGGCAGGACTTGTGGGAAGGGAAGGGCCGAAAGGTGGGTGTGTGACAAGAAAGAGGGTGAGAAGTCAGCTGGAGAATTCAGCAAACGGGGGATGCTTGGGGCTTGATCCCAAGAGTGATAGAAAGGGGTCTTTGGAGGAGTTTTTAAAAGCCACGACATGATGCCAACTGCATGTTGAAGGTATCATTCTGGTTACTGGTGAGGAAAGGATTGCAGGGGAGCAGGAGGGACCTCCAGGAAACCTGGGAGAGGGCAACTTACCATCCATGATCCAGACCAAGGCTGGGGTCTTGGACTAGTGTGTTGCCAGTGAACTTGAAGAGAGCTGGAAGGATTCAGGAGCCATTGGGAGGTCAAGTCTCGAAGGCAGGAAGCTGGCCTGTGAAGGGGGGATGGGTGCACGTAAGCGGAGGAGGAAGATCCCAGGTGTCCGTTTGGTGATGTCAGTCCATGAGACCCAGGCCTCTAGTGAAGAACCAGACTGTAGACAGACAGACTTGTGTGTTGAGTGTTTGCTGTATGAGACGCCTTCAGACTTCTGGGTTCTGGAGCTCTGGGCCTAGTGATGAGGACTAGGGGGGTGATGACACAGGCGAGGGTGCAGGGGCTTTGAAGCAGCTCGGGCGGTGGATGACATTAAGAACTAGAGTATGGAGCGAATGAGCAGAGGACAGAGGCTGAGGCCAGGCGAGCACAGCATTTAGAGGTCTGGATATGGAAAAAGGAGGCTGAGAAGGAGAAGCAGAAGGGAAAAGTCAGCTGCAGCGGAGGGGTTCCTAAGAGCCCAGGGAGCAGAGTTTCCAAAAGGACAAGAGCAGGGACTTCCTGTGGTCAGGGGTTAAGAATCTGCCTTCCAATGCAGGGGACACGGGTTCGATCACTGGTCTGGGAAGATTCCACATGCCTCAGGGCAACAAAGCAGGTGCACCGCAACTAGAGAGACGCCCACAGGCTGCAACGAAAGCTCCCGCGTGCTGCAACGAAGACCCAGTGCAGCCAAAAATAAATAAAATAAATAAATATTTTAAAAGAAAGAAGCCAAAGCACAGAGTGGCTGCCAGTGGGCCATGGTCAGAAGTGTCAGGGGAAATAAAAGCTGCCAGGCTTCCCCAGACTTGGTCTTTGGGACCGTTTGCCAGTTTTTTTGGGGGTGAGGTCTACCTGTGAAGGAAGGAGGGTAGATAAAGTGTGCAGGGTTTTTCATCTGGTTTGGTTATAATAGAAGATCAATTTGTGTTAGTAGCTCATTTGTGTCCGACTCTTTGTGATCCCATGGACTGTAGCCCACTAGGCTCCTCTGTCCATGGAATTCTCCAGGCAAGAATACTGAGTGGGTTGTCATTCCCTTCTCCAGGGGATCTTCCCCACTCAAGGATGGAACCCAGGTCTCCTGCATTGCAGGCAGATTCTTTACCATCTGAGCCAGCAGGGAAGCCCAAGAAGAGCAATATCTGCATATTAATTTTCCCAGAGGAAGACACCTGTGGGACATGAGCCATTGCAGAACAGGGCAATTAGCTAAATGAAGCCCCCAAGGAAATGAGGCCATATGGACCAGAAGGATCCATCCTGGGCAATAATGTGCATCCAACTCCCGGGAGAGAATTCAGGACTCAGCCTTTTACCAAGTAACCTGTGTTCCACTTCCTTTCAGGGAACTTGGATGTGACCTCTGTGACTTACCCATGTCTCACATTAGCAGAAACTTTTCATCCTGTCCCTGGCCAGGACTCTTGTCTTACTCATTTTGGAATCGTTTCCAGCCTGGGGCAGCCAAGGAAGAGCCGCTGAAGAAATTATTTTCTAACTTGAAACAAAATGTCTGAAATGGAGGATCAAAATCTTTTAGCTGGGACTTCCCTGGTGGTCCAGTGGTTAAGAACCTGTGTGCCAATGCAGAGGACGTGGGTTTGATCCCTGGTCCAGGAAGATCCCAAATGCTGCATGACAACTAAGTCCATGTAACACAGCTAGTGAAGCCTGAATGCCTAGAGCCTGAGCTCTGCAACAAAGAGTAACCCCTATTCGCTGCAATCAGAGAAAGTTCACACACAGCAAAGAAGACCCAGGGCAACCACACAAAAAAAATTAGTTTTAATTAATTAATTAAAAATAAAACTTTTAGCCAAAAAGAAATTGGTGATCAATGGAACAATCAGAAAAATATTTTGGGGTGTGTGCTGAGTCCTGCATAGCAGAGTGAATGAGAGCCTAGGAGAGGTGGGTTTTGTGAGGGAGGAGGAGGATTAGATGGTTGGCATTCTTGCTAAGCAGGACCCATGGAATATGGGGAAAAGAGGTCTGCTTGTGAGATAGAACCAAGACAACCCACATCAGCGTGGTACAGGTCTTTATACTTTACACAGTTGGGTCATAGCCACCATCTTGTGTGGTCATCACAGACCCTGTGAGGCAGATAAGGATTGGTAGCCCATTTCACAGACAAACGGCAAAGGAAGCTGAGCCCAGCAAGGGACATAGGCTGTGGAAGACCTCAGAGTGTGCTGGTGGCTGGCTGTCCTTGCTTCTGACTCCAGCATCCCAGCCTCTCTCCATCCCAGGATGAGCTCCAAAAGGAGCTTGGGTTCAAAAGCTGCCTGCTAGCAGAAATCAAGTCCTGAACCTGAAGGAAAAGTTGTGCAAGTGTTAAGAGGGTTGGAACTCTCAGTCCTCCCCGCTCCCTACCCCTCACCTGCAGAGAGAGAAGAGGGGCTTGAGATTGAGTTCAATCACCAATGGCCAATGATTCAATCAATTCTGCCTATGTAATGAAGCTTCCAAAAGGATGGGGTTCAAGGAGTTTCTGGTGGATGAGCACTTGGAGATTTGGGAAGACTGATTCAAGGGAAAGGGTACAGGAGCTCCGAGCTCCTTCCCACATACCTTGCCCTATACATCTATCTCTTCATTTGGCTGTTCATCCATTTCCTTTATGATATCCCTTATAATAAACTGGCAAACATAAAGAAAAAAAAAAGAGGAAAAGTTGTGAAACATGAAAGCAGAATTTGTGGGTCATCAAGAGAAGATCTTTGGCAGAAGGCTTACTGAGGCTTGAGGTTGAACCACCCTCTTGGATATCAAAACCTCAACAACAACAACAAAAAAAAACAACAAAATCAAAACAAACAAGGACATCAAAACCACATCAATGAGGCTGCACTCGCTGGGTGTGGGTCCAAGCCCTAGGCTCAGGGAATCAGTGTCAAGTGCTCACACAGCTAGTCTGCTCAGCTCCATCCTCATGTGACAGCAATCACAAGCCATCATTCTGAATCCTCCCCAGCTTCCCTTAGTCTCCCCAGGGCCCCTCAGCTCACTCAGCCCCACCAGTCCCTTTGCAGACACCCCAGACATGCTCAGATGCCATCACGAGCCTGTACCAGTGCTCTGGCTGTGCCCTCTGTGGTGTGAGCACCATGTTGGGCTGATGACTTCTGCTCTGGGATTACCCAGACTAATCTGGGACCCGAACCTATTCCTCCCTGGGACTCAACTTAGGGGCTGAGCTTCTCCTGGGGCCAAAGTTCTAGTCAGTCCACTTGAATTTCTCTCTTTCTGCCCAAAGGTTCAACTCTTTGCCCTACTCATGGGGCCCAAGCACAGTGTTGTGAATTGTTTTGTCAATCTACTGTCTATGCAGAAGCTCTTTGCCTCTTTCATTAGCTATATATATATATATATATATATATATATATATATAACTGAAATGTAGTTGATTTACAATGGTGTGTTAATTTCTGCTGTACAGCAAAGGGATATATGTATATATATGTGTGTATATATATATATATATATATATATATATATATATCTCCATTAGCTTGGTCTCATGGGTCCATGGGGTCACAAAGCCTCAGACATGACTGAGAGACTAACACTTTCACACTTTCATATATATATGTGTGTATTCTTTTTTATACTCTTTCCCATTATAGTTTATCCCTGGATGCCTCTTCCATTAGCTTTGACTCCAAGTCCTCTAAGCTTTGTGAAATCCAGAGTTTTTCTTTTCTCAAGCCCCAGCTCTCACCCTGAAAAGCTATAGCTCTCACTCCATAGGCTCTCTTGTACACAAAAGTCTCCGCAACCATTGTCTGTGCTGTGGGCTTACAAAAGCCCACAGCGTAGAAACTAAAAGCCAGGTCAGAGGCTCTGTGTCATGGCGTCCTGGGCCCCTGAGAAAAGCGTACCCAGGAAGCTTGGGTAGTGGGGTGGAGGTTGAGGTAGAGAGAATTCTACCCACACATAGCACAGGAGAAAAATATTACTGTACTGACATAGTTAAAAGAGGGCACCCTGAAGCAGTGAGCAAAGGAAGGTTTTTAGTCAATAAAAGGTATTGGAACAATTGCTAAGCTGTTTGGAAACACAAGTCCACCTTATTCTTCACTTCATGTCATTCATCAGCATCAGGTTTAGGCAGATTAAGGATTTAAATTAAAAAATCACATGTGAATAAAGTAGAATTGAATATGCATCCCAAAACTCTGGATAAGTGTTACCTTCTAAGCTTAAAAGTAAGGGAAGCATTCACAAAGAAAAGACAGAGAAAACAAGTTTGAAATTCTGGACTTATGTATAAGGACACTGAAAACAACTTCTAAAGATGTCAGGCTGAGGGTTAATATCCTTAGTGTTTAAGAATCCATACAAATTGAGTTTTAAAAATTCACATCAGTGCTGTATAAACGTGAAGGGAGAGGAACACTCAATTAACAGAAGATTAATTTTTTATGGCTCATAGGTTGAACCTATTTTCCAATATCTAATTATTTTTTAAAAAGTAAATTAAAACAACAGTGAGATAACACTTTTTGCCCATCACAGAGTGAAGAAAAAATTTTTAATGAGACTACCCCATGCTGGCTAGGGTGTGATGAAACCATCAATAATGCTGATGGGAATGTGAATTACTACAGCCTTTGACCCGGTAATTACTCTTATGACACTCCCTCAAAAGAAAATAATCTCAAATTGACAAAGATTTATGTACAAAGAGATGTAGTGTGGCCTTGTTTATAACAACAAAAATCGAAACAACCAAAATAACCAACTATTGGGCAAGTGTTAAGCAAATTATTTTATATCCAGTCAAATGGATATAAATCAATTAATCATGATTTTTGCCAAGAGATTTGGAAAATTTTTATGATATAAAAGTGGAGCAGCAAGTGCGAAACCAGAGTGCAAAATGTGTTCCAGACATCATCTTGGCTCAGGAAACAAACAAATACTTTAAAAAGACTGAAAGGAAATGTGTTGGGACCCTAAAAACAAGGGCATAGAACTCAGGACAATTTTGTAGAAGACAGGGAAGTAAATGGCCAAGCCCTAGAACATGCCAGAGAGGGTCCTACTTGTCTTCTCAAATTCAAAGAAATCTAGAGAAGAGGAAAAGTGGAGTCTTACTTCACCCTGGTTGCCTGGTTCAGCCTGCCCTTATGTTGAAAGAAAGAATTACGCTGGCCACTGATCCCAAGGGACGGATTGGAAGTTTGAGATTAGCAGATGCAAACTACAATATTAAACACAGAATGAATAAACAACAAGGTTCTATGATATAGCACAAGGAATTATATTCAATATCCTGAGATAAACCATAGTGGGAAAGAAAATTTTTAAAATATATACATGCATACATATATATATATATATATATATATGTATATCTCACTTTGCTGTATAGCAGACATTAACACAACATTGTAAATCCACTATACACCAATTAAAAAGAAATAAAATAAAAAAGAAATTTGCCATTTGATCAGTACATTCAGAGCAACTGACCAAGAGCAGTGGTGGGGAGTTACTACTGAACCATACCAGAAGGTAGGATATTATCTTAACAACAGTGAAGAACCACGAAGGAACCTTTGTGATCTTGGGTTAGGCAAGGTTTCTTAGATATGATGAAAAAAGTAACAGTCATAAAAGAATAAACTGATAAATTGGATTTCATCAAAATTAAAAACTTACATTCTTTGAAAGACACTAGTGAGAGAAAGAAATAACCAACCTCAGACTGGAAGAAAATATTTGTGAGTCTTAAACCTGACAAAGGACTTGTAGCTAAAATTTACTTTATATATCAATTTTTAAAACCTAATTAAAGATGAGCAAAAGATTTGAATAGTTACTTCACCAAAGATTTATGGATGACAAATAAACACATGACAAGATGCTCAACATTATTGGTCATTCAGTTCAGTTCAGTCGCTCAGTCGTGTCCGACTCTTTGCGACCCCGTGAACTGCAGCACACCAGGCCTCCCTGTCCATCACCAACTGCTGGAGTCCACCCAAACTCATGTCCATTGAGTCGGTGATGCCATCCAACCATCTTATCAGTCTTAAACCTGACAAAGGACTTGTATCTAGAATTTATATATCAATTTTTAGAAACTAATTAAAGATGAGCAAAAGATTTGAATAGTTACTTCACCAGTTACACAGCTGGTGGCTGTGATGGTGGATGGCTGCGGGTGGTACACAGGCTCAGTGGCTGCAGCCCCATGCCCGAGGCCAGGGGCAGCAGCCGAGAGGAGCTACCCCACGTCCAAGGTAAGGAGCAGCAGCTGTGCTTTGCTGGAGCAGCGGTGAAGAGATTCCCCACATTCAAGGTAAGAGAAACCCAAGTGATACTGTAGGCACTGAGAGAGGGTATCAGAGGGCAGACAGACTCAAACCACCATCACCGACAACAGGCCAGTCTGATGACACAGACCACAGCCTTGACTAACTCAATGAAACTAAGCCATGCCATGTGGGGCCACCCAAGACGGACGGGTCATGGTGGAGAGGTCTGACAGAATGTGGTCCACTGGAGCAGGGAATGGCAAACCACTGCAGTATTCTTGCCTTGAGAACTCCATGAACAGTGTGAAAAGGCAAAAAGATAGGACACTGAGAGATGAACTCCCCAGGTTGGTAGGTGCCCAATATGCTATTGGAGATCAGTGGAGAAATAACTCCAAAAAGAATGAAGGGATGGAGCCAAAGCAAAAACAACACCCAGTTGTGGATGGTACTGGGGATAGAAGCAAGGTTCAATGCTGTAAAGAGAAATATTGCATAGGAACCTGGAATGTTAGGTCCATAAATCAAGGCAAATTGGAAGTGATCAAACCGGAGATGCAAGAGTGAACGTCGACATTCTAGGAATCAGAGAACTCAGATGGACTGGAATGGGTGAATTTAACTCAGATGACCATTATATCTACTACTGCGGGCAGGAATCCCTTAGGAGAAATGGAGTAGCCATCATAGTCACAAAAGAGTCCGAAATGCAGTACTTGGATGCAATCTCAAAAACGACAGAATGATCTCTCTTCGTTTCCAAGGCAAACCTTTCAATATTGGTCATTGCTGCTGCTGCTGCTGCTGCTAAGTTGCTTCAGTCATGTCCGACTCTGTGCAACCCCATAGACAGCAGCCCACCAGGCTCCCCCATCCCTGGGATTCTCCAGGCAAGAACACTGGAGTGGGTTGCCATTTCCTTCTCCAATGCATGAAAGTGAAAAGTGAAAATGAAGTCGCTCAGTTGTGTCCAACTCTTCGTGATCCCATGGACTGCAGCCCAACAGGCTCCTCTGTCCATGGGATTTTCCAAGCAAGAGTACTGGAGTGGGTTGCCATTGCCTTCTCCATATATTGGTCATTAGGGAAATGCAAATTAAAACCACGATGGGATGTCACTGCATGCCTGTTGGAATGTCTAAAATTAAAAAGAATGATTATACCAAGTGATGATGAAGCTGTTCAGCAACTAGAACTCTCATACATCGTGGGTGAGAATGTAAAATGGTACACTTTGGAACCTAATTGGACTGTTTCTTTACAAGTTAAACACACACCTATTGTATGATCTAGTTATACTTCTTGATATTTACCCCAAAGTAATGAAAGCATGTTGGAGAAGGCAATGGCAACCCACTCCAGTACTCTTGCCTGGAAAATCCCATGGATGGAGGAGCCTGGTAGGCTGCAGTCCATGGGATCACGAAGAGTTGGACACAACTGAGCGACTTCATTTTCACTTTTCACTTTCATGCATTGGAGAAGGAAATGGCAACCCAATTGTTGCCATTTGGGTTGGTACATGCATGTTCATAGCAGTTGTATTTGTAATAGCCACAAACTGGAAACCAGCCTGAAAATCCATCAACAGTTGAATGGATAAACAATCTGTGGTACACCCATACAATAGAATACTACTCAACATTAAAAAGGAATAAACTATCAGTACACAACAAATTAGATGAATCTCAAAGTAATTATGCTGAGTGAAATAAGCCAGAATAAACAAGAATATATCTATCTCTATTTATATAAAATTCTGGAAATTGCAAATTAATATATATTGACAGGAAGCAGATTAGTGGTTGTCTAAGGAATAGAGGAAGAAAGTTAGATGGGAAAGAAAGAGAAGTCAGTTAAGTCACTCAGTCATGTCTGACTCTTTGTCAGACTCTTTGTCTTTGACCCCACGGACTGCAGCACGCAGTTTACTCAAACTCATGTCCATCAAGTCGGTGATGCCATCCAACCATCTCATCCTCTGTCGTCCCCTTCTCTTCTCACCTTCAATCTTTCCCAGCATCAGGGTCTTTTCCAATAAGTCAGCTCTTCACATCAGGTGGCCAAAGTATTGGAGTTTCACCTTCAACATCAGTCCTTCCAAAGACTATTCAGGACTGATTTCCTTTAGGATGGATGGACTGGTTGGATTTCCTTGCAGTTCAAGGGACTCTCAAGAGTCTTCTCCAACACCACAGTTCAAAAGCATCAATTCTTCGGCACTCAGCTTTCTTTATAGTCCAACTCTCACATCTATACATAACCACTGGAAAAACCATAGTTTTGACTAGATGGACCTTTGTTGGCAAAGTAATGTCTCTACTTTTAAATATGCTGTCTAGGTTGGTCATAACTTTTCTTCCAAGGAGCAAATGTCTTTTAATTTCATGGCTGCAGTCACCATCTTCAGTGATTTTGGAGCCCCCCAAAATAAAATCTGTCACTGTTCCCCCATCTATTTGCCATGAAGTGATTGGACCAGATGCCATGATCTTAGTTTTCTGAATGTTGAGTTTTAAGCCAACTTTTTTACTCTCCTCTTTCACTTTCATTAAGAGGTTCTTTAGTTCTTCACTTTCTGCCATAAGGGTGATGTCATCTGCATATCTAAGGTTATTGATATTTCTCCCGGCAATCTTGATTCCAGCTTGTGCTTCATCCAATCCAGCATTTCTCATTATATACTCTGCATATAAGTTAAGTAAGCAGGGTGACAATACACAGCCTTGACGTACTCCTTTCCCTATCTGGAACCAGTCTGTTGTCCCATGTCCAGTTCCAACTGTCGCTTCTTGACCTGCATACAGATTTCTCAAGAGGCAGGTCAGG
The DNA here is from genome assembly GCF_032452875.1 of Bos javanicus. Taxonomy (NCBI): domain Eukaryota; kingdom Metazoa; phylum Chordata; class Mammalia; order Artiodactyla; family Bovidae; genus Bos; species Bos javanicus. Next base: position 66,385,470 of record NC_083880.1, on the reverse strand, counting down.
TGGTCTGGTATTCCCATCTCTTTCAGAATTTTCCACAGTTTATTGTGATCCACACAGTCAAAGGCTTTGGCATAGTCAATAAAGCAGAAATAGATGTTTTTCTGGAACTCTCTTGCTTTTTCGATGATCCAATGTGAAGGTGAAGTCCCTCAGTTGTGTCTGACTCTTTGTGACCCCATGGATTGTAGCCTATTAGGTTCCTATGTCCATGGGATTTTTCAGGCAAGAATACTGGAGTGGGTTGCCATTTCCTTAGATGTTGGCAATTTGATCTCTGGTTCCTCTGCCTTTTCTAAATCCAGCTTGAACATCTGGAAGCTCACGATTCACATACTGTTGAAGCCTAGCTTGGAGAATTTTGAGCATTACTTTGCTAGCATGTGAGATGAGTGCAATTGTGCAGGAGTTTGAGCATTCGTTGGCATTGCCTTTCTTTGGGACTGGAATGAAAACTGACCTTTTCCAGTCCTGTGGCCACTACTGAGTTTTCCAAATTTGCTGGAGAAGAGGAGATCACAAAAGGCTTCAAGAAATCTTTTTCGGCAACGGGTATGTTCATTATCTTGACTGCTGTTGGTTTCATGGGTGTGTTGTTGTTCAGTCGCTTAGTCATGTCTCACTCTGCGACCCCTTGGACTGCAGCATGCCAGGCCTCCCTGTTCCTCACCATCTCCCGGAGTTTGCCCAAGTTCATGTTCATTGCATCAGTGATGCCGTCCAGCTATCTCATCTTCTGACCTCATCTTCTCCTTCTGCCCTCGATCTTTCCCAGCATCAGGGACTATTCATGGGTGTACACATATGGAAAAACTTTCCAGACTTTAAGTAGGTGCAGTATTTGTATGTCAGTTGTACCTCAATAAAACTATTAAATAAATAGGAAAATAGGACTTGTACTGGTGCAGCATGGTATCAGGGACTTTTCCTCAATTTCTCATCTCTATATTCAATTTCCCTGGAACCCAGACGAACCCCTGCCCTTCCTGGGCCAATAAATTCCCTTTTTGCCTGAGTTGTTTCAAGCTTGGTTTCTGTTGCTTACAACCAACATTGTAGACATTCTGTTGTAACCAACGTTGCTTACAACCAATATTCTGAATGGAGATAATGCCTGGAGTGTTTTTAAGGACAGAAGACGGAGACTGTAACCTCATCTTAGGAACCCAGAATTGGTAGAAGGTGGTCAGGAAGAAGATGCCTAGAGAAGATGATCCTTCAGCTGATTTCTCAAGGAGTAGGGACTGCAAAAGTTCCTAGACAGAGGGAGAAGCATGAACAATGCCATTGAGGACAGGCACTGTGAGCTGTGTGGTTGGGACATTTGGGGGCTGCCTGGAATTTGGGGTGAGAGAGGCACTGTTGGAAAACGAGACTGAAAATTCAACAGGGAACAAGATATTTGTTTTGCAGGGATCTCACTGGCTTCCATGGTGGCCCAGATGATAAAGGATCCTCCTGCAGTGTAGGAGACCCGAATTCGATACCTGGGTTGGGAGGATCCCCTGAAGAAGGGAATGTATTCTTGCCTGAAGAATTCCATGGACAGAGGAGCCTGTCGGGCTACAGTCCATGAGTCAGACATGACTAAGGGACTAACACTAACACTAACCAACAGGGGCTTGGAGAAGCACGTGGACTGAGGAGGGGTCATTGCCACGGTTCAGAGTTGACTTTGAGGAGCCCGTGGACACCTGGGGGAGGTGACCAGCAGGGAGTCAAGGCTAGAAGTCTGGTTCTCAGGTGAACATGTCACCTGGATCACAGTCAATGGCTGTGACTTGGGAAGCCTTAGAGGTAAAGAGAGCCCATCAGAGTCTGAAGATCTCCAACTCGCAACTTCAGGGGCTGTAGAGCCCGGGGCGCCTACAAAAGCCGTGGAGAGAAGGAAATGTCAGAGCCACATGGCCACGTGAGCAGAGCTGAGAGCAGGTTGTCATGGAAACTGAGCTAGTGAAGCATTTCTAGGAGAGAGGGATCAGCAGGACCAAAGGTAGCAGAAATTCCAAAGCATTGAAAGCTGAAAATTTTCTTTTGATTTGGCAATTAGAGGGACATTGATGAGCTTAATAAGAATAATTTCAGGGGATTGTGGGCCAGTGAGGGGGGAGAGATAGAAAGGGATCAAGGAGGTAAAATGGATCAGAGTTGGTGATGGGGTGCACATTGGAGGAGGAGGGGACAGCGTCAAGCAAGACCCCCCTGCCCAGGATTCTGGCCTCTGAAGGGACTGGACAGTAGTGGGCAACACTGAAAGAGGAAGATCTGTTTGGGACATCTTTATCTAGTGAACATGTTTTGGCTTCGACAATGTGCCACACACTGTTCTAAGAGCTTTACTTGTATTACTTCATTTATCCTTGTAACTATCCTATGAGGATAGGATAGCTACACACTCATTTATCGCCATTTACGCATGAAGAAACAGACACAGAAAACAGACACAGAGGTGGAGAAAGTTGCCCACAGCAAGGAAGGGCAGAGTACGGATTTGAAGCCAGAAAAACCAGGCAAGTAGGGGTGAGGTCCCCGACCCCTGCCCCAAGATAAACAAATAGGGATCAAGGAGGCAGGTGGATCTAGGCTGGGGATGGGGTGGGGGGCTGGAGGGGGCTCGGGCTGGAGGTATAGGAGCAGCCCCACACAGGGGAGGGCCTTGATTTGCCTGCAGCCAGTGCTGGTAGGGGGTACATACTGGGGGTCACTGGGTCCAGAAGGGGATCAGAGCTTTAGGGATGGGTGATACTGCGGCCCAGACCATGCCAGCATTTAGATGAATTTGAGCAAATTCCAGGAGATAGGGAAGGACAGGGAAGCCTGGGGTGCTTCAGTCCATAGGGTCGCAAAGCGCTGGACATGACTTAGTGACTGAACATATGCACATCAGGGAGATTGGAAAGGCAGGGAAGGGGCCTTTCCTGGTGGTCCAGTGGCTAGGTCTCCATGCTTTCACTGCCTGGGTTCAATCCCTGGTCGGGGAACTAAGATCCCACAAACCTAGGGGCTGGTTTGTGGGATCTTAGGACAAAAGAAGAAGCAGGGCCAGAGGGTAGATAGGGTAGATGGGGATTCAAAATTCAAAACCTACAAAGGAATGGATGCAGGTGACAAATGTCCCTCGGGGGCCTCTGCCCCTCTCTGTTCCCCTGGTCCCCTCCGTAAAGGCAGCCAGCATCTCCTTCCAGAGGCAGAAAAGAAAAAGTCACCATGTGGAATTCTGGAATTCACAGGAAAAAGAAATCTCAGAGTATGGAAACTGAAGGGGAAGGACGCCTTGCCAAGCGAGTGATGGAGCAGAGGGACACAGGAGCCGGGGGTCCCATGGGGAGCAGGGAAATTAGTTTTGGACGAGAACGCATGTTTCATTGAATGGAACAAAATTAAATCGTCCTCCTGCTGCCAAGTACCGTGAGCTCAGCCTTCTCCCGGCTCTCGGGGCGCCCGCCCCCGGCGGCTGCTCCCGCTCCCCGGAGTCTGTCCTGCCCCACAGCTGGAGCCCTGGCCCTGCCTTTGAAACACTCCACACCTGGCAGCCGAATTAATCCCGCCAGCTGCTCAAGAAACGTTTTCTGACATGAAATGAGATGTCTGAAAGGCAGCTCAATCTTCTTTTTTAATTACTGAAACCAATTGGAGTGTCAAGGGCACATGAATGGAAGCTCTAGGGCTGAGGGACAGGAGGTGGCCGGGGACGGGGGTTGCGGGGGGAGAAGCAGGGCAGAGACCAGGCTGCCCACCCTGAAAGTTCCTGAAGCTCTGGCTGCCTGTGGTCTCAGAAAGTGAAGCTGCAGCTGCAGGACCATCATTCCCAGAGTTGCCAGGCCCTTCTCATGGTGAGTGGGGGTGTTTGCCCCCCTCACCTTAGCAGACCCCCATTCATCAGGGCAGGGGCTACACCACTCGGAGGCCCAAAGGACTGAGATGCACTTAGAGTTGGGGTCACTGTGTCCCCTAGTGCCTTCCCTCAGCCTCCTTCTGTGACTCCTGGTGATGCCCCCACCCACTGGGCTTCAGTCCTCTGGTTGTAGAAACGGTGAGTGGGCTTTGCAGGGAGAGCTGGCACTGGGTGACCTCTCCTTGCTGGCTTCCACCATTTTTGCCCTGACCACGTTGGACTCCCAGCATCCATCTCTATCTCTAGTGATGCCCTGGTGGCCACTTAGGACCCAGGTCACTGTCCATGGGACCCCATTGTCCAAAACATTCCAGCATCATGGCACCAGAGCAAGGGGGCACATGGGGTCAGTGGGCCTCCTCAAAGACAAGCTTCTGGTAGGTTGAAGGGGTGAGGGCTGGGCCCTGGGGTCCTCCTAAACCTGGCAGGGGGTGTGTCCTTGGGGAACCAGGAGTTCACAGGTGAGTCTTGCACAGCCTCACTGAGTGCTGAGAGCTGCATCCAGTGCGGTCCCTGCCACCCTGGCAACACCTGGCCCCCTATTCCTGCTGCCTCGGAAAGTGGCTTTCCAAGGCCTCATTAAGTGCCGTGATCCCTGAGATGGAGGAACCTGAGAAGCTGTTCTGAGGCACTAACATTTTTTATGTACATTTTAGGCTTGTTTTGTTTGTGGCTGCACTGGGTCTTAGCTGTGGCTTGTGGGATCTAGTGCCCTGATCGGGGTTTGAACATGGGCCTCCCCCATTGGGAGTGCAGAGTCTTAGACACTGGATCACCAAAGAAGTCCCATTTTAGTATTTTTAATTGAAAATCAAACCTGCATGGAGTGAGTGCCCTGGTTTCCCTCCTCAGAGACCTCCCCTGTCACCAGGTTGTCATGAATCTTTGGGACCCTCACCAGGCTGACATCAAAAGAAGGGGAGTGGAGAGACTGGAGGTGCACAGAATGAGTTGACCCATCAGATGTGGGGTGCCTGAGGGAGGCCAGTGGGGTGCTAGAGCCTGGGCTCCCATCAGTTCTTCAGCATTCAGCCTTCTTTATGATCCAAGTCTCGTATTCGTACATGACTACTGGAAAAACCATAGCTTTGACTATGTGGGCCTTTGTCGGCAAAGTGATGTCTCTGTTTTTATTACACTGTCTAGGTTTCCCCAGTGGCTTAGCTCATAAAGAATTTGCCTGACAATGCAGGAGACAAGAGATGTGGGTTCGATCCCTGGGTCCGGAAGATTCCCTGAAGAAGGAAATGGCAACCCACTCCAGTATTCTTGCCTGGAAAATTCCATGGACAGAGGAACCTGGCTGGATACAGTCCATGCAGTGGCAAAGAGTCAGACATGACTGAGCACGCATGCCTAGGTTTGTCATAGCTTTTCTTCCAAAGAGAAAGCTTTTCTTAATTTTATGACTGTTGTCACCATCCACAGTGATTTTAGAGCCCAAGAAAATAAAATTTGTCACTGCTTCCACTTTTTCCCCTTCTATTTGTCATGAAGTGGTGGGACCAGATGCCATGATCTTAGTTTTTTGAATGTTGAGTTTTAAGACAGCTTTTTCACTCTCCTCTTTCACCCTTATCAAGAGGCTCTTTAGTTCCTCTTCACTTTCTGCCATTAGAGTGGTGTCATCTGCATATCTGAGGTTGTTGATATTTCTCCCTGCAATCTTGATTCCAGCTTATGATTCATCCTGGCATTTCTCATGATTTACTCTGCATTTAAGTTAAATAAGCAGGGTGACAATATACAGCCTTGTGGTACTTCTTTCCCAATTTTGAACCAGTCAGTTTTTCCATGTCCAGTTCTAACTGCTGCTTCTTGACCCGCATACAGGTTTCTCAGGAGACAAGCAAGGTGGCCGGCTATCCCCATCTCTTCAAGAATTTTCCACAGGTTGTGATCCACGAAATCAAAGGCTTAAGCATAGTTAATGAAGCAGAAGTAGACGTTTTTCTGGAACTCCCTTGCTTTCTTCATGATCTAACGAATGCTGGAAATTTGATTGTTCCTCTACCTTTTCTAATCCCAGCTTGTACATCTGGAAGTTCTTGGTTCACATACTGCTCAAGCCTAGCCTGGAGGATTTTGAGCATAACCTTGCTAGCATGTGAAGTGAAAGCGATTGTATGGTAGTTTGAACATTCTTTGGCATTGCTCTTCTTTGGTACTGAAATGAAAATAGACCTTTTCCAGTCCTGTGGCCACTGCTGAGTTTTCCAAATTTGTTGACATATTGAATGTAGCGCTTTAACAGCATCATCTTTTTGGATTTGAAATAGCTCAACTGGAATTCCATCGCCTTAAACTAGCTTTGTTTGTAGTTATGCTTCCTATGGCCCACTTGACTTCACCGTCCAGGATGTCCGGCTCTAGGTCAGTGATCACACCGTCATGGTTATCCGAGTCATTAAGATCAATGGCTCACATCAAAAAAAAAAAGAAAAAAAAAAGGCCATCAACACCACATTGCCGATTCCCAAACATCCAGCCTACCCAGCCCAGCACTGGACTCCACATCCAGGTAATAGCAGCCACCTGATGTCAACTGTCCAACTCATGCTGAAATGTGGGATTCATCCCTGACTCCAGCCCTCCCATGCCTCTCCTGACAATCAGAACCAAGTCCAGCCTGTTCAGTCTGGCTGACATTTCTTAGACCTGCCCCCTGATTTCCATCCTCACTGCCTGGTCCAGGTGCTATTCTCACTCTGCTCAGGACTGCGACAACCCCTGACCTCTGCCCCCAGGCTCACTCTGGCTTAAAACAATCTCCGCTGCTTCAAACAATCAGTGGCTCCTCACTGCTCTTAGAATAAAAATGATACTGCATGATTCTGCCCTCTGCCCTCTTTTCCGGCCTCATCGCCCACCATCCTGCCCTTCACTCACTACTCTCCCACTGCAAGGGCCCATTAATCCCTCCCATGTCATCCTCTACTTCCTGCTTCAGGGCTTTTGCGCTTGCTATTTTTGCTGTTTGAACTAACCTCCCTTTGCGGTGTGCCTCTCTCTCATAGTCAAAGCTATGGTTTATCCTGCAGTCATGTTTGAATGTGAGAGCTGGACCATAAAGAAAGCTGAGCAATGAAGAACTGATGCTTTCGAACTGTGGTGCTGGAATAGACTCTTGAGAATCCCTTAGACTGCAAGGAGATCAAACCAGTCAATCCTAAAGGAAATCAACCCTAATATTCATCGCAAGGACTGATGCTGAAATCGTTCATTGATTTCCTAAAGGAAATCAACCCTAATATTCATCGCAAGGACTGATGCTGAAGCTGAAGCTCCAATACTTTGGCCATTTGATGAAAAAGGCCAACTCACTAGAAAAGACCCTGTTGCTGGGAAAGATTGAGGGCAGGAGGAGAAGGGGATGACAGACGATGGGAAGGTTTGATGGCATCACTGACTCAATGGACATGAGTTTGAGCAAACTCCAGGAGATGGTGAAGGACAGGGAAGCCTGGTATGTTGCTGTTCATGGGCTTGCAAAGAGCTGGACACAACTGAGCGAATGAACAACAACAGCTCTGTCTACTTCAACCCACTAACACCGGTGAAGGTTCTGTCTCAGCTCAGACATCACTTCTCGGGGAAGGCTTCCTTGAAGGCCACCGTAAGCACCTGATCTGTCTCCCTCATTGCTTATTTTTTGTAAGATTGCTTGTCAGTAGGAGTCTTTTCCCCTGCAGACGGGATGCTCCATGAGGACCAGGATTGGGGCTGTTCTATTCCCCAGCATTTTCTTCTCTTGGCCATGCCACATGGCATGTGGGATTTTAGTTTCCCTGATCAGAAATCAAGCCCCTGCCCCCTGCAGTGGAACCGAGGAGTCTTAACCACTGAACAGCCAGGGAAGTCCCCCTCACTAAGTATTTTCTGATTGGCTAAATGTATCCAAGTGGAGATATTAACCAGCAGCCACCCTGTGCCAGGCAAAAATGCAGGAGATACAGCTGAAGATGCCAAAAACCCTTGACCACATGGAGCTCACAAGCAAGGATAGGAGACAGACAGCCAACAGGCACACAAATAACAACATCCTTGCCTTCAGTGATCATAAATGTGATGACAAAATGCAGGATGAGGGCAAGAGGCCGAGACTAGCTAGAGTTTTCCTTGCTTATGGGTTGGGGGAAGGGTCAGGCTGTTTAGATGGGATAGGCAGAGAAGTCCTCTCTGAGGAGTTGGCATTTGGTCAAAGATGTAAATGACACGAGGGAGTGAGTGATATAAGGACCGGGGGGAGGAAGTGTGCCAGAAAGGGGGAGTGTATTAGTTTGCTAGGGCTGCATAACAAGTACTACAATTTCAGCAACAGAAATTCTAGGGGCGAGAAGTCCAAGTTTAAGGCACTGGCAGGCTCAGCTCCATCCTAAGGCTGCAATGGAGGATCTACCCCACGTCTTCCTCCTGCCTTCTGGAGGTTCTTTGGCGTTCTTTGGCTTGAAAACAGAGCCATCACCCTGATCTCCACTATCATCTTCACCTGGTTTTCTTCCTATCTGCCTGTGTCTAGATTTCTTATAAGGACATCAGTTGCACTGGGTTAGAGGCCCACCTGACATCAGTATAACCTCATTTTAATTTATTACATCTGCAGTGACCTTATTTTCAAATAAGGACAAATTTGGAGATGCTGGGGGTTGTGACATCAACATATGAATTTGGGGGAACTCAATTCAACCCATAACAGAGAGACTTTAGAACAAGGGACCTGCAGTTGGTCAGGCTGATGTGCTCCCAGAATGGCAAAGGGCCAGTGAGCAAAGCTGGGAGTGAGAGAGCAAACAGAGAGCAAACAGAGAGCAAAGCTGGGAGTGAGACAGGCAGGCACCCCAACCTTGTTGGTGTTTATTCCAAGTGCAGTGGGGAGCATCGTGGCTCTGAGATATGATTTCCATTTGTAAAGGCCCTTCTGGGGACTTCCCTGGTGTTCCAGTGGCTAAGACTCTGCACTCCCAATGCAGGGGGCCATGTTTGATCCCTAGTCAGGGAAATGGATCCCACATGCAGCAACTAAAGAGTTCCCATAGCCACAACTAGAAGACTGGGTGCAGCCAAATAAATATTTTAAAATATATATGTTCTGGCTGCTGCGTGGAGAGGAATGTGGGGGCCCTTTCAACTAGAGAGGGGGTGAGGAGGCCCAACTGGAGTGCAGTAGGAGACAAGACACCATTACAGAAGGACAGGCTCCAAGTGTCAGCTGGAAGAGCCGGAAGGCCAGCAGGATTCCTGGAGTCAAGGGCTCTGGGGACCAAGGAGGAGACACGCTAGAAGACCTGAGCCATCTGTGTGCACCCGAGTGGGGAGGGGGCTGGGAGGTGTCTGGCATGGTTGGCATCTGGGGGGCTTAGGTGGCTTGGCCTACAGCTCAGAGGCCAGATCCAACCCAGAACTCAGGCAGAGAAGGAGGAGACAGTCCACAAGGCAAAGACACACAGAGGAGAGGAATCAAGAGCCTTACCCTAGAACTCACCGCCAGAACGGGGCGCTGGATACAGGGAGAGAAGCCCAGCAAGGCTACTCAGACAGGGCTAAGTGGGGGCTAAGGGGGACAGGAGAGGGTGGTCTGCCAAACAAGGGAGCAGGAAGGTGGGAATGGAGAGATGAGGAGAGAATGGTGACCTCCAGGCTTGGCAAGCTTTGGGAAGCTTGGGGGGACCTCTGTGAGAGAAGCTTTTCAGGAGAGGGGGTTGGGGAACAACCAGTTGAGAATACATACACCGCCCCCCCCCGACCCCGAGAAGGGAAGGCAGGAAAGGGAGAAGAGCATGGGCCAGTGGGGCCCTATTGTCTAGAAAGTGAAATGTAATATACTAGTTTTCTGAGAACACACATCAGAGACATTGAGCTAGTGGGGATGTGACAGCTAGGGGCCAGATGGGGCCAAGGGTGTAGGTGAGGGGATTATCATCAGACATGTGTTAAGTTCGACATTTAATTAAACTGCCTCTCTTTCCAGAAAGCTTGATCCCTCTGTGTTCCTCTCCATGGTGATGGGGCCCCACATAGGTACCAGTTTCATCTTTCATCATGGCTGGGGGCACGTGTTCCCCACCTCCTGACACTCTTGCCCACTTGCCATGGTTGATAAAACCAATGAGTGCTGAATATATTTATGTTCAGTTCTCAGTCATGCCTGACCTTTTGTGACCCCATGGACTGTAGCCCTCCAGGATCCTCCATCCATGGGATTTCCCAGGCAAGAACACTGGAGTGGGTTGCCATTTCATACTCCAGAGGATCTTCCCGACCCAGAGATTGAACCTGCATCTCTTGTATCTCCTGCATTGCCAGGTGGATTCTTTACCACTGCACCACTTATTTAGTTTTGTATTAAAGCTTAGTACACAAGACGTACAGCAAGCAAATCTTCCCTTCTCTAAGAAATCTTCCTGACCCAGGGATCCAACTCAGACCTTCTGCATTGCAGGCAGATTCTTTATCTTCTGAGCCACCAGGGAAGTCAAATGATGAACACATCCATGTAACCATCACTCAGGTCAAGATAAAAGCAATTTCAATCCCCTAGAAGTCTTCCAGTTAGCACCCACCACCCCGTGTGCAGTGTGGCCAGAAAACAGCTACAGCAACAAAGCTGTGGCACGTCCATCCAATGGAACAGTTCTCTGCAATAAAAAACAACAAATACTGAAACTTACAACAACGTGGATGAATCTCCAACGCATTATGGTGAGTAAAAGAAGCCCGACCCCAAGAGCTATCCACTCTGTGATTCCGTTTATATGACGTTCTGGAAAAGGCAAAAGTGCAGGACAGAGAACCATGGTAATGCTTGAGGGAATTTGGGGAGGTGGATGAAATGTTTTATATCTCAATTATGGTGGCGGTTATGTAACTATATGTAACTACTGTGTAGGGTAGTAATTACCATCCTGACTTCTCTATCACCCAAGAGTGGTTTTGCTTGTTCTCGAACTTCACATGAATGCAACTGGTGTATACAGTTTTGACAAATGCATATAGTTGCATAACCGCCACCATAACCTACAGCCCATAGGGTCGCAAAGAGTCGGACACGACTGAAGCGACTGAGCATGCGCGCACACACGGGTATGCAGCGGTTCGTGTCTTTTGCCTGTATTTTTGTTGGGTCAACTGGGAGGGTTTTGAGTGGAGGAAGGGCATGATCAGATGTCAGATGTGTGTTCGAGGGCTGGCTGGAGGGGACCAGAATGGATGAGCCTGTGCCCTGGGACCTGGAAGGAGTTGGCGCGTTGTCTGGACGTTGTCTGGCCACACCGGGGGTGACTATGAGGATGGGGGAAGGAGAGAATCTGAAAGGAGTGTGAATGTATTCAGGAGGGGCTGGTAAGCCTTGGCTGTTGTGATGTCCACTGACCTAGATCAGGGTCCCCAGAAGCAAAACATAGGACAAGCATTTAGAGACAGATGGCTTATTAAAGAAGTGGTCTGAAGACAAACTGGTAAGGGAATGGGATGTAGGACAGGAAAGGGGAGGAGACCCATCTCAGATAGGTCCTGCAGAGTGGAGACCCAGCCTGATCCCCTGGGGAGTTCAGGAGGGTTAGGCACACGTCCAAGTTATCACTTCTGGAAGGAAGGCAGCTGGACTTGCACACGCTTGCACCAATCAGGCATCGGCTGAGGGGCTTGGGGGTGCAGAGTGGGGCTGGAGGATGGAGCCCTAAATCCCCATGCACTTTTGGTTCTTAATACCTGTGGGGTGAGTAGCTCCTGACGGATGCCTAAGAATAATCACCCCCTAAAAGCAACTGCATGTGTGAGTTGTGGGAAACCAGACACACCAAAGGTGAGGATTAAAGGGCACAAAAAAAGCCAGTCAAAAGGGATCAGGAAGGATGCCGACAGAGTATCCACACTGTCCAGTCCCGATGACGCATCATAGCACCGAGATCAAGGCAGGCACCTTGCTGATGCTCAACAAACCCTTCGGACTGAGTGAGATGGACACTCAGGAAGAAGGGCCAATTCAAGAGGAAAAAGGAAGGGTTTGGTTTGAGGCCTGATGCCCCGGAGGCAGTGAGGGGGCAGTGGGTGCTTTTAACTAAGGGCCTGGTGCTCGGTTGGAATTCCAAATGGTTGGAATTCTTTTTATTTCAATTTGCTAACCAGGTGTCTCAGTGGGTAAAGAATCTGCCAGCAATGCAGGAGACACAGGAGATGCGAGTTCGATCCCTGGGTCAGGAAGATCCCCTGGAGGAGGGCATGGCAACCCACTCCAGTATTCTTGCTTGGAGAATCTCGTGGACAGAGGAGCATGGCAGGCTGCAGTCCACGGGGTCACAACGAATCGGACATGATTGAAGCAGCTGAGCACGCAGGCACTGGTGCTCGGAGCTGGGCACAGGAAGGGGCGTGGAGAGAGAAGAGGCAGAAGGAAGACTGAGCCACTGGGAGTGCAGGGAAGAGGAGCCACAAAGGGTGAGAAGGTGGCCAGAGATGGGAGAGGGAGACCAAGAGAGACGTTGATGCTGAGGAAATCCAGGGGCGACGAATTTGAGGAAGTAAAGGTTGTCGGCCACCTGGGTTGAAGCCGCTGGCGGGGACCCTATGGGCCGGACTGATGACACCGGCCGGGAAGGTTTCACTTGCCTTGGAGGGCCTGGAGCGAGCCGGAAGGGGCAGCCAGAGACAGACCTGAGAAGGGGCTACTGCAGGCAGAAGGGGCAGGAGCGAGGACGGCTGTTGTAAGAGGGAAGAAGTAGGTGGGGAGGGGGGTGGGGCGGGACGTTGACAGGATCCAGGCCAGGTGGAGGGATTAGTTTTAAACAATACCTCAGTGTTGGGCTGAGCTGCCTGAGGTGAATTAATTAAGTCCTCAGCAGGAAATGTTATCCCCGTGTCCTGGGTGAACTTCCTGGGGTCTCGAATCCTCCCGGGGAAGGGGGGTTGCATCCTGCCTGGGGTCTCCACTTAACTGTGACCACTGCTGGAAGCCCCCCAAGTGGGCAAGCGGGCCAGCGAGTCCCTGGGAGCCCTTGGGAACACCAACTCGAGGGGAAGAAGGTGAGGCCGGCAGGCAGGATGGCAGCGGCTGCAGAGAACAGCTCTCCCAGGAGGGCGAGGAGAGGGACCTGGGGGAGGCCAAGGAGGCGGCCTGGGGGCTGTTGAGAATTCTTATGGGCAGAGAGAAAAGAGCAGGCAGAGAGGGAGGAAACGGAGGAAGAAGAAGAAAGGGGGTGTGAAGACCAAGAAGAGAAGGGCACAGCTGGCCTGAGACATGGGAAAGGTGCTGGCAGAGCGCTCCAGAGATGCTTGGGAGGGGAGTGGGGGGACCGGGGGCCCCCACAAAAAAGCCTCTGTTTACTCCACAGAGAAGGAGCCCAGGTTGTCTGTTGAGCCTGGGGAAGAAAGGGGCACAGGGGTGGGGGTGGTTCAGGCAGAACAGCTGTTGCAAGGGTAGAAAGGGAAGGAGTTTGGGGACCACTTGAGGGGGTGCTGAGCTGCATTTAAGACCTAGCTGGGGTTGGAGAAAATGAATTTATGTTGGCGCCAATCAGCGTGGTGATGTGATTTTCGCCTGCCGTTCTTGGCAGCCCAGAGGTGGAATGGAGAAAACAGATGGTTTTCTGAGCTCCTGCTCATCCACCGTCTAGTTTAATCTGCTGGCAACCTTGGCTGCCTCTGATTTACAGATGGGGAAACTAAGGCCCAGGGAGGGGAGACCACGTGCCCAGGATGTTGCAACAAGGAAGTAAGGTCGAGCCCAGCCTGAGGACCTGGACCCTCTGCTTGGGGCAGACCCCCTGGTCCTGGTGCCTTCTTCTGGTTTGCAGCTCCTTGCCCCCCACCACCCAAATACTAACTGAGCCCACTACCTCGTATGCTCAGAACTGCTCAGCTCAGCTTTGCCTGCTCCCTGAAACCTCTCTGCCAGGGACCAGGAGGAAACAGAGGCTCAGAGATGGCATGTGATTAGTCTGGGGTCACACAGCATGTGACTCAACATCATTAAGATGTCTCCCCAAATTGATGTATAAATTCAACACACCTGCAATCTAAATCTTAGTAGGCTTTTTGTAGACATTGACAAACTGATTATAAAGAAGATAAAGAAATGCAAAGAACATAGAATGGTCTAAAGAATTTTATGAAAAGAAGAACAAAGTAGGAGGACTTGTGGGGCTTCCCCGGTTTCTCAGCAGTAAAAATTCCACCTGCAATGCAGGAGACCAGGGTTCGAGCCCTGGGTCGGGAAGATCCCCTGGAGGAGGGCATGGCGATCCACTCCAGTATTCTTGCCTGGAGAACCTCATGGATATAAGAGCCTGGCAGGCTACAGTCCACAGGCTCGCAGAGTCAGACACAACTAAAGTGACTGAGCACACAAGCACGCATGCAGGAGAACTTGTACTACATAATTTTGAGACTTACTATGAATATACAGAATTGACTATGTGTGGTTCTATTCGATCAAGTGGAATAGAACCACGCATACGTAGTCTATTGATGTTTGGACAAGAGTGCTGAGACAATCGATGGGGAAAGGATGATTTTTCTCAAATGGTTTGGGAACAATTGGAAACCCATATGAAACAAAATTAACCTCAACTCTTACCTCACACTGTGTTCAGAATACATAAAGAACTTCAATAACTCAATACTAAGATTGTCAAGCTGTTTTTTTTTTAAATTGGAGAAGATCTGACCAGATACTTCACCAAAGGAGATATGAGTGGAAGATAAGCATGTGATAAGATGCACAACATCATTGTTATTCTAAAGATGTAAATTAAAACCACAAGGAGATACCACTACACACCCACTAGAATGCTGAAGTTAAAAAGACTGACGATATCAAAGTTTGCAAGACTGTGAAACAACTGGAACTCTCATGCATAGCTAGTGGGAAACATTTTGTCAGTTTCTTATAAAGTTAAATGTGCACAAACCATTCAATCCAGCAATTCCACCCCTATACATTCACCCAAGAGAAATGAAAAACTTGTGAATACAATGAAACACACAATGACCAGCTCACAAACATCATAGTAGCTTTATTTGTAATAGCCTAAAACTAAAAGGGAAAAATAAATGTTCATCAACATGCAAAAGGTTAAGCAAAATTTCATCTGTTTACACATAGGAGTACTACTCAGCAATAAAAAGGAAACTTATACATCCAACAACATGGATAAAATCTCAAAAACATTCAGTTCTCAAAAACATTCAAAAACAAGTCGCTCAGTTGTGTCTGACTCTTTATGACCCCATGGACTGCAGCATGCCAGGCTTCCCTGTCCAACAGCAGCTCCCGGAGCTTACTCAAACTCATGTCCATTGAGTTGGCAACACTGAGCAAAATCAGTCAGACGCAAAACAGTGCACACTACATGATACATATAAAACTCAGGAAACTGAAAATCTAATCTATAGATGATGGAAAACAGATGATTGATTACTTGAGGTGGGGAGTGGTGGGAGAGTGACTGTCAAGGGGCATTGAGAGGAATTTCTGGAGGGATGGAAAACTACATCTTGATTGTAGTGATGTTTACATTGCTGTAATACTTTGTCAAAACTCAGCAAAATGTACACTTAAAATGGATGCATTTTATTATATATAAATGTTATACCTCAATATTTTATTATTCTTTATTATAGTATATAAATTTTATATATTTATATATTATAATAATTTTGTTACAATATAAAAATTATACTTCAAAGTATTATTTAAATTGTCAACACGCAAAAAATTAGAACTCTGCGGACCTTATACTTACTTCGTGGTTTTTCAATTGTTTTGTTTATTGTTTGGGTAGATGAATCATAATTTTGAAGACCCTGAAGGCCTTACACCAGCCCTGAAGGCTGGGAGATGCCAGCACTGAGAGCAGAGAGTCAGTTCACCCGGGGAGTGTGTAAGGATTAGAGGAGGAGGAAAGGAAGACACGGGACAGACAGACAGACCCTACTCAGAGCTAATACATGCTGTTGGTGGAAGGATAGGTGGGCAGACAGATGGAGTGTCTGCGAGAGTGGCTGCGGGTGGGAGCCAACCCAGACCTGGCCTGGGCAAGACGTGACCCACTGGCGGGTACACACACACACACAGAGACACACGTGCTGACACAACAGAGTGAAACTCCGCAAACTGCACAAAGAGAGGAGGAGTGAAGAGGGCCCCCAGACACACACACAGCAGGAACGACTCACAAGCAGAAATTCAACCAGGCTCCTCTGGAAAACGGGAAGGAGAGCGAGCCAATGAGCGAGGTGAAGCCAGAATCAGTGAGAGGAGGGGCAGGATCGGGGAGAGGGGCTCAGACAGACACACAGACAGGCGAGATTCCGACACAGCCCATGGGAAGGGCATAAACACAGACCCACACGTGCGAGCCCGCCCAGGCTCCAGCACCTGGAATATGCTCGGTGTCTGAGGCCAGTGGATGAACTCATGGGAGGGGAAGTGGGTTTGAAGTCACCGAGCAAATGAGAATTAGAATGAGAAAACCCATAAGTGTGACCTGTGAGACACGCAGCCACAATTGCGACATGGCATGAGGACCAAATCTAGAAGGACAATGAGACAGTAAGAGAAACAGTGGGGAAAGGAAGGAGACTCAGAGTCGGAGGCTCAGAGAGGCGGACGCCTGCACACGGACGGACAGACAAACAGGTGCTTCATAGCCTTACATGGGGACCCCAGACAAGCGAGACACTGAGGGAGGCTGTGCATAGTAGCCTGCCTGCCTTCTTTCCTTCCTTGCTCCCTCCTCCTTCCTTCTCTCCTTTCTTTCCTCCTTCTTCCTTCCTTCCATCTAGCTATCAGAATAATTCACAGCAATCTGATAATGTGGATCCATATGGGAGAATATGTTAGAAACCAGGATTTAGGGTAATCCTTCCTGCAATGTTTTACTCTTTTTTTCAAGTTGAATGTATTCACACTATCGCTTGGATAATTAAAAATTAATTTTCCGAAGAAGGAGAATGAAGGAGGAAACAAAGACAGAGTCGGAGAGAGGAGATACCCACAGGCAGATACGTCTATTTGTCCATCCATCCTCCCCTCCAGCTACAAACATTCCTCAGCCTCTCCTCTGTGCTGAGAGGCAGTGAGAACTCAGAATCAGTCCCTGCCCTCGAGATGTTCATGGTCTGATGGGAAAGAAACACGTGCCTCCAACACACCCATGTGCCTTGTCGTTCCCAGAGACGCCTGCGATACTGTACCACGGGGGCTCTCAGGGGAGAGGGGACACTGGACTTCATCAAGAAGGATGAGATGCCTGAGTCAAAAGCAGCTTTGCTGTTTGTCTGGCAGACCAAGAGAAAGGGCATCTGTGCAGAGGGCCAGCTTGAGCAAAGATGGGAAGTTGGGAAACAGCCCGTGCTTTCCTGCCACTGCAAGAGGGAACCTGCCAAGGAGGACAGCGGGGCAGGGTACTGACCCAGCAGGGGTCAGGCCAGTAAAGGGAGAATTTTGCCAAATGGGAGATTTAGGGAGGTGGCTGGGGCAACTGCACCCAGTGTGGATAGGAGGGGCAAGACTGGAGGTCGGCATTCAGATAAGACAGCGATGGACTCCTGGGGACAGAGGAGGGTCCCCATTTGTAATGGAAAGGACCTGACAGCCCTATGGCGGGACTGGGTGTGGCCAGGACTCAAGAAGACGGCTGTGACTTACTCGGGGCTGAGAAAACCAGTGTGGAAATGGCAGGGAAGAGTCTTCAGATGTCCATAAGGAGCCCCCATCGCCTACTCCCCTGCTCGGGTACATGGATGAGCAGGTCCCTGTTCAGGGAACTGAGCTCTGGAGAGCATCAGCACTGGGTGTGGGAGGGTATGGGTAGATGGAGGAGAAATGGCAGAGAAGTGGCCTGAGGGTTGGGAAGAAAGCCACCGCATCCAGTGTCCTGAGGAAAGACAGAGTGTCTGGAAGCAAAGCTAGGCACCACAGTCTGGGCTGCTGATGGGCCAGCGGAAGTCAGCAGACAAAGGGGACATGGGGCTTGGCAAGCAGGAGTCTATGAGGGCTAGCTTAAGTACCATGATGGACTCAGGGCCACTGTGGTCAAGTGCAAAGGACTGAGTGGGGGTGGGGCACAAATAGAGGCAATCAGAGCCGAGGGTTCCTTTCCTGGCTCTTGTATGGCTTGAGAAAGAGAGGATGGAGCAAGAGAGAGAAACAGTGGATAAGGTCTCTGCTCGTGTTGGAGGAAAGTGGACCCTGAAAGAGGGGAAAGGATGGCTGTTGCCAGGGCAACCGTATGGGCCATGGAAAGGAAGAGGAGCCAAGGAAAGCTGAGAGACTTTGGAGGAAGAAGCAGCCAGACTTGAAGGATGGAGGCAAAGAGAGAGTAAGGCTTGGATTCTTGTTCCTAGAGATGGAGGATGGGGAGCGTAGAGGAGCAGTGGAGAGGATAAAGTCTGGTCCGACTTGGTGAGCCTGTGATGCTGGCGGTATGACTGAGTGGGGCTGGGCAGGGGACTGTGGATGTATGTGGCTGGAGCTGAAGGATCTGGGAGAGGGGGAAGCCAGAACGGAAACGTGGGGCATTTGTGTAGAAGAAATCTCTGAAGTCATGGAGTGGACAGTGTGGTACATGAGAGCGCTTGGAGGGGGACACACAGCCCTGGGAAGGCTCAGCCCTGGACAGATACAGTCCCAGGGAGCACTACTAGGGAAGATCAGGAGGAGGGAGGCGAGAGACTGGTTTGAAGAGATGGCCAAGGCAGACCATACACTAGCATGCACACACACACACAAGAGGGATGCTAAGAGTGACTTAGAGACTTCAGAATTCCCCATCTCTCCATCATCGAGCATTTGATCACTGGTCTTTCTTCCCCCGGGATTTCTTAGAACTCATCCTGGGGCTTTGGAACTCCCATCCTCAGACTGCTCAGGTGCCTGATGGATGTCTGCTGGTGGATAGATGGATGATGGATGGATGGATGACTGGTTGGCTGGCTGGATGGTACAGTCATCCAATCATCCAGCCACACGATGCCACAGCAGGGGCTGAGAGGATGGGGGGCTTGAGGAGCCCCTTGGAGAGTTGGCAGGGAGGGGGAACAGATGGGCCGTGGGTAGCTAAACAGGAGTATTCAGAGACAACTCAGGGCTCCTGGCTGCAGGATGGCACCGGAGAAGCAGTGACATTCTGTATTAATGAGAACAGGAAAGAGGCTGGTTGGGGGGCATGGAGACGACGAGGTGAGTGTGAGGCACCTATGGTGGGGACCAGTCCACGCTGGCTCCAATCTGTGGCTCGAGAGAGAGAAGGGGATGGAGCAGTCCTGAGGTGCAGGAGGAGATTGGGGTGTCCTCCCAGAGGGCAGGAGGTAAGTTTGGACACAGGCCAGGTGGTGTGAGAGGAGGGGCATCGAGGGAGGAGAGGAGGAGAGACCAGACAGACAGACAGATCCAGGTCCAGAGGTCACCTGCCATTCTGCGGACAGATGGGTGGATGTGCCATCAGATGACGAGTGCATAGGAGTTATGGAGGGGTT
This sequence comes from Bos javanicus, assembly GCF_032452875.1. Lineage (NCBI taxonomy): Eukaryota > Metazoa > Chordata > Mammalia > Artiodactyla > Bovidae > Bos > Bos javanicus. The sequence continues at coordinate 66,366,104 of NC_083880.1, read as the reverse complement.
GGGAACCAACCCTGACCATCTCTGGAGAGATGGGACTCACAAATGTGTACAAGCACACACGTACACACACAGAGAGAGAAACACAGAGAAAGAGCAAAACTCCACAAGCTTCCAGAAAGACAGAGAAGGAGCTGGAGGGGAAAGCAACAGGCGCACACGCACGTACACACAGCCGCACACACACGCAGAGCAGGAATGACAGAGACACTTGCGAAGCAACATTCAGTGAGGCTCCTCAGGAGAGCGGAGCGAGCGTGGCGGAGCGTGATGAAGACGGAGGCGGGGCTGGGGGAACATCAATAACAAAGTGAAAAACCAACATGAGGGGGACCCTCAGGGAGACTGAGGCAGGCCGATGCAGAGATACGGCAGACGTGTGTGCACGCGTGCGCACACCCGCACAGGTGAGCAGGTGAGGGAGAGAGGAGTGGGAGGAAAAACCTGCCATGGAGCCTCAGAGAGAGGGGCCCTGTGATCCTCGGCCCACACCGAAGCAGACAGCACTTGTGACCCTCAGGACAAGGACCAGATCTGGAAGGAAGAAGAAATAAGGCAGAAGGAGGAGAGAAGGAGAGGCAGGCCCGCGGACCTCCGGACGGGCAGCCATGTGCAAGCTCAGACAGACAAACAGAAAAGGACCCACCTACTGGAGAGGGCAATGGCACTCCACTCCAGTACTCTTGCCTGGAAAATCCCATGGACGGAGGAGCCTGGTGGGCTGCACTCCATGGGGTCGCACAGAGTCAGACACAACTGAGCGACTTCACTTTGACTTTTCACTTTCATGCATTGGAGAAGGAAATGGCAACCCACTCCAGTGTTCTTGCCTGGAGAATCCCAGAGACAGGGGAGCCTGGTGGGCTGCCGTCTCTGGGGTCACACAGAGTCGGACAGGACTGGAGCAACTTAGCAGCAGCAGCAGCAACTGGGGTCATATGGACACATCCTGGAGGGATGACCCCAAAACCAGAAGAAGTGAAAACAGCAGGAAGGGATGTCTGAGCACAAACTTCCATGGCAACTCTATCTGTCACAGTGAAAAAGAGAAAACAGCCTATACGTCCTTCCACAAAAGGGGAGCTTATCAAATGCATGTAACTGTATTCTGGATTGTGCTCTGGAGCAGATTTTTAAAAGAGGGTGCATCCTGGACTGGGCTAGCGGACTGGCTCTCTGGGTGGGGGCGTGGAGCATTCCCAGTCTGTAGCTTTTGTTGATTTCTGTGGCATAAGTACAACTACCAAAGCCAATTTCAAGCTACGAAAGAGCTATCACTGGACAGAGTTGGAAAGAGATGGCTGGTGTTGGCGGTTGCAGCCGGAAGAAGCAAGCTCCAGCACAGGGGCCGTGGGTCAGCGTGTTCATGAAAGAGCTTGAAGACTGGCCATTGGTTAAGAAAACTTGCTGGCAAAACCTGGGAACGGTAAATAGCACGTGTATTTAAAACACTCTGCCCCTCCCCCGCAGGGCAATTCTATTTTATGTAAGTAAGATGAAATGGACAGCTGCACATAGCCTGGGTCCCAATGACTCCTCTAGAGCAGGCTGGGGGTAGTGGCGGGGCAGAGACTTGAGTCTTTCCCATCATGCTTTAAATGTTTGCAAAGAAGACACCTTCACATATCACATGTACAATGAAAAACTGCTAGGTTGGCCAAGAAGTCCATTCAGGTTTTTCCTTAAGATGTTACCAAAAAACATGAACAAACTTTTTTGGCCAACCCAGCATCATTTTAACCAGAAAAGGAAGAAAACTGGAGAGGGGAGAAGGGAGAATGAGAGGAAGGAAGAGGAGGAAGAGGTCTTCAGATCTTTGGTCTGTCTGTCTGTCTATCCAACTACATTCCTCAATCCCCTCCCCTGTGCTGAGACACAGAGAAATCAGATGCAGGCCTTGTCCTCAAGGAACTCACAGCCCAGGGAGGTGGTGGGTGAGGGTGGTGGGGAGGTTGCGGGAGACGCCCAGATGGTTAGACACATGCTCCTGTATGCCCTGAGCATGCGGAATCCTCAGTCAATAAGGTGGGGTCCCCAGGGAGAGACTGACAAAGACTTCTATAAGGAGGATGTGGGCCTCCTGGAGAGCACCCGAGACCCTGCTCAGCAGAGGTCCAGCAAGAAGGAGGGGTGTCGGGTATGGTCAGCAGGAGGCAAGTCACCCAGGCCCTCCAGAGAGACCACCCAGAGGAGCAGACAGGGGGAAGGGTGAGGATGGGTCCTAGGAGAATGCATACAGAGGGGTGGGTGAAGCCAAGGAGGCTGCAAAGGAAACAGAAGTGCCGCCCCCCAAGCCACCAAGGTGAGCACAGAGTGACTGCCATGGAGGCTGCAGAGGACCAAGGGCTGCAGAAGGAGTAGGGGGGTATGGCCAGAGCTGAGAGCCCCTCCTCAGCTGTTCCGTGGATGAAAAGAGAAAGGGCAGGAGGGAGTTGGGGGGAACACAATGTTGAGGGACACTGTGACTCTCAGGTGGGAGAGATGTGAGCGTGTCCACCTGCGGAGAGAACCCAGGGAAGGACAAGGGAAGGGGACAACAGTTGCCAGGGCAACAATATTTACCGGAAGGATGAAGATGGGACTTTGGGGTAAGAATCAGCCATAAGTTGGACATGGGAGGCAGATAGAAAGGAAGGGGCTAATCTACATCTGGGGACATGCAGGGAACACAGAGCTGGTAGCAGACAGTGAGTCGATGATGCTGGTGGGGTCTTCAATGCATGATACTTCAGAAGAGGGGCCTAGAGTGGACTCAGAGACATGGGGGCATCTCTTTCACATATAAAACCCCACACACTGATACTCAGAGTGGCATGTAGCAGAGCTCCCTGTGCCATACAGTAGGCCCCTGTTTGTTATATCCATCTAAAATATAGCAATGTGTACCTGTGCATCCCAGACTCCCTAACGATCCCTTCCCTCCAATCTTTCTCCAGGAAACATAGGTTCATTCTCTAAGTCTGGTGCGCTTACCCCTATATTTTTATTACAGATAACTGCTTCCTCGTGGACTCAGCTCCACCAGGATGTAACCTGGGTTGTGAAGTCTGTGTCCTCAGCAGAGCATCCAGTAGGTGTTCAGTGCATGCTTGTTGGATAGATGGATAATGAACGGATGGATGGGAGGAAAGGAGGGGGGAAAGAGAGAGGGAGGGAAGGAAGGGAGAAAAACAGATGAATGGATGGATAGAAGAAAGAGTGGAGATGCCTTGAGATGCTCTAGGTCTGCGTTGGTTTCAAATATGAAGCTGCATCTGGGGCAGAGTCCAGGCAGTGGGAGAGAAACAAGGGTGTCAGCCAGAGGAGCAGGGCCAGGTCAGGGAGCAGGGGCCCCGTCCATGGGAAGAGTGGGGAGGTGGCCAAGAAGGAAATGAAAGGACAAGGACTGACCGTGCCTGGAGCTCAGTGAGCAGTGTGTGTGCAGACAGGAAAATGGATGGACAGATGTGGTTTACACAAGGGATATCGGCCACATCCTAGGGAGGGAATGGGTGCGGGCACATACATAAACCACGCACACACAGTGAGACTGACATGAAGTTAGAGAAAATACCACAGATCCAGAAAGAGAGGGCTGAGGGGGTGGGTGGCATGTGCAGACAGTCACAGCTGGGAGGATGTGCAGACTCAGAGCAAAATTCAAGATCGCTTTGGAGAGAAGGAGGGAGCCTGGCTGACAGAGATGAAGACAGGGCAGAGAAAGGATAGAGGGCAGAATCCTCGGTGAAGCAAAGAGGAAGGAGGCGGCATGGATGCAGGAGACTCGGGGGTGCACATATGTGGTGGCACATAGGAGGCGATGGCTGGAAGCGGATGGACGGATGGACACTTGGGGTGACAGGGGAGACAGAGTGCCTTAGAGACACAAGTGGCTGACATGTGCGTGCCCAGACAGACAGACAAAAAGGGACACATGTGCAGTAGGCTAAGGACAGATGCTGAGAACCCTCTAGAACTATGCTAGCACGGGGGTCAGTAGCCACATATGGTTCTTGAGCACTTGAAGTGTGACTAGTCGGCATTGAGATCTGATGCGAGTGCAAAACACACACTGTATTTCAAAGCCTCTGCACCTTAAAAAGGTGAAATAGTTCATTAATAAATATTTACATTGATTGCATGTGGGTCCAAGGATGTTTTGAATGCATTGGATTAAATAAAATATTTATTAAAGCTAATGTCATCTATTTCTTTTTACTTTTTAAAAAGATTTTTATTGATTTATTTGGCTGTGCCAGGTCTTATTTGACCATCGTCATTGTGGCATATGGGATCTATCTAGTTCCCCAACCAGGGGTTGAACCCAGGCGCGCTGTATGGGGAGTGTGGAGCCTTAGCCACTGGTCCGCCAGTAAGGTCCCTCTTTTTACTTTTCCACGTGGCTGTTACTGCTGCTAAGCCACTTCAATCGTGCCCGACTCTGTATGACCCCATAGACGGCAGCCCACCAGGCTCCCCCGTCCCTGGGATTCTCCAGGCAAGAACACTGGAGTGGGTTGCCTTTTCCTCCTCCAATGCACACAAGTGAAAAGTGAAAAGGAAGTCGCCCAGTTGTGTCTGACTCTTAGCGACCCCATGGACTGCAGCCTACCAGGCTCCTCCATCCATGGGATTTGCCAGGCAAGAGTACTGGAGTGGGGTGCCATTGCCTTCTCCACCACTTGGCTGTTAGAAAATGCAAAATTCTATACATAGGTCGCATCATATTCCTACTGGACAAGGCTGGGCTAGAACCTTGAAGAGGGAGACAGAAGAGGAGGCAAGGGGCCTGCGAGTTGGTGTCAACCTTGTATGGAATGGTGATAGAGTGAAAACAGTGGAAACAAGTTAAACATCCATCAGCGAGGGATCAGCCAAGCAAATGCTCTTGTCAGAGTCCTCGGGACACTTTGCTTTGGATCCAAGAACAGCAGGGCCTCCCCATGAGCTGCCAGGGAAAGTAATTGCAGCTGGTCATCGAGTGAAAACCCCATACAGAACCGTATACACTTAAAGTCACATTTAGATTTAGGGGGGAGGAGAACTAAAAACCCTGCATTTCTATGAGCACCTAAGGAAAAGGGTCAGAGGACTTTCCCCCCACCCAACGATCCCTTCCATTTCCTGGGCGTTCAAAGAAAACATAGCCTCGTCTGTAACATGTTAATATGTAAAAAAAAAATCGTTTAGTTGTGTTATTTCTGTAATGGAAAGTTAATTATTTTTTAGAAAAAGAGAGAGAAAGCGAGGGCAAGAGGGAGAAACTAACAAAGAAAGATGGAAAGCCGCAGGCAAACAGAACTTCTGTGTCAATCTGTCTGTTTATCCTTCTGCCCAAACATCCCACAGCCTTGTTGAAAGAATCACACCCTGCCCTCAAGAGTTCACAGTCCAGTTCGGGCCAAGACCTCCCCACACAGGTGTCAGGCCTCCCCTAGGTGGTGATCATGTGGGCTGGGGATGTCACCAGAGGAAAGGGGTCAGCAAGGCTCCTTCAGGGACGACAGAGTGCTGGGTCCCCAGGGATGCCAGGCTGCAAGTCAGACCCAAGGGAAAGGCATTCCTGGCCAAGGAATTCCAGCATGAGGAAAGGCCTGGAGATGGGAAATAGGTTTTCTAAGGACTGTAGGTGGTTCAGGGAGCTGGGCTAAGACAGAAGGGCCTCCAAGAGACTCAGGGATGAGGGAACTGACACCTGGTCAAGGGAGACCTTGAAGCTGGGCCAAGGGCCTGAGTGTGGTAGAAGGACCCTGGGTAATGACCAGGCTTGGGAGGGGCAAGCTGGCCAGGCATAAGTCTTAGAAAGGGTGCCCACTATTCACAATAGCTGAGACATGGAAACAACCTCAATGTCCACTGACAGATGAATGGGTAAAGAAGATGTGGCACCAAATACACACTGGAATATTACTCAGCCACGAGAAAGAATGAATTTGTGCCATTGAAGCAACATGGCCGCAGCTAGAAATTATCATACTAATGAAGCAAATGAGAAAGAGAAAGATAAATACCATATGATGTCACTTGTACATGGAATCTAAAATATGACACAAATGAAGTATCTATAAAACAGATCTATGTTGTATCTCACCAACATAGAAAGCAGACTTGTGGTTGCCAAAGCGAAGGGGTGGGTGGGGGGATGATGAAATCAGAGTTACATATTGGGGCTTCCCTGGTGGAGCTAGTGGTAAAGAACCCATCTGCCAATGCAGGAGACATAAGAGATGTGTGTTTGATCCCTGGGTCAGGAAGATCCCCTGGAAGAGGGCATGGCAACCCACTCAAGTATTCTTGCCTGGAGAATCCCCATGGACAGAGGAGCCTGGAGGGTAAGAGTACCTAGGGTCGCAAAGAGTCAGTCACGACTGAAGTAACTTAGCATAACAGAGCACATTGGTGGCTCAGAGGGTCAAGCATCTGCCTGCAATGCAGGAGACCTGGGTTCAGTCTCTGAGTCAGGAAGATCCCTTGGAGAAGGGAATGGCTACCCACTCCAGTATTCTTGCATGGAGAATTCCATGGACAGAGGAGCCTGGTGCAGAGTCTGACACGACTGAGCAACTAACACTTTCACTTTTTCACTTTCATTAGCAGATGCAAACTATTAGATATAGGATGGATAAACGGCAAGGTCCTACAGTCTAGCACAGGGAACTGTATTCAGTATTCTATGACACACCATAATGGAAAAGAATATGAAAACATACACATACATGTATAACTGAATCACTTTGTTGTACACCAGAAACTAGCACGACGTTGTCAATCAACTCTACTTCAATTAGAAAAAAGTTTTCTAGAAAGAGTACTCAGGCATTTGAGTGGGCATGGCAGGAGGAAACTGACCTTTAAGTTTAGAGATCAGGCTGGTGGCCTGATGGGGGGCAGTGCCAGGAGAACTGGGAGAGCTTTGGGTTACTCAGGAGGTAGAGAGGCTGAGCTGTAATGGGATGGATGGTGTGAGGGGAGGAGTAGCCTGGGATTCTGGACCAAGTTGGATAGTGTTCCCCCAAATCCACATCCTTCCCAGAACCTCAGAATAGGACCTTATCACAGAGAGGGAAGTTGGCCATGTGAAGGCAGAGGCAGAGACTGAAATCTGATAACTTAACCACCAGAAGCTAGGAGAGAGGCATGGGACAGATTCTCCCTCTGTTGTTGTTCATTCGCTGAGTCCTGTCCGACTCTTTGCAACCCCATGAACTATAGCACCACAGGCTCCTCTGTTCTCCTCTGTCTGTCGGAGTTTGCTCAGATACATGTCCATTGAGCTGGGTGATGCCATCCAACCATCTCATCCTCTGTTGCCTGCTTCTCCTCCTGCCCTCCATCTTTCCCAGAATCAAGGTCTTCTCCAGTGAGGAGGCTCTTTGCATCAGGTGGCCAAAATATTGGAGCTTCAGCTTCAGCATCAGTTCTTCCCATGAGTATTCAGGATTGATTTCCTTTAGGATTGACTGGTTGGATCTCCTTGCACTCCAAGGGACTCTCCCTCTGAATCCTCAAGGAAAAAAACCAACCCTGCACACAACTTGATCTTGGACTTCTAATCTCCAGAACCAAAAGGGGATACATCTCTGTTGTTTTAAGTCACCCAGGTTGTGGTACTCTATTATAGCAGCCCTAGGAGATTAACACAGGTTCTGACCAGGCAGGTGGGCAGGTGAGAAGGGGCAGGAGCGCATGGATTTGGGGAAAGGAAAGGATGAGGTCTGTGGTGGTCACACCAAGTGTGAGAAGGTGCGTGTGGATGTCCACAGCATTCTTCCATGTGCCGCTGGGGCTCTGCAGAGAGTCTGGAGCCGAGAGAGAGAGAGAGAGAGAGAGAGAGAGAGAGAGAGAGAGTGTGCACTTACTGGGAGGTTAGCATGTGGACAGGTAGTGCCACCTAGGGGGCGGGAATGTCCTCCAGGAGATCAGGCAGTGCAGGAAGTGCAGAAAGAAGAGAATCAAGTCCTAGAGAGCAACACAATGAGGAGTGGATGGATGCAACAAGAAACAAAAAGGAAACTTAGGAGGGACTGCTCAGATATGGTCAACTGGTGGTCAACATGGGTGCCAAGACAATTCGAGAAAGATTAGGCTCTTTAGCAAACGGTGCTGGAACAACCTGACATCCACCGGCAATAGAAGGAACTTAGACCCCTATCTCATACCATATCCAAAAATTGACTTAAAATAGATCGTAGACCATAGCTCATGAAAGAGGCTATAAAACTCTCAGAAGGAAACATAGGCATAAATCTTCATGACCTTGGACCACAATGATTTTCTTAGATATGACACCAAAGGCATAAGCAATGAAAGAAAACACAGATAAATTGGGTGTCATCAAGATTTAATATTTTTGTGCTTTAAAAGTCACCACCAAAAAGTGAAAGACAACCAACAGAATGAAAATGTATTTTTTGCAGATTATATATCTCATAAGGGACTTGCATCTAGAATATATATATATATATATAAACTATTACAACTCAATAATTTTAAAAAGTCAAGTAGCCCAATTTAAGAGATGGGCAAAGGATCTGAACAGACATTTCTCCAAACAAGTTCTACAAACAGCCAGTAAGGACATAATGAGATGCTCGACATCATCAGTCATCAGGAAAATGCAAATCAAAACGTCAATATGATACCACTTCACACCCACTAAAATAACTATAGTCAGAAAGATATATAACAACAAGTGTTGGTGAGGCTGTGGAGAAATGACCAATCTCAGTGAAGGTACTGGAATCCTCAGCACCAGGAGTGTTGCTTTGGAGAACAGTCTGGCAATTCCTCAAAGGATCAAGCATAGAGTTATCATATGGCCCAGCCATTCAATTCCTGGTCTATACTCAAGAGAAATGAAATACTACATAACATGCCCACACAAAAACTTGTACATGGATGTTCATAGCAGAATTATTCATTAAGAGCCAAGAAGTGGAGACAAGCAAAATGTCTTTCAACTAGTGAATGGAAAAATTTTATGTGGTCTATGCATGCAATGGAATAGTATTTGGCAAGAAAGGGAATGGAGTATCCGGTACATGCTACAACATGGATGAAAACATGAGGCTAAGTGAAAAGAGCCCGTCAAAAAGGACTACACATCGCATGATTCCACTTCTATGAAATGTCCAGAATAGGTAAATTCATAGGGCCAGAAAGCAGATTGATGGTTGCCTCAGGCTGAAGGGGATGGGGAAGGAATGGAGGTGATGGTTGAAGGGTGGGGGGTGTCATTTTTGCAGGATTGAAAATGTCCTGAAGTTAATTGTGATGAAGGATGCACAATTATGTAAATACACTAACAACCATTGAATTGTATCACTTTAATGGGTATGTAAATTAGCCTCAATAAAGTTGTTTAAAAAACAATAAGAGGTAAGGACTTCCCTGGTGGTCCGGTAGTTAAGAGTCTACCTTGCAGTGCAGGGGAAAGGAAAGGAAAGTTAATCCCACAGTCGTGTCCAGACTCTTTGCGATCCCTTGGACGGTAGCCCGCCAGGCCCTCTGGCCATGGAATTCAGGCAAGAGTACTGGAGTGGGTTGCCATTGCCTTCTCCAGAGCCCATGGTACACAGCTATTGAAGCCTGCACTTCTACAGCCTGTGCTCCGCAACAAGAGAAGCCACCGCAACGAGAAGCCCACGCACTGCAGCTAGAGAGTAGCCTCTGCTCGCCACAGCTAGAGAAAGCCCGCACGCAGCAACACAGACCCAGTGCAGCCAAAAATAATTAATTAATTTAAAAAATAGAGCCATAAGAGGGAGTGCCCAAGAGGCAGGGGGGCGGTGGGGGGAATGTGAGTAGAGGGTGTCCCATGAGGAGAGAAGGAGGCAAGATAGGAAGGGCATCCGGATGTGAGGTTGCGAAGGCAGAGGCCCTCAGTGGGCTGGGAGGTGAGTGGGGAAGCAGGGCCACCGGACCCCGGAAACGAGAGGCTGGTGGGGTTCTCCTCCCACACTGGGGTGGGCTCAGGACTGACCGTGCACAGTGGGAAGGCTGAGGGGAGGGTGGTCCTCCCCAGCTCCTCTGGGCCTGGGAGGTGGGGTGGGGGAGGGGAATAGGTGCCCGGTGGGACAGGCACTGGGGAGAAAAATTCTTTCTCCTGGAGAGAGTTGAGTGTTCATCTGGGTGTTGGATGTTGCCTTGGGGACGGAGAAGAGAAAAAGACTCTGGGAGAGACAGTCAAGGGAGGAGTTGGCAGGAAGACTGGAGGAGGGAGGTCAAGGTGTAGCAGGGGGAGAGTCTTGGGATTTCTTACCCCAGAGCTGGGGCCACAGGGAGCCTGCGCAGGGAATGGGAAGGCGAGGAGGAGGCTGACTCTGCACTGGTTTGCATTGCTGGGGCTGAGGAAGCTTCCGTGGATGTGCAGGTCTAGTGCTTCCTCCGCAGGGGCTGGAGTGGACGCAGAAATGAGGCAGCCATCTCTGTGGGGAGAGGCTCTGAAAGCCCTGGGGCTGGACGATGTGGTCCTGGAGAGAGAGGAGGGAGGAGGGCACAGTTCTGGGGAGCACAGTGTAATGGGAGTATAATGGGAAGATGGGGGAAAATCCAGTGACGAAGGGAGCAAGACAGGAAACAGATCCCTCCTTTTCTCTCTTTATTTCTCCCCTTCCCCATGTATGTACACACACACACACATCACACACACCTGCAGCTCAGAGTGACAAAAAGATTTGAGACTGCTTTATCACTGTCTTCTCATGGTGTGTTAACTTACCCATGTCCTCTGGGGCTCTGAGGTCCTCAGCAAAGAACCCAGTGGATGCTCAGTAAGGTTAGAAGGAAGGAAGGAAGGATAGATGGATGGATGGATGGATATGACCCAAGCATAAAATTCTTCCATCTGAGCTGAGGCAGGGGCTCAGAGGATGAAGAGGGAGTCTTAACTTGTGCTTTGGAGGGAGACTTGGCAGGAAGAGGGCAACAAGTGGGCCATGGAGATAAGAATAGGAACAGCCAGAGATGACTTGGGGTTCCTGGATGTGGAGCCTGGGGTGATGGTGATGTGCAGTGCTAATGAGAACAGAGATCATCAAGGAGGTGTAGAAACAGTGCATGGGGCTGAGGAGCTGGGTAAGGGCTTCCGCAAGCTCAAGTTTGTGGCTGGAGGGAAAGAAAAAGAAGGTCTGGGCTGCCAGTGGAGGGAATCCACACAGAGGACAGTGGACAAGTGAATCCAGGAATGTAAGTGTGGTGAGCAGAGATCCTGGGAGGTGAGAGAGCAGGAGGAGGTGGGGAAGGACAGGACAGACAGACACTGCACTAATTAAGCAGTTTATGGATACCTACAAGAGCCAGCTGATAAACAGACAAGGAAAGAGACAAAGAGGGTAGGAGCCAACTCCAGTCATGTCTCAGAGGAAAAGACGAGACCCACACGTGTTCACACACGGTGAGACGGAGCAGAGAAAGGACATGGGTACTGGCACCCGCTGCAGGGTGCTTGTGGGTGATGGATGGGTGGATATGGGTGGGTGGATGGATGGAGAGATAGATGGAGTAACTCAGGGAGTAAGAATAAAATCAGATAATGGAACCCGAAAGAGAAAGACTCATGCATGGCCACTCTGCTGGTCACTTTCCCGATAACAGATTTCCCGCGGGGAAAGGGTGGGAGAACAGAGTGGGGGGGCATCAAAGAGAATTTCAAGGCTTTAGAACAAAACTCCACAAGCCCCCAGAAGAGAGAGCGAGCTGCGGGGGAAGGGCAGGCAGCCCAAGCACGCACACACATATACGCAGCAGGAATGACGCACAGCCTCAGAGCAAAATTCAATAATTCTCCTCTGGAGAGAGGGAAAGAGCAGAGATGAGCAAGACACAGTCAGATACAGGAAGAGAAGGGGGATTAGACATCAATAAGAAAGTTGAAAAGAAGCGGGGGCAGCAAGACACGTGGGCAGACAGAGGGGGAGCAGGCAGAGACCGAGGGCTCACGTGTGCACACACGCACCTCACCAGGCACCCCACCCACTCAGGACACGGGGAGACATGCCCGATGGTGGATGGATAAATGGATGGATGAGTGGAGGGGGCTGGGCAGATGAATGGATGGAGCAACCTGGAGACCAGAAACAAAAGCTGACAAAGGGCCTGGACAGAGAAAAATTTAGATGTCTTCTGCTGGCTCCTCCAGTTCCCCGCTCCACGCTTCTCCTCTGCTCCAAGAGGTTGACTACCCTGACTACCACCAGTGGCCTCCCTGCTCTCCGGGTTCCAGCTGGGTTTGGCTCCTGGGCTGCCCTGGCAGGAGACTAGTGGAAGAGGAGAGAGATTCCCTGGGTCACCTCCTGCCTGCCAGTCCCTAGACTGATGTCGCGGCTCCTCTCAGGGCAGCCCCTCTTTAAAACTATTGCCTCCAGTTTCTGGGCTTTGTACCCATCCCTCGTCCCCTAAAGAGCAGAGCTGGCCACAGCCTCACTGCTGTTGTCTCCAGGTCTCTGTAAAAACCCTTAGAGTTTTTCTATGACCACACTTGGCAGCGTAGAGTCTCTGTAAATAAACTCTCCTTGAATGCTCCTAACTGTGAATGTTCCATTTCCTTCCTGTTAGGACCCTGACTAATACAAACGCACAATGAGAGCAGACAACATAAATGTGTATATATGTGCACACTCACACATCCTCACTCACAGGGACACAAAGTAATGACACATCCAGAAGGAACAGGGAGATTGGATAAGCTGAGCAAATGAGGAAGTCAAGGAGAGACAGTGACTCAGAGACCAGGAGGCAGACAGAGAAGGGACATGGGGACACGGATGTCCATGGCGATCCTGTTTTAATGGCAAAAAAGTATAAATCATCTAAATGTCTTTTACCAGAAGAAAGGCTAAATAAACAATGATATGGCTGTTCTCTGGGCTTCCCCTGTGGTGGCCCAGCTGGTAAAGAACCCACGTGCAATGCGGGAGACCTGTGTTCAATCCCTGAGTTGGGAAGATCCTCTGGAGAAGGGAAAGGCTACCCACTCCAGTCTTCTGGCCTGGAGAATTCCATGGACTACAGTCCATGGGGTCGCAAAGGGTCGGACATGACTGAGTGACTTTCATTTTCATTTTCATGGTTGTTCTCTGGGATACCATGCAGCCTCGTAAAAAGGCTGGTGTACACCCATATGTATTGAGAGGGAAAGAGATCCCCCAAAATTGTTTAGTCAAAAATCTTACAGCTGGTGAGAGGGAGGTCTTCCCTGTGGCTCAGTGATAAAGAATCCACATGCCAATGCAGGAGACATGTGTTTGATCCCTGATCTGGGAAGATACAGCATGCCTTGGAGCAACTACGCCCATATGCCACAACTACTGAGCCTGTGATCCAGAGCCCTGCAAGCTGCAGCTACTGAAGCCCACATGCCCTACAGCCTGTGCTCTGCAACAAGAGAAGCCTCCGCAATGAGAAGCCCTTGCACTGCAGCTAGAGAGCAGCCCCCACTTGCCAGAACTAGAGAAAAGCCCGCAAAGCAATGAAGACCCAGCACAGCCAGAAATGAATAATTAAAATTATTATTTTTTTAATCTAACTGGGAAATTCCTTGGAGGTCCAGCAGTTACAACTCTGCACTTCCACTGCAGGGGGTAAACATTTGATCCCTGGTCCAGGGAGCTAAGATCCTGCAAGCCACGCAGTAAGCCCCCCAGCCACACAAAAAATCTCACTGAACAATATACGTAGCTCAAAATAATCTCTATTGGGAAAAGTGCCCTAAACTGAAACCTACCAAAAACATTTTCCATTTCCATAGGAAAAAAGCATACACATACATATATACGTATCGTATATACACATATGTGTGGATCTAGGAATGTGTGTATATGTATGCATGTATATGTGTCTAGGATGGAATGATACCTGCGAAAGTAAGGACCTGTGGTCTCCCCCAGAGGAAGTGCTTGGAGAACAGGATGGGAGGAAGTTCAAAAGGACCCCTTGGTCTTATCTGTGATACTTCATTGTTCATATGAAGATGATGTGTTCGTGTGTCACTTAGGCAATTAAATACTAATTTTTCACAGGAGAGGAAGAAGCAAGGGGAGCAAGAGAACAAGAAAGCTGCAAGAAGAGAAGAGACCTCTAGACAGACACAATTTCCATCTGTCTGCCCCCTCATCCTCCCCTCCTGTCACATCTATCTGTCAGCCCCTCCTCTGTGCTGAGACATGGGGACCTTGCTCCAAGACATCCAAGCCCAGATTGGGTGTCTGGGTGTTCCAGATGCCCTGGAGGTGCTTCCCCCTGGGAAAGGTCAGCAGGTGTTTCTGGGAAGGACACAGATCTTCCTCTGGATAGACATTGGAAGGGGAAGGGGAGGCCCGTGGTGGCCATGCCAAGGGGAGCCATTCCCTCCAGCCAATGGACATAGGGGCCCAGCTCAGCAGGATGAGGCTGGACCACAGACACAGTCATATGTGGCCAAGGTAGGAACAGTCCCCAGGCCATGGGAGGCGGGGAACTGACCTGGAGGAAGCAGGCAGGCAGGCGAGGAAGGCAGGGAAGGGTCGTGGAAAGCAGAGATGCTGCAGCCCAGGGAGGAAGAGAACCTTCCATTAGAAATGGAGCAGAGACAGTTCAAGAGGTGGGAGAAAAATCAGGACCCTCGTTATTCCAGAAGCTGAGGAAGAGCAAGGGTCCAAATGGCAAAAACAGTCTCCAGAGGCAGGGTCCCTCTGGACTGGCGGGGTGGGGGGGAGAAAAAATCAGATTCTGTTTAAAGGTCAATGGAAGCCTTGATGGAGCACCATGATGGGCTCAAGTTCAGCTGCAGGTGGTTGCAGGGAGGCGGTGGGGAGGATGGGGAGAAAGAGCCTAATGTTTTCTCAAACCAAGCTCTTTTGTGGACTTAAGGAGAGAGCAGACAGGAGGTATTGGGAACAAAAGGTCAATGGAGGGAGGTGAATGTGTTTGTCTCAGAAAAACCCAGGAGAGGGGAAACATAGTGTTGCCAAGGCAACCACGCTGACCAAGGGTGATGGAGAGAAGTGAAGGGGAAGATGGGAGTGGGGGTTCCGAGGAAGAATCAGCCAAACGTAAAGGTGGGAGGCAGGATAGGAGAAGGGGGCTTCGATTTCTGTTCCTGAGATTGGGGCATGATGAAGTTTGGAAAGTCAAGGATTTCCTCCCAGACTTTGGTGAGTTTGTGATGCTGGTGGGACACCCACGTGGGGATGAAAAGATGTTTAGATACATGGGCCTGGGTGGACACAGACACGAATGAGGGGATGTTAGTGGTCCCCAATGTGGATGGCATGGTCCAGGGACACACGGTGAGTGGAGATGAACAGAAGAAAACACAGCCTGAGGACAGTTATACTAGAGAGATACAGTTTGGAGTAGACACCCAGAAAGACCCCACTACACCCCGAGTGTGAGACTCAGAGACCACAACTGAGGGAGCCTTTATCCTCCTCCTCATTTTCTCCTGATGGAATAACTGTTTTGTCTTCCCCTGGACTCTTGAGTCTCCTCAGGTCACAGCTTGGGACTTTGAGCTCTTTGTCCTCAACAAAGCACACGGTAGGTGTTCCACTGGCATTTTTTGAATATCTACTGGGTATGTGGGTAGGCGGGTGGATGGGTGGGTGGACGGGTGGGCAGCTGAATGGGTGGATGAATGTCATCCAAGATCCTGGGTCGTTGCTGAGGCAGGGCTGAAGAATCAGGCAGGGGTTCTTGAGCAGTCTCCTGGAGGTTCACTTGAAAAGAAGGGGGACCATGTGGGTCATGAGTGGTAAGAGAGAGAGACAGAGATCATTTGGGGTTCCAAGCAGTGGAGTGACATTCAGCACTGATAAGAACAGAAAGCAATGCCCATGTGGGGTTTGGAGATGCTGTGGAGTGTTGTGACGCTCTGGATTTTAGACACCCAAGGGGCGTCCCAGCCAGTGTTGGCTCAGAGAGGCTCACATCTCCAGGAGCACAGTGGGGGATGCACACAGGAAAGGCATGGCAAGATGGTCCATGGAATACGTATGGAGTAGAGAGGAGCCACAGGAGTGGACCAAGGTACCGCAAGGTGGGAAGGTGGGTGGAGGAGGAGCAAGAGTTAGAGAAGAACATGGCGAGACTCAGGACACTGTGGCTCAGAGCTCTCCAAGAACCCCATTAACAGATGGGCAAGTGGATGGATGGATGGATGGATGGGTGAGTGGGTAGATGGATGAGTAGATGGATGGGTGAATAGATGGGCGAGTGGATGGATGGATGGATGAGTGGATGAGTGGATAGATGGATGGATGAATGGACAGATTAGTAGATGGATGGATGAATGGACAGATGAGTAGATGGATGAGTGAGTGGATGGATGGATGGATGGATGAGTGGATGTATGGATGAATGGATGGATGAGTAGATGGATAGATGAGTGGATGGATGGATGAATGGATGGATGAGTGGATGAATGGATGTGCGAGTAGATAGATGGATGAATAGACAGATGAGTGGATGGATGGATGGATGAATGGATGGGTGAGTGGATGGATGGATGGATGAGTGGACGGATGGATGAATGGATGGCCGAGTAGATGGATGGATGAGTGGATGGGTGGATGAGTGGATGGATGGATGAATGGATGGGTGAGTGGATGAATGGATAGATGAATGGATGGATGAGTGGATGGATGAATGGATGGGCGAGTGGATGAATGGATGAGTGAATGGATGGATGGATGAATGAATGGGTGAGTAGATGAATGGATGGATGAGTGGATGGATGGATGAATGGATGGATGAGTGGAAGGATGGATGAGTGGATGGATGGATGAATGGATGGATGGATGAATGGATGGGTGAGTGGATGAATGGATAGATGAGTGGATGGATGGATGATGGACAGACAGGGAGACAGATGAAGCTGGACAGAAAAGATGGGCATCAACTCAGACCGTGAACACACATGTACACACACACACACACACACACACACACATAGTGAGACACAGAGAAAGAAAGACCACCCCCCACCCAAGCCTCAGAAACAAGAGAGAGAAAGCTGCAGGGGAAGCAGCAGCTACACACACACACACACACACACACAGCAGAAATTATGCACAAACAGAGCAAAATTCGATCAGGCTCCTCTGGAGAGCTGAAGGAGATGAAGCTAGAGGCAGCAAGAGAGCCGGCAGCAAAGTTTCAAAATTCAAAGAAAGGGAGCAGAACCCCCAGGGAGGTGAGGCAGTGAGGGTGTGAGGCACAGACACGCCGGTCCAGGACCTCCTTTCAGTCCAGGACCTCCTCCAAGGAGATGCTCACTTGTGTCTTCAGGGAGAGAGATGAACCAAAGGGGCGAGAACCAAGCCTGAGGAGGGCCCCAGACAGAGGAAGGACCTGTGCCCCCCAGGGTGCAGGGCAACTCCCCAGAGCTCTGGTCTTAGCCCTCGGCTTCCTCCCAGCTCTCAGCCCCCAGGAGGCTGGGCTGTGTGAAGGCAGGCAGTGCCTCCCAGCCTGAGACCCCAGCTTCCCTCTGAGTTTGGCCAGAGGGGCCATCTGGGGAGGTCGGTGTGTTCAGTCCCCTGGACCTCAGGCTGCTGTGTCCTCTTCCTCTCGAGGCAGCCCTGTCTACATGATTTTGGAAACTTCTCCCACAGATAGTAACAATTCACTGCCACCATTCCTAGCTTCCTGCCTGATGGTCCCCTAATCCACACCTCGGTACCTTTGTCAACAGAGCCTCCTCAAATGCCCTTCATTGCGGAGAGTCCTGTTGGGACCTGACTGAGGCAAGGATGGGACCAGGGGTCAAAGGAGACTTCAGTCTTGGATGCTGTGCTGTGCTGTGCTGTACTCTGCTTATTCGCTCAGTCATGTCGGACTCTTTGCAACCCCATGGACTGTAGCCCACCAGGCTCCTCAGTCCATGGGATCCTCCAGGAAAGAATACTGGAGTGCATTCCTCCCAACCCAAGGGATCTTCCCAACCCAGGGATTGAACCCAGGTCTCCTGCATTGCAGGCAGATTCTTTACCAGCTGAGCTACCAGGGAAGCCCCAGTCTTGTATAGGAAACTTTAATTTTTTTTTTTTTACAACTACAAATCAGTTCTTTTATCACCTATGGAATTTTAAAATTATTTTCGAAAAGGAGAGATGAAGCCGGAGAGGAGAGAGAATAAGAAAGTGGAAGAGGAGACCCACAGACACCTGCCTGTCCAGCCTCCCTTCAGAGCAGACCCCAAGAGAAAGCCAGCCCAGCCCCAGGGAGCCAGCCACCCAGCAGGAGAGAGATGAGCACAAGCACGGGGCTTAGTGCTGCCCGGGGAGCACTCGCTGAGCCCCACAGGGCCCCAAGGGAGGGGTCAGCAGGGGCCTCTCTGGGGAGGACCCCGAACCCAAGGCCTTTTTCTCTGCACAAGGTGGGAGTTGAGAGAAGGAGAGGGCCTGTGACCCACTCCAAAGGGAGCCTCCCTCAGCCAGCATGGGGGTGCAGGCTGGACAGAGTGGCCTGAGCTGGGCAGAGCTCAGCACAGTTCCAGAGAGGCAGGAGCCAGGAGAGGGCCCTGGGGAGCACTGAGACCCCGTGGAGGCTGGCAGGGTAGTAGGGGAACCATCCAAAGGAAACAAAGGGGGCACAGCCTGAGAGGTGGGGAGAAACCAGATGTCTTCAGTGTAGGCAATGCTGGCCTCCAGCATCAGAGGCCTCTTGGGGGCTGAGGGGGTAACGAGTGAAACCGGCTAGCTGGTCATCAATGAGCAGGTGGAGGAGGCCTTGCTGGGGGGCTGCAGGGTTCATAAGTGGGGGCCTAATTGCAGAGGACAGGAGAGAAAATGACCAGGGCCTGACGTTCTGCCACCAGGTCATCTGCAGATGGAAGGAGAGAGAAGACAGGAGGGAGACAGGGACTTCTCTCCTCAGGTGGGAGGGAGGCAAGCAAACCCACCTACCAAGAGGATCTGGGAGGAGGGGGAGAGGATGACCGTTGCCAGGGCAACAACACTGGCCCTGAGGATGGGGACGAGCAAAGAGAGATGGGAGAAAGCCTTTGGGGAAAGAATAGTGAAGAATTGGGGGCCGATTAGAGGTAGGGGCAGAAAGAGGCGCTGGAGGGTCAGATTTCTGGCTTTGAAAATGAGGGGGAGTGAAGAATTTGGTCGTGTTTTGATAAATCTGTGATGCTGCTGGACGTACTTGCAGCCAAGGAGGGAACCATGGATATTTAAGGTCTGGAGCTTAAGCTGAACAAAGGGCCTGGGTTGGGGGTAGGGAGGAGACATGAGGTGAGGCAGCATCTTGTGGAGGGGTCCCTTGAACCCCAAGGAGTGGACAACAAGGCCAGGAAGAAAGAGGGTGCAGCTTCGAGGAACATCAATGCTGGAACCACACCAGGAGGAAGGAGAAGGGTCTGGAAAAGTGGCCAAGACACACACACAGACATACACACACAACAACGCTGAGACACAGAGTCATGGGAAGCCCTGATCACCCACGTTGCCTCAGAGTGCCTGGAGGATGTGGGCTTTAGGACCCAGGTCCTCAGTAGAGACCCAGTGGGTACTTAGGGCAGGTTAATGGTATAGGTGGAGGGATGGATGGATGGATGGTCCAGGCAGCAAAGAGCTGATGACTGTAGCTCTGAGAGGCTGAGGGGATGTGGGGGGAGGGAAGCGCTGAGCAGCCCCTCAGAGGGAGCCTTGACAGGAAGAGGGGACAGATGGGGGTGGACGGCAGTAATGAGCGAGTCAGTGATGACTCCAACTCCCGGCTGTGAAGCCCCAGGTGGTGGTGATGCACAGCGCTAACGAGAGTGGGGAGAGAAGCACATTTGGAGGACTGGGAGATGATGCACTGGGTTTGCATGTGAGTCCAGAGTCAGCGCAGGAGAGGGGAGAGGATGAGCAGGGAGGAGGCTGCAGGAAGAACACTGGGGTGTCCATGCCAAGAAGAACTCTGTGAACTCATCCAGGAAGCAGGTGAAAAGTAGGAGAGAGAAAGATCCAGAACAGGAACTGGGGGTCTGTCATGTGAGGGCGTGTGAAGCAGGAGGTCCCAGGGAGGAAAGACGGTCAGGACGGACAGACCCTATACAGCAATGTCGTGGATAGACGGACAGGCAGACAAACAAACAGTCGTGGAGGATGGCAGAGAGGGTGGGAGCCCATGATGACCCTGCCTCAGAGAGAGAAAGTGAAAGTGAAGTCGCTTAGTCGTGTCCGACTCTTTGCGACCCCATGAACTGTTGCCTACCAGGCTCCTCTGTCCACAGGATTTTCCAGGCAAGAATACTAGAGTGGGTTGCCATTTCCTTCTCCAGGAGATCTTCCCAACCCAGGGATTGAACCCAGGTCTCCCGCATTGTAGGCAGACGCTTTACCATCTGAGTCACCAGGGAAGTACTCTTCCCTGAGAGAGAAGCAGGACTCTTCCCGGAGAGAGAAGCAGGCCCCAAACACGTGTACACATGTGCCTGCTGCATACCCACGGTAAGACAAGGAGAAAGTAAAAAACTTTACAAGCTTGAGAAAAAAGAGCCGGAGCTGAGGGGGCGGGCTGTGTGCACGCGCGCACACACACACAGTCACAGTAGGAATGACGCACAAATGCAGAGCAAAATTGAATAATGCTTTCTCAGGAAAGTGGGAAAGAGCATGGCTGAGAGACAGAGATCAAGACAGAAGCAAGAGGAACAAGATGATGTGTAAGTTAGAAAGAAAAGAAAAAGAAGGAAGGTGAAACCTGCAGGGGACCTACAGGCAGCAGGTAGAGACACGAGCACACGCTCCAGCACACATCCCCTAACACACACACACTCTCTCCCCCTCTCTCTCTAAGCTCTGCCTCTAGAACAGCCTCCATGTGTCTTTCTGGATGGATGATAGGATGGAGTAGCTCAGGGGGTGAGAACAAAACTTGAGAAAGTCCCCAGAGACAGGAAACTTCCTCAGATTATCCTAATTTGATGGTGACATCAATTTCCTGGTGGGACCTTTACTGATCCACCTGCAGAGTGGGGAACAGGCAGCATGGAAACACACGCACACGCACACACACAGACGCAATAACTAGGGCCAAGTCCAAAAAGAAATGGGAAAGATAAAGAAGAAACTAAGAGAAAATGAAGCAAGGAAGAAGATACACAGAGCTCTCAGGGAGCCAGGAGACAAACGAATGCACAGACGAGGTTTGGAGTGCCCCTAGGACCTGGAGAAGTGGGAGCCAGAAAGAGACAGCACGTATGCAGTACCATCTTATCTGTAATGATGCGAGAGTGAAAACAACCAGAATGTCCATCCTTGGTGGGGAAGAGCTAAATAAACTCCAGTGCAGCTCTTCTCAGAAATCCTGTGAGCAGAGAAAGAGAACTGACTGCGATATACGCTCTAATAAGGAAAAGGAGCCCTCGGAGAACAGTTGAGTGTAAAAGCCCACAAGAGAATCATATACACAGTATGAGACAGTTTCTTTTAAAAACAAGAACAGCGACAGTATTTTGAATACTGTTTACCAAACTATTCTCTGAATTTTCTAAAGGAATGTACATGCTTCCATTTCCAGTTATTCACTGATTTTTGTAGATTGACTTTGTATCTTGTGACCTTGCTAAACTCACTTAACAGTTCTAGGAGTCTCTTTTGTAGGTTCTTTAAAAGTTCCTATGTAGACAATAATGTCATCTGCTAAGAGAGAGAGTTTTATTTCTTCCTTTACCATCTGTATGTTCTTTTACTTCTTTTTTCTTGCCATATTGCACTGGCTAAGACCTCCAATGAGAGGTAATAAGAGTGATAAAAAGAGGATGTCCTTGCCATGTTCTGATCTTAGGGGGAAAGAAGTCTTTCATCACTGGGTATTATTTTGGCTGCTTTGGTACTCATGTGTATGTGTGTGTGTGTGATGTACTTTTTTGATAATGTTAGTTTCTGCTTGGGAAGGGAATTGAGAACCAAGATGTAGGCTGAGAAGGAAAAGGGAAGGGAATTTAGTTTCATATGTAGTGTTTTAATATTTTAAGATAATACACTTGTATATCACAGAAGAGACCAAAATGTAATTTTTATTAAAAAATAGAGTGAAGTGTGGCTGAGAGGGGAGAAGGAAACTGATGAAGAACAAGGAGAAAGAGGAAACTCACAGGTACAACTCCTGTCTGTCCACCCCTCCTCTTTCCCCAGGCCTAATGTTCCCTAGCCCCACCTCTGTGCTGACGTCCAGAGGAGAAATCAGACGCAAGGCTCAGTCTGGTGGGGAGAAAGCCACCCAAACCAAAGACATGCCTGGATATTCCTGGGATATGATGGAATATTGGGAAGGAGGCTGTCAGGGTCTTCATCAAAGAGAATATGGTGCCTTATTCTTAGAGATGGGCTTGAGAGGGGAAAGGATAGAGGCCATTGCAGCCTTGCTGACAGTGAGGAAGGAACATCCATGGGAACCTCTCCATTGGGCAGATGGATTTTCTTTTTGCAATAGAATAGAGACTGCAGATCTGGTGGACAGGAGGTCAGTAGAGGGATCTGCCAAGCATCATGGCGGACCCAGAGGAACTAGAGGTGGCTATGCTAAAGCCAGGGCTTCCCAGGTGGCACCAGTGGTAAAGAATCTGCCTGCCCATGCAGGAGATGGAAGAAAAGTGAGTTCGATCCAGGGGTAGGAAGATCCCCTGGAGAAGGAAATGGCAACTCACTCCAGTATTCTTGCCTGGAGAATCCCATGGGCAGAGAAACTGGCGGACTACAGTCCATAGGGTCACAAGGAGTCGGACACGACTGAAGTGACTTAGCACACATGCACGCATGCTAAAACCAAGGCTTCTGAAGATGGAAGGAGAGAGCAGCCAGGAGTGAGACAGGACAAGATGGAGTGTTTCTCCACAAGTTAGAGGAAAGTGAGCACGTTCCCCTGCTGAGAGCAGCCTGGAGAGAAGGAGAGCGTGGCCGTTGCTAGGGCAACCATATTGGTCATGAGGACGGGCAGGAACAAGGGGAAAGGCTGGAGAGAGATGTTGGATGAAGAGTCAGCAAGAAATGGGAACTAAATTGGAAATGGAGGGCAAAGGAAAAGAGAAGGTGATGTTTAGATTTCTGATCTTGAAGAGGCAAGGTAGGAACAAGGGAGAGGGTGGCGATGCTGAAGAGCTTGATCTTGTCTTGGTAAGTCTGTGATGTTGCCGGGGCATCCAAGTGGGACTGAGGAAGGAACAGCCAGTATGCGCAAGGGCGTTGCTGCACGGAGGAGGGTCTCAGAAGCCCTGGACGTGGAGAGCTCTTGGAAGGAGAAGAGCAGGAGGACACAGTCCTGGGGAGCGCCTAGAGCCTAGTCTGGAGGGCTTGAAGGAAGAAGGAGGTCTGAAAAAGTGGCCAAAGCAAAAAAGACAGATGTCACCCCCAAAACACATAGTGTAGAGACCAAAGTAACAGAAAATCTTGGGATGCTCCATCACATGTCTCATAGAGCAGTGATGATTGGTCTGTTTTTTCCCTGGACTCTGATGAGCTCCTGCAGGACTTGGGCTGGGGCTTTGGGGTCTGTGTCCTCATCAGAGACCCAGAGGTGCTTGAGGCTAGTTTGTTGGTTGGATGTATGAAGGCAGTGGTCCAGGCTTCAGTTTTCTGGGCCCGGCTGAGGGAAGGGCTGATCAGACATTGGGGGGTGGGTGCTGAGCAGCTTTTGGAGGAAGATGCTACAGGAAAGAGAACAGATGGACTGTGGGTGGCGGGAGAGTGAGGATTCGGAGATGACTCGGGGCTCCTGGCTGTGGACCCAGGCAGGCAATGACACTCAGCGCTAATGAGAACAGGGAGAGAAACCCATTAGAGGTGAGGAAATGATGCGGTGAGCTTGTCATATTCTACGTTTGAGGTACCAAAGCCAGCTGGGAGTTGGCTTTGAGTTTTCAACATGTGAGCAAAATGGGAGTCTGTCCCAAGGGCAGGAGCCCATGATGAGGAGTGGGTGGGGCCCAGTACACACACCTGGGGGCCCTGATTGTGAAGGCAGGTGGAGGGACAGGAGAGGCGGGTGGGGCAGTGGACAGCAGACAGCCACGCACTTACACCACACACACACACACACACACGCACACACACACACATCCCTGGCATGAAGCAGGTGTTTAATAAACCTCTTGTGGGTGAATCAATAAATAGTTGGACAAAGTGTGAATGACAGTGACCTAAAGACTGGGAACCACCTAAGCCCAAGCCCCAAGGGAAAAGATGTGAGAGGCCAACAGATGCTCACACACACACACACATATACACACAGAGTGAGAGTGTCACAAAGAAATGGCAAAGCTACACAAGCTCCAGAGAGAGAGGGAGCAGAGAGGGAAGGTCAGCAGGTGCTTGCACACACACACACACACACACACAGAATTGCTCACAGACTCAGAGCAAAAATTCAACAAAGCTCCTCTATAGAGAGAAAGGAAATGTGTCTTTGGAGTGAGATAAAAAAAGAGGCCGTGAAGGAGGGGAAAGGGGCCCTCAGACAGCAGGGACACAGTTATAGGCACACTGCACACACACTCACATTCTCACTGATTGGCACAGAATCCAGCACTTGTTAGATGATGGATGGCTGGATGGACGAATGGATGGACAGATGGCTGGATGGACGAATGGATGGATGGATGGGATCAATAAGTAAATAGATAGGTAAGGGGATGGATGGACGGATGAGATCAATAAGTGGATGGATAGGTAAGTGGATAGATGAATGGATGGGTAATCCAGAGATGAGAACAAAATTTAATAAAGGGCCCTGAATAGGAGTGATTCATATATGTCCACACACCCACATCACACAAATACATTGCTTAACATAGCATCCACCCCAAGGTATTTAAAGATGGAATAACTAAATTAAGTAGTAAACTAACAATGGAATGAATGAATGAAGCAAACCAGAAATCAGATTAAAACTCAATAAGTAAGACTCAAGAATAAACCACGGTGAGACAGGCATACCCAGACATGGGTGTGAGTTCACACACACACACACACAGGATGATACACTCACAGTGGAGGGCCAAACCTGTGGGGGCCTGGAGAGACAACTCAGAAGCTAGGACAGAATAACTAACACTGCAGAGCCAAGCAAGGACACCAAGGGTCAGCTGGAGTGCAGGGTACAGGAGGAGAGCTGAGAAACAGCAGACTTGACAGGGATGAGGTCACCAATGGGGTCATGCACGTGATTCATGAGCATTTGTAGAGCACCTACTATGTGCCAGACACTGTTGAATGAGTAGATTAAAGCAGGGAATTTCTACTGTAGGAGACACAGCTCCTCTTCTCCCAGAACTGATCTTCTAGTACAGAAGACAGAAAAAAGCCAAGTAAGTCAGTGAGATGTGAAAGTGTTAGTCGCTCAGTTGTGTCTGACTCTTTGTGACCCCATGGACTGTAGCCTGCCAGGCTTCTCTGTCCATGGAATTCTCCAGGCAAGAATACTGGAGTGGGTGTGGCTATTCCCTTCTCCAGAGGGTCTTCCTGACCCAGGGATCGAACCTGGGTCTCCCACATGGCAAGCAGATCCTTTACCGCCTGAGCCATAAGGGAAGCCCCAGTAACTAACTACAAAGTCTCACGTGATCAGAGCCAGATCAATGTTAGACTTTGGCTCAAAGCTTGGGTTTTATAGTCAATGCACTGGGAACCATTAGAGGGGTCTAATCAAGCTGTGGCCCGATCTGACTTATAAGATTCCTCAGGTTCTGCATTCAGGAGTAGAAGCAGTGAGCTCAGGAAGGAGGCAGAGCTATTATTGTCTCAGAGAAATGGTGGGTGCTTGAGTTAGAATGGAACAGATGGGGTGAAGAAAGCAGAACGATTGTGGGTCCTCTGGAAGTTCAGTCTGTGAGACTTAAACCAGTGAACTGACCGTGAGTATGTATGAATGATGAGGGTAACAAGGGACTCCTAGAGAACTTCCAGGGTTTCAGGGTGGTGTCATCTATTGATCTGGGAGAGAAACTGAGGCAGGAACAGGTTTTCAGGGAAGATGGGGTAGTTTCAGCTTTGGGGACAGTGAATTTGTGTGTTGTGTGTCGACCATCCCTGCAGAGGTGCTAAATGGGCAGTAGGGTCTGAAGTTAAGGGAAAGGTAGCTTTTGGGAGTCATCAGAGAATAGAGAGTATGTGAAACTGTTGAATTGGAGAGACTGTGTAAATGAAGACGAGAAGTGGGCCATTTAGAGGTTGGGGGAAGTGGGAGGATCCAGCAAAAGAGACCAAGAAACTAAGAAATCAAAAGAATGTCATATCATGAGAGTCAAGGCAAGTGAATGTTTCAAGACTGAGGAAGTGTTCAACCATATCCAATACTGCTGATGGGACGGGAAGATGAGGACTGAGAACTGACTGCTGGATCTGAAGATGGAGGTCGCTGCAGACACTGTCAAGAGTAACGTCAATAGCAAAGGTGGGAGTGCAAAGCTAACTAGAGGGGTTAGAGAAAGAATGGTGGGGGATGATTTTCAAGGTCTTGTTGAGATCCGAGAAATGCTCGAGAGTATATGAGATGGATTGACAACAGGTGATGAAGGCTTGGGAATAGGATGGCTTGAAGTTGGGATTTTGGAATTGGAGCTGTTGTTGCAAGGTCAAAGAGAGACCATGGTTAAGGTCGAGTGGAGGACAAGATTGTTGGCACTTGGGAGACCATGGTAATGGCTGCACCATCCATGGGCTTTCTTAATGGTTCAGTGGTAAAGAATCCACCTGCAATGCAGGAGAACTGCATTCAATTCCAGGGTCAGGAAGATCCCCTGGAGAAGGGAATGGCTACCCACTCCAGTACTCTTGCCTGGAGAATTCCATGGACAGAGGAGCCTGGCGGGCTACAGTCCATGGGGTCTCAAAGAGTTGGACATGATTGAGCAACTAATACACACACCATCCATGTGGGTGGTGAAGTCATCAAGGATGACCACAGGACTGGGAACAGAGAGAAGAACCAAGAAATACAATCCTCAGTGATTGAGAGGGTACAATGGGAGACTGGAAGAGGACCACCCCAATGAGAAATGCTGGTGGAGCGAGCAAAGCAGGACCGAAAGTGATGTGAAGGTACCACCCTCCACGACAGGACACGTCCTGTTTGCAGACCCAGGGATCCCAGCCGGAGAAGGACGTCTGGGGAAGATGTGGAGTCCACTTTGGGACACATGGAGTGGCAGGTGCCTGGAAGAACATCCAGGTGGAAGCATCTAGAAAATGGCTAATCACACTGATCTGAGGCTCAAGATAATGATGAGGCAGGAAATTAAAACTTGAGAGTCATAGCGTTTGGGTGGTTACTGAGATAAGGGGCAGGGAAACAGGTAGGAGGAGAAATGAGAAGGGCCGGGGACACGGTCTTGGCAAGGAGGGAGGGCAGCACGTCCTTGTTTTCGGTTCAGGTGGTGGGTGCGTCAGTTACGGAAGCGAGGGAGGCAAGGTGGGAAGCGGGGTCAGGCTCGGGGAATGGATGGCAAGGTCTCATTTGGAGCATGTTAGAGCTGAGTTGCCCCGTAGACTCCCATATGGAGATGTGGGTTTGGTGGTCTGGGATTTGGGCTCTGGCTGGAAGTCATGAGCATAAGGCTTGCTGGGACTGGATAGGATAGGACTGGATGAATCAAGATTCCTAAGGAGAGAGAGACAGAGAGAGAAAATCTCCGAAGACTGAGCCATGGGCTTGCCAATATGTCATCCACACTTACAAGGGGTTCTCCAGCTTTCTCCAGCGGCTAGTCACGAAGGACACGAGGGGTGGGGGGTGGCAATGAATGTCCTGTGAACTGAGAGCAGCGATGAAATGCGGCAAAGACTAAAATTTAAATGTCTATTAAATCTGGCAGCAAGGAGGTCACACCAGTGACCTTGCTGGGGGTGGATTGCTGATCCCAGTGGGGGTGGAGGCAAGGGCTGGCTGGGGTGGGGTCAACTCTTTATCTCAAGCTTTGCTGAGAAGAGAGGAGAGAGATAGAGCTGTAACTGGGGGAGAGATGGGGGTCAAGGGAGGGCTCTTTTTCTAGGATGGGAGAAAGGTGCATGCTGGCCGGAGGGATCCAAAATTGGAAGGGTATTCATCCTTCCAAAAGTACAGCCTATGAGACAAGGAGGTGGAGGGTGTTACTGAGAGCAGGACAAGAGAAGGAAGGCGCAGCCACTGGGTCATTCATTCAGAAAATCTCTAATAACAACTATCCGTTTAATCCTTAATAACAGCTGCGGATGGTGAGCCTGGCCCTGCCATAACAGCTTTTCAAAATTCATCTAATCCTTGTGACACCCCACGAGGAACGTGCTGTCAGCGGCTTCACTGGCAGAAGAAGGGACTTGGAAAGGTGACAGGTGTTGGAGCAAGAAGTGGAGGGATGAGCACGGAGGTAGGGGGCCGGGGAGGGGGCTGCACCGCAGGAGGGGCTGCACGGGGGCTGCCGAGGGGCTCCCGGAGGGAGAGGCAGCAGGGAGCCGGCAGATGGCTGTGGGCAGAGGGAGTTGAGGAATCAGAGATGACTCCGGACTCCTGGCTGCAACCCTAGTGGGCACTAATGAGAACAGGAGAAAAACGGGTTTGGGGGCTGCAGAGACAAGGTGATGGGTTTCAGGCATCCAGGGAGAGGCCCAGCTGGCGCTGGCATCGTGTCTTTACCCTTGTGGACTACAGAAGCAGGGGACGTACTGCCCAGCAAGAAGGGGCAGAGTGAAGAGACAGCAGGCTCTGGGCAGGACAGGAGAAGCTGAAAAGAGAGAGATTTCAGGGCCCTGGAGAAAACTGCTGAGAGAAAAAGTGCAGAACTGGTACCACCTTGGTTCGCTTAGAGGATGACTCTGGACCCAGGTAGCCTGGCTCGAATCCCACCTCCACTACTTACTTGCTGCGTGAGCTGGGACAAGTCACTTAACCTCTTTGAGTCTTGGTTTCCCCATCTGTAAAATGGGAATAAGAATAGTATCAAGAATCATATTGTAAGGATTAAATGCAAAACACCCGTGAGGCATTTAGGACAGTTTCAAGCATGTAGTAAGCACGGTACAGGATGAGCTGTTATTCTTTCAGATGTGGTTATATTCTGTCTCACTCTGCCCCTGAGTACCCACAGCCCTTAGGAAGGCAGATATACAAATAGAGAACAGCGATGTGACCTGAGATTTGTTTTAACACCCACACTGGTGAGAGAGCCCGGGAAGCCACTGACTAATAGGGGATCAGGAAAGATGTTAGTGAGGAAGGGTCATTTGAGCTGGGCCTTGAAGGATGCATACGAGTCTGCAGATGGAGAAGAAAGGGTTTTCATTCTTCTAGCCACTCTCCAGCATTCCCTAAGTGCCTCACTCATGCCTGGCCTTGTGTGAATGTTGGCGGCCAAAGCTCCAGAGAGGGCCTGAGTACCAGACCAGTTCCTCTTCGCGTCACCCCAGTCTCACAGGGAAGGCAAGCATGGGAGAAACAGATTGTGATCTGAGAACGTAGTACCAGCAGCCACTGGGATGTGCCCAGAAGGTTATGGGAGGGACACCAAAAAGGAGCAGAGGAGGGAGAAGTAAAGGGAATGACAAGGGAAGGAGAACTGCAGCCCAGGTGGGGCGCAGTCACAGCCAAAGCCTTCAAGGCGGGCACCCGTGTTATGAAGGTCACTCGTGTCCCCAGCCTTCCCTCCCCCGTCCCTGCTGCCCACAGGCCTCCGAGATTCCCCTTGCTCCCTAATTCCTTGAGTATTTATTGGACAACTCAGAAGAACCACTGCTGGGTGGGAGGGCGGGAGGGAGTGAAGGAAAGAACAGATAGAAGGGACCTATAGTGTGGGGTGAACTGCCGCAGAGAAGAGACAGGGTGTCAACACAGCGGCAGCAGAGCTGACCAGCATGCGCTGGGCACTGCCACATGCCCACCCTGTGCTGAGCCTCCTTGACACGAGCCATCCCATGGAGCCTCCGAACTCTTATTGTCCCCATTTTGCAGGTGGGGACACTGAGCTCTGAGAACCAGCATAAGATGTGAACAGGTGTCGGGCACTAAAGTCCAGAGGCTTGTTTACCTACTGTGTCCTGATGAGAGGCAGGAGACAGAGGCAGAGCCCAGGGCAGAAGAGACCGCTGAGTTCTCTGAGCCAGCCGCAGGAAGAGGCTAGGTGGGTTCAGACCGCCCCACTCCTGCTGCCCTCATCCCACTTTCTGGCCCCCAGCTTCTGCGAGGCCGAAACAAGAGTGAAGCCCCTCCATGCCCAGGCCCCTGGTCCTCTGCCGCTCTCCTCTCCCCAGCTGCACAAGGAAAGCTTCTAGAAACTCCGTCCCATTTCCCAGCTCCACTGGCTGGTGGAAGCTGTGCCCTCCACCTGCGGCATCCACCCAACCCCTAGCCCACCCACCAACTCTCCTACATTCTTAATGAAAGTCACTCAGTCGTGTCCGACTCTTTGTAACCCCATGGGCTGTATAGTCCATGGAATTCTCTAGGCCAGAATACTGGAGTGGGTAGCCTTTCCCTTCTCCAGGGGATCTTCCCAACCCAGGGATCAAACCCAGGTCTCCTGCATTGCAGGCGGATTCTTTACTAAGAAACCCAAGAACAAAGGGACAGGGCAGGAAAGGGTTGGTGGGACACTGAAGGCCGCCAGCATCCTGATGGTGGCAGCAGAAGAGAGAGAGAAGGGAGAGGAAGGGAGCATGGGTCTTTCTCTGTCTCTGCTGCTAATCAACACTCCCCACCCCACTCCCCGCTATTTTTTCCTCTGGGTTTCTCTGTATAGCTTCCTCTCCTCCCCCATCTTGTATACACACACACACACACACACACACACACAGGGACACACATCTGATAAAGCCCCAGAAGGAGGAAGGAACGGAGGGAGGAGACTGTCAGACAGACAGACCTTCCCAGACAAAGACATTCAGTGTAGACCAGCTGACAAAGACACACGGGGGTGTCCCAAATGGGGACCCCCCAAATGCTTCCAAAGGAACAGGTAAGTAAGAACAGAGTGAAACTGACTGTGCAGAGAAAGACACACACAGAGAAAAAAAAAGTTCACAGATACAAGGAAGATTGTGAAAAGATCCCCAAATGTTAATAGTGGTTCCTTTCTCTCTAGGAGCTGGGATTACAGGGGATTTTTATTTCATATTCTTCTGCACATTCTTTCTGGTATTTTCCACCTTCTCTGCGGTGAACACATATTACTTCTGAAACCAAAGGAAAACAATAAATGTCATTTCTGAGAGGGAGAAAACGTCCTCGGGGTGGGGGGAGGAACAAAGCTTGCCAAAGCTGCAGAGAAGGAGTGAGACTGTGGACCACACGCGAACACACATACTCCACACCCACCTGCACACTCATGGGCTCACACACCGCTCCATATTCACATGTACTGCTCCCAACAGGCACACACACAGGCCCATTTTTTATGCTCACAGCGTGAACAACCAGAGTGAAATTCCAGAAGTCTCCAAGGAAGGAAAAGGATGGAGAAGGGGAGGAAGGAGAGGCAGCCAGGGAAGTCCAGAGATGGACGGACAGACACACACACACACACACACACATGCACACACGACCCTCTAGCCCAGGACATGACTCAGCGCGGCCACTGACAACAGGCCCCTAACACCTTCATTACTCTGATGGTGGCTGTGGTTATAACTTCCGCGAGATTTTCTTATTACAATGGTAATAACGTAATTTGTGTTGCTGGCAGACAATTTAGAAAAAAATGATGCTCTATTTTTTGAATGAGCAAAAGAACTTATGAATGGGAATGACCAGCGGAGACACAGGGAGAGCAAACTGTGAGGAAAGCACAGAGAGGAAGTGAGAGAGGCAAGAGCCTGCAGAGGGGGACGCACATCCGCGAGCGCACGCACACAGCAGCGAGCGCATGCACACAGCAGGGCAAGAACAAGATGGCGATTTTAAAGGCTGTGGAGACAGGGAGGTGGCACGCAGACAATCAGGCAGATGGGTGTCCAGGGATTCAGACACATGGACACGAGCGCAACATGCCTTCCGCCCCCGAGCTCACAGAGACTAGGGATAAAATTCCGGGAGACCTGAGCAGTGGGAGGGGACCTGCTATCCCACAGACACACGCTCTCCGGGTCCCAGAGTCTTTAGGACGGGCTTTATGAATGAATGAGTGTAGATGTGGGAGATACCTGCCCCCATGGGGAAAGCAGAGCCCCTGCAGACAGAGACAGGCACCCAGAGACAGAGGAATGGACGGGGAGAGACAGAGAGGGGCTCAGAGTCAGACCGGAGACAGCGACACAGGCTGAGAGGGGCAGGGAGTGCGAGACAGAAGGGGGGACAGAGGAAGGGGCGTGGGGGGCTAGAGTTCAGCCCTGGGGCCGGGGCCCCGCCTCTGGGAAATGGGATCAATAGGAGACTTCTATTGTTTTCTCCAGGCTTCTCTGTATTTTCTAATCACTCAATCATGAAGATGGATGTATGACTTTGGGGATCAGGAGAAAACATGTGCCTTGAAAGAAAGGGAAACAAAAGAAAAATGGTACAGAGATTGAATGGAGATGAAGCTACAGAGAACAAGCAGGGGAGTGATCAGACACATCCACGTGCACACGCACACACACACCATCCCTCCCCATCCTGGGACTGAGGACAGCCCCCACCCCCCACCAAGGGGAGCAGGGAGCAGTGGGGGCAGGGCAAATAGGCAAACAGAGGCTCCAAGCCCCAGACCTCCTCACACACCTGCACTCATACAGGGAGAACAAGCTCCTGGAGGAGACTGGTGCGCATTTATTGATCACCTACTGTAAGCTCAGGGTACGGTTGGTCCCCTCAAGCCTGCTGCAGTCTTGGGGGGGCAAGTCTGGGCTGACCCTGAGGCCTGGGCAGGGAGCATTTCCCAGAGAAGGGTCCCAGAGCCCAAGAACTTAAAGCAGGGTCCGGGGTGGGGTGGGGGGAGGAAGCAGAGTTTGCCAAACAGATGGGGCAGAAGGCCTGCGGCGAAAGGGGGCCTCGCTTAGCAGGCAGGGGGAATGCTTGGGCACAGGGCAAAGGCTTGGAGGAGCACAAGTGTCTGGTGAGAGAGAGAGAGGCAGAGACAGAGAAAAACAGAGGGAGAGAGAGGCAGAGACCAGAAGGAGGCGGCAGCGCCCCTGCAGCCTGAGCGGAGGGCCTGGAAGACCTCGGAAGCTGGCTTTGTTCTTTGCACGATGAGAGTGAGGGGTCTAGGGGTTAGGGTTTGGGTTAGGGTTTCTGATTCCTGATGGGAGCAGAAGCAGGAAGAACAGAAAGGAAACCAGGGGAGCCTTCCAGAGAGAGACGAGGTGCCCTGACCAGGGAGGGAGAGGGGCAGGTGAATTGAGAGCTGCGTGGGGGACAATGCAGGATGGGTTACTATGAGGGGAGAGGGGCCCAGCTGACCTAGACAGCTAGAGGAATGATGGAGAGCCCCAACTCCAAGAGGGCTTGGGAGGGAGGGGTTAGATTGGTGGCACCTGCCAGATGTGAGGGTATGAGGACCCCATCAAGCATGGTGCCTCAGGAGGCGGTGAAGTCACAGCTGTGGGTGCCGTCGGGAAGACACTGGTCCCCAGGCAGGGCACCCCTGGGAGTTCCAGCAGGTTAGGGGATGGTGGAGGGAACAGGAGACCCAGGTGTGATGACATACTCACGGATACACACATGTTCACACACAGAGACACAGAGCCCTGGAGGAAGGGGAGCCCGAGAGGAGGAAGGTCAGAGGGAAACACGTTGCATGAGACAGAGTCAAACATGGGCACATCTGGAAAAGTCGAGGAGGAAGGAGAGGGAGGCCAGGAGACAGACAAAAGGCCGAGTGTGGCGGGAGCAGAGAGACAGAGAGGGTGACGGTGCTGGGCAGATGGGGAAGAGGGATGAAGAGCCAGCTATGCGGGAGAGACCCCGAGTTAACGGAGGCTGAGAGATGGACAGTGGGGACAGAAAGACCAGAGCGGGAAGGGAAGCAGGGAGGGGCGACCCTACTCTTTCCACCTCCTGCTCCCAGAGCCCAGGCAGACTTCACTAACGCCTTAGAGACAGAGAGGGAACCGGCTGGAGGGAGGGGAAGAGAGAGCGTCACACACACACATACACACATACACACACACACACAGCCCAGCGCACAAGAGAGACTGGAGCCGTGTTGATTGAATAGAGGACTGAATGACGGAGACTCACAGAATGAACACAAAAGCAAGAACCCTGCAGAGAGGGGGGCCGGGCCGAGCACGGGGCTCCTCTATCTCTGTCTCTCTCTCCCTCTCTCGCTGTGTGTGTGTGTGTGTGACACACGTTCAAAGAATGACAATGACCCCCGGGGCTGAAGCAGACAGAAAGCAAGGAGTACAGTGTGGCGGGCAGTCAGATGGACAGACAGAACAACACATACCCCCCCCCCACCACACACACACGACAAAGCATCTGACGCTTGAAAGGAGTGTAAAGCTACCTAACGCTTCAGAGAGAAAGGCAGGAGAGAACACAGAGCAGGAGGCTCTCAGAGGGGTGGGCAGGGGTCCCCCCAGGGGGAGGCACCATCCTGGGCACAGGCGACCCAGAGCCTGAACTGACGAAAGGACGCCAGCAGCACACAGTGGGGCAGGGGCTACTCAGGAAACCCCTTCTTTCCTGAAGACACTCACTCCACTGGGGGTAGGGGGGCCGTGGGGGAGATGACTTGGATCTGATTTCTGGAGCTCTGAGGCAGGCCAGGAAGCAACACTAGGGACGGAGCGGTGAGAACTCCATGGAAGAGGTCTGGGCAGCTGGCGTCGGGGAGCTGGAGGAGCGACAAGGCTAGAGAGACAGTGGGGGCTGAGGCCTGGACTTTGATGGGGCGGGGGATGAATGATGCTGGATAGACATGGTAGGACAGACGTGCTCAGAGGCGTGTTGGAGAAGGAGCTGGTGTCTAGAAAGTTTGAACTGGGGGACCCGGGGATGGTTGGCCAGCCAAGGGGCAGCAAGAGACAGGCTGGCAAAGGCGAAAGGCAGTGAGATTCAAGAGATGGCCATGGTAGGCAGCTCAGGTAGGGAGGAAGGGAGACACAGCCTGGGGCGTCCAGGGTGTGCAGCCAGCCCGGGGAGGCCCAGATCACCCCCAGGAACAGGAGGGCCAGGCAAGGGAGGGTCAGTATCCCAAGACAAAGCAAAGTGAACAAGGTGTGGTCTCTCCTCGCACTGGAATAGTATACAGCCATAAAAAGGGACCAAGTCCTGACACAGGGGACAACATAACTTCAAAACCATTACACTAAGTGAAAGGAATCAGACTCAGAAGGCCACATATGGGAGGGCTCCATTTATCTGAAATATCTGGATTAGATAAATCATTAAAGACAGAAAACAGATTGGTTGTGACTGGGGACAGGAAGGGGGACGGGAAATGGGGAATAACTGCTTGATGGTCAGAGCATGTTCTTTCGGGGGGTGATTAAAAGAAAAAAGTTTTGTAACTAGATAGAGGTTGCACGGCATTGTGGAGGTACTAAATGTCGCTAAATTGTTCACTTGAAAATGGCTCATTTTATACACATTCCACCTCAATAAAAAAGTTTGTTTTATTAAAAAATAAGGACTTCCCTGGTGTCCCAGTGGCAAGACTCCACACTCCACATTCAAGGGGCCAGGGTTCGATCACTGATCAGGGAACTAGATCCCACATGCTGCAACTAAGACCCAGTGCAGCCAAATAAATAGAATTTAAAAAAAAATAAAATTAGTTCACCAATTAGTTCACCAAGCAGGCATGTGCAGAAAGGGATTTCCAGGTGGACGGAACAGCACCTGTGAAAGTGGAGAGGCATGCGGGCACATGGTGGGGGTGGGAGGAGGTGTGGCAGGGGGAGGGGCTTAGAAGCCAGAGGAGAGGATGGGGCAGGGAGTGGGTGGATGGGGCAGGGAGTGGGCGGGTGGGGCGGGCTTGAACGCTTCTTGGAGGCAAGCGCCATAGAGACCCATGAGGCAGGAGAGTACATGAGCAGAGCTGTTTTGCAGAGCTGTGACTGGTCCCCCAAGTGGGCAGAGCAGGTCCCCAGGGTAAGATCAGAGACTGGAGGAGACCAGAGAGGATGCGGGCATCAGTCACTCAAGTGGGGGCTGATGAGCTGTGAGCAGCAGGCACTGGGGTGGAGGGAGGACTCAGCCAAGGCCCTGGGACTTGGGGACCGGTTAGGCACAGGTGACAGCTGATGGGGTCCCCAAGGCTGTAGCTGGGGGCTGCCTCCCTGGAACTGGATGGACAAGAAGAGGCACTTCCCTGCATCCCAGCCAGGCAGGGCTTAGACATCAGGCTGTTCAATGAGTCAGAGAACATGTACTGAGGGCCTTCCCCAGGCCAGGCAGTGTTCTTGAACCTGCAGACACAGCAATGAACAGACACTCCCTGCCTCTTCCGGGGGCCTACAGTACAGTGGCAGAGAGGATGGTGTGAGAGAAAGAAAATAAACCAAGAAACTCATGGATAAGATGATAGCTGCAGGACTTGGAGAATGAGCTAATGGTTGCCCGGAGTGGAGGGACAGTCGGGGTGTTTGGGATGGGCATGTACACACTGCTGTACATGGATAACCAACAAGGACCTACAGTATAGCACGTGGAACTCTGCTCTATGTTATGTGGCAGCCTGGATGGGAGGGGGCTTTGGGGGAGAAGGGACACATGTGTATGCATGGCTGAGTCCCTTTCCTGTTCACCTGAAACTGTCACAACATTGTTGGCTATGTGTGTGTGTTAGTCGCTCAGTCGTGTCCAACCCTGTGACCTCACGGACTGTAGCTCATCAGCTGCCTCTGTCCATGGAATTCTCTAGGCAAGTACACTGAAGTGGGTTGCCATGCCCTTCTCCAGGGGATCTTCCTGACCCAGGGATCGAATCTGGGCCTCCCGTATTGCAGGCAGATTCTTTGCCTCTGAGCCACCAGGGAAGCTCCTAATTGGTTATACCCCAATATATATAAAAGGTTTAAAATAAATAAAAAATTTTTTAAAGATGAAAGCTGCAGTGTAGAGTGCTCTGAAGACAAAGACAGCAAAATAAGGTAAGAAAAGCTAAACTGGAGGATTCTGTGTGAGGCTCAGTCATCAGGGAGGCCTCTCTGAAGAAAGACAGTGGAGCAGCGGTCTGAGAGGTGAGCGAGCACACAAATCTCAGGACAGAGCGCTCCGGGCATCTGGAACAGCACATGCAAAGGCCCTGGGGTGGGGCAGCACATCTCAGTCAAGGAGAGGCAAGGGCAGGGTGGCTGGAGCAGAAGGGCAGTGGGCAGGGGCTGGGGGAGTAGCGGGTAGCGGAGCCCTGCCTGCAGCCAAGGCCATTCCTGTAGGTACCAGTGGGTGCCTTGGTTTTGAAGGGGAGTGTCCCCCAGGGAGACGGACCCTAATGAGAACAGGAGGAATAAAAAGGACAAGGAGGACCTGTCAGGCCCCAGCCCTGCTGGCTCTGCCCCCCGCAGGGTTGGTTGATTAAGACTTGATTAAACCCTGAAAGTTTCCCCAACAGATTCCCTCAGCAACAGAAAAGCAACAGGAGGGGCGAGAGCAAGGTGGTTTGGAGAGACTCACAGAGACTCAGGCCAGACGCAGAAAGAAAGGAGAAGAAAGCTTGAGAGGTTCCAAGGGAGAGCAGGGAGCAGCCAGGCGAGACCCCACGCCGCCAGGGGCTTGGGATGACGCACGCTGCCGGCCCACGCGGGCGTGAGGTGTGACATACAGCCCACGCTCAGGCCACCGGGCACAGACCGTGACGTGATATCCCATCAAAGCTCCCAGGAGCGGGGACGCAGAGAAGGGAAGGGAGGGCGAGGGAGACACGTGAGCTGGACAGCCCAGCACTGGGGGGATTTGGGGCCAGACAGACAAGGAACCCCGAGACAGAGAGGGAAGGACACATGGACAAAATCATCCAGACAGACCCCTCCACTCAGAGAGACACAGCCAGAGACACAGTGATTCTCACAACACATGGAGATACAACCAGGAAGGACTGTTCCTGAGACACATAGATGGACGTCACGCACACATGCAACACCCCACACAGACAGGAGACACACACACGGAGACCAGCACACACTCCTGTTCTTGGGGGCAGAGACATTCAGAATCCCCGGTCAGGACACACAGACCATCAGATAAACACAGAAACCCAGGGAGACAGACATACACATACACACAAATACAGATACCAGACAGTCAAATAAATACACACACAAACGCATCCACAAACACCAGACAGGACGACCAGATAATCACACGCTCCGGTGCATGGGGACAAACAGACAGACCTCACAGGGAGAGATACACAGACCCTCAACCTGAGTCAGACGGGAACACACACACACGGACATGTGGAGAGACGGGAGGGACACCCGCAAGGGCGAGACGGAAGGACAGGGAAGTCGGTGGAGACGAGAAGACGGAGGTGAGGCCAGGTGCCTGAACCGCAGCCTAACCAGGCTCGAGGGCTCCCCTCCACTCCAGGGAGCCCAACCATGGATACCCTTTTGACTCTAAGGTCTACCCCACAGCAGGGGGACCCTTTTGACTCTAAGGTCTACCCCACAGCAGGGGGACCCTTTTGACTCTAAGGTCTACCCCACAGCAGGGGGACCCTTTTGACTCTAAGGTCTACCCCACAGCAGGGGGACCCTTTGACTCTAAGGTCTACGCCACAGCAGGGGGACTGAGGGGTGGAGGGTCCTCTGCCTCCCTCACGTGCCCCCACCACCCCATCGTGGAGCAGCAACCGTGTTTGTTGGCCAAATCCTCCTGCCGTCAGATGCAGGCTGGAGCACAGCAACAGGTGACAGGTGACAGGACCAGACACGGAGAAGGAGTCAGCAGGGAGGGGGTAGGGTCAAGCGACGCAGTGTCCTCGGGCTGCAGAGGATGGACTTGTCTGCAGTGTCAGACCCGAGTTGGCTGGAGGGTGGGAGAGGCCACAGCGAAGCCATTTCAGGGGGTCAGGAACACAATGCTGACAGCCAGGGAATGAGAGGGAGGTGCACGGAGAGACAGCTCTGGGACGGGTGCTCTGCAGGATGGGGGAGACAGATCGGTGGTGGGGGGACGGACCTGGGGCTCAGCTCGGCTAGAGACCCCGATGGCAGCTAGTTGTGGAGCAAATAGAGTTTGCAAAGAGGTCTGGGGAGCTTTGAGGGGCAGGAGGCGAGGGGGTCAGGCCAGGCACACACACACACAGAGCGCTGGCCAGTGCTCATCCACCCTCCGAGACAGCGAGGGAAGAAAGGAGAGAGAGAGGGAGAAACAGAGCCAGGCGCACCTGGAAAATTCTAGATGGAGCCCCCAGGAGTGGGAGAGGAGGAGAGAGAGGCAGAGGTGGGGGAAGCAAGCAGGAGCGAGGGGGAGGTGGTGGGCAAGCACACACACAAACACACTCTCACGCACACATACACTCCTGCAGTGACGCACAGAATAGAAGCAGAATTCAATAATGACTTAGAGCGGAGCGAGCAGGGAGGGAGGGAGGGAGGGAGTGGGTTAGACACACACAGCCTGTCTCAGGAGGTATTCAATAATTGTTGATCGAATGAAGGAACAAAGATGAGGGACTCTCAGAAGGAAAGCTATGCCTGAGAAAGTTCCGAAGCGGGTAGACAGAATGTCACACATATACACAGTGAGAAAAAAAAAAAAATTCCCAATCACGTTTTGGATTTAAAATAATGAGAATAAACAGTAAGAGAGTCAGAATAACCGGTTTGCTTGGCGGTTGGTGGTGATCCTGAGAGAGAAGGGGGCTGCTGGGGGCTGAGATGATTTGTTTCTTGCTCTGGGATGTGGATCCACAGGTGTAGACCCATGTAAAATTCATCGAGGTTTTTCATTTAAGATTTGTACATTTATGGTATGCAAGCTCTACCTCAATTTTTTCTAATGAGAGAAAGAGTTGATAGGAGAGGGAAGGAAAGATGAGTGTCAGACAAGAGAAGGACAGATGCACGCGCGTGCACACGCACACACAGACACACACAATGTAACAATGTCCAGGTGAAAACAAACCCTGACAAAGTCTGACGAGAAAGGAATTAAAAAGCTAATGTGATGGAGAGAGAAAGCCCAATGCCTAAACCCTCACATGGAAGGAGAGAGAGACCCCAGAGAGACCTGAATTGGGAGCAGGGTCCACAGGGCAGGAAAGAAATTGCCAACTTTGGCCCTTTGAGCTGGAGGTGCCAGGGGTGGGAGCTCCCGGGGCAGGTGTCCACCACCAGCTGTGAAACAGCCTGGCCAGGATGGGTCATCGGAGGTGGGGTTGAAGCAAGCATGTGGGGGAGAAGGGGGCAAGGAAGGTGCTGAGTCTGGGGTGGACTTGAGGGGTGCAGGGGCCAGGCTTGCAGAGGGTCCCAGGAGCAGCGGTGAGCTCAGATCTGGAGCTCACAACTCAGATCAGACAGACAGGCAGATGGATAGAGGCATGTGCTCAGGCATGAAGTGAAAGGAAGTGCTGGACAGAGTCTCAGAGACGGATGGAGAAGGAGAAAGAGAGATATAGAGGGGAGTGGGGAGATAGACAGGTCGGCATGTGTGGAAAAAGCAAAATGGAGCCGGAGAAGAGGGGGAACAGAGAGCAAGGGGTGCAAGGGACTCTGTCACACACACTCATTCACACACACACACACACACTCACACTCACAGGAGGTGTTCAGTATGTGCTGACCGAAAGAAAATACAAAGGAACTACCCCTCAGCGTGGGAGCAGAGGATTCAGGTAAAGTGGCCGAGGGGACACAGTGACAGACGGCTTGTCACACACAGATACACACACACACACACACATACAACCTCTCTCTGTGAATCCACACGCAGGACCAGGTTAGCTTTCAGAACTGCCTTAGAGACTGGGCAGCTACACACTCACACCCAGCAGAGCGCTGGCTGAACAGAGGGACAGATGCAAACCGCTCAGGGCATGAGCACAAAGCAAGGACCCGAATGAGAGGGGCCAGGGCAGGGGGCTACTGGGGCCCTTAGTCACTCCGTGTCTCACACACACACCTGCCAGGGAAGGACTGATGTAGGAAGAGCCTAGATGCAAAAGGAAACACAGCCCCCTCCAACGGCAGGGACCCCCAGAGTAGAGTGAAGGAGATGGCCGCCCACACTGGGGATTCCACAAGAGGCTCAGGGGTCAGGTGAGTTAGAGCCCGGCTCGGCCACATGGACACACACACAAGCCTGAGGGCCCCACCCAAGTGTTTGGGGCGGGGCGGTGGGTAAGTGAGTGGGGGGACACATTTTGGGACCCAGACACACGGGCACACAGACGACCGTGAAGTCACATCTTGGCAGAAAAAATGAATTAATGTGGGTAACACAGAGAGTTAACCTAAAACTAAGGATGCAGATAACGTAGTGCACGCGTGCTCGGTTACTTCAGGCGTGTCTGACTCTGCAGCCCTGTGGACGGTAGCCCAGCAGGCCCCTCTGTCCATGGATCTCCAGGCAAGAATACTGGAGTGCTGGAGTGGGTTGCCATGCGCTCCTCCAGGGGATCTTCCTGACCCAGGGATTGAATCTGCGTCTCCTGCATTGGAGGCAGATTCTTTCACCACTGAGCCACCGGAGAAGCCTGGGTAACACGTAGAGCTAACCTAAAACTGAGAGGCAGAGGCAGAGAGAGACAAAGAAAGAAGAAGCAAACAGAAAGCCAGAGACACAGAGACAAAGACAGGAAAATAGAGAAAGGGAGAAAGGCACTGAGGCGGGGTGTGGATGCAGCGGCGACAGACACGAACGAAAGAGGGGCCCAGACGCCATAACCAGAGGAGCGGCCCAGAGCGGGGTTTGGAAAGAGAAAACGGAGATGGGGGCTGAATGGAGCAGGAGAGGAAGATCAGCAGGAGACGGAGAGGCGCCCGGGCCACCAGAGCGGCGGAAGAAGCAAAGGAATGAGTGAAAGAAAGATGCCTGAACGGACGCGAGGGACCCTCAGCACAGCCCTGGCTGGCTTCAGGGGGCAGCCAGGGGGTCAGCAAGGGAGGCATGTGCCACACCACACACACACACACACACACACACACTCACACACCCCACACCATAAAACACATATCACTCGACACACATCACACCACACACACACACACACACACACACACACACACTGCTGCTGCTGCTAAGTCGCTTCAGTCGTGTCCAAC
The DNA here is from genome assembly GCF_032452875.1 of Bos javanicus. Lineage (NCBI taxonomy): Eukaryota > Metazoa > Chordata > Mammalia > Artiodactyla > Bovidae > Bos > Bos javanicus. The sequence goes on along the minus strand of NC_083880.1, from coordinate 66,324,063 downwards.
TCTGTGCGACCCCATAGACGTGTGGCAGCCCACCAGGCTCCCCCGTCCCTGGGATTCTCCAGGCAAGAACACTGGAGTGGGTTGCCATTTCCTTCTCCAGACACACACCCCACACCATAAAACACACATCACTCATGACACACACCACACCACACACACACACACACACCACACCCCCCACACACACACACCACATCCCACACACACACCCACACACACCACAAAACACACATCACTCATGACACACACCACAGTGCACACACACACACGCACACCCCACACCATAAAACACACATCACTCATGAAACACCCACACACACACACACATCACACCATAAAAAACACATCACACATAACACACACCATACCACACACACACACACCCCACACCATAAAACATACATCACTCATGATACACATCACACCACACACACACACATCACACCATACAACATACATAACACATAACGCACACCACACCACACACACACATCACACCATAAAACACACATCACACATAACACACACCATACCACACACACACACACATCCCACACCATAAAACACACATCATTCATGACACACATCACACCACACACACACACACACACACTCATCACACCATACAACATACATAACACATAACACACACCACACCACACACACACACACCACACCATAAAACACACATCACACATAACACACACACCACACACACACACACACCCCACACCATAAAACACACATCACACATGACACACACCACACCGCACACACACATATACCACACCCTACAATACACATCACACATACCACACACCATACCACACACACCACACCCCACACACCTCACAAATACTACACCATACAACATATCACATGCTGAACTACATACACAAAACACGCATGACCCATACACACCACACAGGTGTGTGAACACATGAACAATTGCAGGAAGCCCAGAGAGAAGACAAGGTTTCGAGAAGTCCCAGAGAAGGGGGAAGGAGAGAGCAGGAGAGGAGCAGTGAGGGCAGGGTTCCAGGTGCCTTTCTCCCCTTCCTGGGGTCAGTCTGGAAGTCTGTCCAGCTCCCTCTCACTCACTCTCGGCCCCTCCCCACCCTCCCAGCACACAATCACACTCTCCAGGAAAGGGGCGAACCAGGGGCAGAGAAAAGAGGGGCTCGGTGACTGTCCTGCCCCCGGGAGCGCTTCCCCTTCCCGCATTCTCCTCCCTGGCTTCTGCACCTGCTGCCCCAGGGCCTCACTCAGCCCCCTCCTGGGGGGGAGGTGCACTCCGGGCCCTCTGTTCAAGCTCGGGACCCCGGCTCTACTCTCCGCGGACAGTGGGCCTTTCTGCATCTGTTCTGCTCATCTGTCCTTCCGGACACTAAGTGCCTGGTCAACAGCTGCTCTGCAGCAGATTTTTCTCACCCCTGAACCCCAACCCCCAACCAGGATCAGGCACACAGTAGGGGCTCAGTGGCCACGTGTACAATGAAAGCTTACACACCTGAGTGACAGCAGAGCTGGAAGGCGTTAGGATGAATGTGGAAGGGAAAAGCCAAGGGTAAAAGAGGAGGGCAGAGGGAGGGAGAGCCCTGGGCGGGGGACGGAAAGATGTGGCAGGCACATCTGGAATAATCTAAAAGGAGGTACGGGGGTGGGGCGGAGCCCTGGAAGCTGGTGGGCAGTGGGTGAGGGGTGAAGCACTTGGTGGGTACAGGCTAATACACGCACGTGCGCACACACACACCCGGGCAGGGCAGCTGCTTCATGACAAGTGCTTTATGAAGAGCCTGAAGAGCCCAGGGAATGAAATGAAACACCCACCCCCAGCACTCAGCAAGAGAGGGGCTGCAGGGAGAGAGCCCACACTGGAAATTCAGTAAGCCTGCAGGTCCCGGAGGCAGGTGGCCTGGGGGATAGACAGGGAGCTAGACCCCTGCTCCCTGGCAGACACACAGATGCCAGGGCCACACATGTTTGTTGGGGGAATGAATAAATGAACAGGGGACCCCAGAGCAAAAGACAAACCTGTCAAGGTGAGAGAAATGGACAGAGAGCGACAGAGACTCAGGGGGTGGGGGTGCTAAATATACTATGGGGCTTTGATGCTCTCATATGGAAGTCAGGGGCAGACCTCAGGGGGCAGGGCGGGACCCATAAGATCCAGAGAGGGTAGAAGGTGCAGAGGACATAGAGCATGCCAGCAACAGCTTTTGCCCAGGGTCAGCACAGAGAGGGCACTCAGTACATCTACAGCCCACAATACCTTTAGGGGCCCATGAAAAATGTTTTAATTTCTTTCAAAATCAGGAGAAAAAATGAACTTTAACACAAAGAAAATGTTTTCATATATAATGTTAACATATTCCTCTTTATATAAATGTTGTAAAATACCATTTTTTTTTTTGGTATCTTTATGGAGGAAAGGGCCCACGAAGGCAAAACTGACCAGGGCCCATGAGTCATCATGGAGCCCTGGTTGAGTGCCCAGCCTGGGATGGGGTAACATGAGGCAAAGGCTAGGACAGACCCTACAGAAGGGAGTGCTGGAGCCAAGGGAACCCAGGGAAGGGGCAATCAGGAAGGAAGGAAAGACATGTCAGGCAATCGTGAGGAAGATGAGGCTTCCTCCACCAGAGACAGGCTTCTTCTGAGTAGGGCCAGAAGTGGGAAGAGAAAATGAAAGACCAGGGCAGAGGGAGGCTGAGTGATGGCTGACTGGGGCCCAGGATCAGGGAGGGACCAGACAGGAGTGGAGTTGAATCTGGAGTGGAGGGGGGCCAGGATGGGGAGCAAGCAGAAAGTGACCCTTGAAACCAAGTCCTAGGAGCCCTGGAAAGAGGAAAGGGGGCAGGGGGAGGTTCATTCATACACACACACACACACACACACAGAGAACGACAAGAAAGGGAAGAAGAGAAAGACATTTAATAAATCTGCAGGGAGATGGAGGTGGGAGGTAGAGAAAGAGACCCACTGGCACAGAGACCCAGCCGCAGACACAAGGACACACACACACACACGGGGACAGGACAATCAGAGAAAAAGATAGGCATTTAATGACACCTCAGCAAGGGGGAGGCAGGGCAACAAAGGCAGACACACAGACGGACAGACAGATGGGCAGAAGGCAGAGTCCTGGGTCCCACTGGACATACTCTGAGGGAAGCACAGGTCTGGCAGTGGGTGGGAAGAGCCCCAGTGAGAGAGGGCTGGGGAGAGTGGGATGGACAGATGGACAGAGCTTCATCTCCCCTCCAGATCCCTCACCACCACACCACCCTCCACCTCCATCGCTCCATCTCTGTGTTTCTCTCCCTGCAGGTCTCTCTCTGCCTTCCTCTCTGCAAACCACAGCTTTCTGAAGACCCAGAGAGAAAAATGGGAAAAGAAGACAGAGATGGGAGAAAAAGACGAGGGACCTTGTGTGTGTCTCTGTATGTGTGTGTGTCCAACACAAGGTCTGGTTGGACTTTTAGGAGGGAGGGGATGAAAGGAGCAGATGAGCAAAAGGACCAACAGCAGATTGGGGGGCGGGGCACAGCCTGGAAGGATCAGGAACACACAAGCCTCATAACACACCACATATTGCACACATCACACACACACTGCACACACTGGAAGTGCCATTCGTGGGAAGGAGGTCAATGAAAACATGGAGAAAAAGAGGCAGCGCGTAGAGGGTGTGTGGAGCTGAGACAGATACACAGGGGAGTGCCTTTACTCCCAAGGCCGCCTAGCAGGACTGGGCCTAGGGTCCATCTTTAATGTAAGTTTTACATATGAATGTCTGAAAGAATCAAGAATCAAGTCCAAGAGCCCAGGTGACAGCCAGTAACAATAGGCCAAAGGATGAAGAGACAGAGAGAGAGACAAGGAGACACTGAAGCCAGTGGGTAGAGGACAAGCAACAGTCCCAGATGGACACACACCCAGAACCATGTTCCACCCTCTCTAGGTGGTGGGAAGGGGTACATAGCACAAATTACCGTGTTGTTGTTGTTTTTCTGCCACATGGCAAGCAGGATCTCAGGTCCCTGACCAGGGATGGAACCCATGCCCCCTGCAGTTGAAGAGCAGAGTCTTAACACTGGATCACCAGGGAAGTCCCAATTACCATCTTTTATTGTATGTGCTTTTCTGTATCTTTCCTACCCTGCTGTAAGGAATGTTTTGTGTTTGTTTTTTTTTTGCAAACATCTTATTTTTCTCAAAAAGAAAAAAAAAATGCATGCGGAACGAGAAAAACCACTGAAACCTGGACGGGAAGGAGGAAGAGTGAGGAGGTCCCAGGGTCTCCGATCCCCTGGCGAGAGCTGGACACTGAGGAGGGCGGCAGAGGAGGAGCCGGCAGCAGGGCGGGGAGACGGCGGCCAGCGGAGTGGGCGTCACGAGCCTTTTCAGTGTCTCTCTCGAAGGGTAGAGAAAAAGCAAATTGAACAGAAGCCTAGAGTGAAAGTCAAAACCAGAGAAGGAACCAGCGATAGGTGGGAGAGACAGGCTGAGCCTCTGCCTCCCTTCCCTGAGCAGATGGCACCTCTGTGGGCCACATTTGGGTGCCTCAGCCAGAATTTCCCCAACCCTGTTTTCATTCTCTTGAGAGAGTTGTGTGAACCACTATGACAACCTCTGCAAGTTCCAGGGGCGTTAAAGAGAGCTTCCAGAGGTGACTTGTGGCCTCTGAGACATGTTTTGAAGGATGAATAGGAGTTTGCCAGGTGGCAGAGAGGCAAGAAAGGGCATTCTCAGTGGTGGAAACAGCCTGGACAGAGGCACCGGGTGGCGGGAGGGCTTGGGGAAGAAGCAGAGGCTTTGAGAGATTGGTTAAAAAAAAAAAATCTGAGACAGAAACACACACAGAGAGACTAGAAGAATAGAGATGGCCGTGAGGCACAGAGAAAAAGAGAAACTAGCAGCAGGGAGAGACAGACACATACAGACACACAGACAGACAATCAGGAGCGCACGGGGACACACAGAAAAACACCAAGAGAGCATGGTGGTGTGGGGGGAGGGGGAGGGGTTAAGGAAGGAAAAGAAGCACAGAAAACTGTCAAGACAGCCAGAGAGAGAGCTGGAGAGACGAAGATAAAGAAACACAGGCCACTGAATCGCATGGAGAGAATAGGGGCTGGGGCTTCTCCAGGGTTCAACCTTCCGCCCCGCGCCGCGCTGCGCAGGCGCATTCCCGACCCTCATCCCGCTGAGGATGCCGAGGACAGGCGCTTTGTCCCCGCCAGGGGCTGGGGCGCATCCCAGGCTGATCGCATGTGTCCCTGCACCCCGCCCCGCCAACCGTGTGTGTGGGCCCTGGCCAAGCGGCTGGCATTCTGTGCACATCCTGAGCCCACAAGCATCCATGTGAACACACACGATGCACAGTGCAGACAAGAGAAGCCCCGTCATTCAATTCGGGGTCCTGGCCCCAGTAGCCCACAGATTGAGGCAGAACCTCCTGAAGTGGTATCCACGCAGTACTCACAAATCACATCCTCACAGCTGGAAAAAAGCAGGTTCACACATTTGCGCACACAACCCCAGGAGCCCAGACTCACAGGCCACCTGGACAAATGTCCACACACCACCACAGGCGTTCATGAGCACACAGGCCCACAGGTGTACCCACGTGAGCACAAAGACACTCCCAGGAGCGCACACTCACTCCCATGCTCCTACCTCTGCTTCCAAGACACATGCACACCCATGGAATCTCCAGATGTCCATTCAGATCTGGACATTGTGGTGTTTGGCTTGTGAACATAACAGCAAACAGAGAAACATCCCGATTTTGAAATCTGTTTTTAATTAAACAGATTAAACAGTGTCATTAGGCCAGAGGTAACTCACATGGATACGTGTGTGATCTGATAAAAAATACATTTCTTCCTATAGACTGTTGCAAATGAATTTCCCGGGGCCGTGTGCCCTGGTGGAGGGGACAAGGGAACAAAGGAGGAGTCTTTGGAGTTTTCTCCAGAATACCCAGGGCTTTTGCTGACCCAGTCTCACCACCCCCACCCTCCCAGGCACTCCTGGGAAACACACAGCACACACACAGCCACAGCTCCCCCTGGGGACATCCACAACTCCACAAGGGCATGACAGCCCCATAGGGCCCCGAGTGTCAACTGCCACCATCCACCCAGGGCATGCTACTGCTACTGCTAAGTCACTTCAGTCGTGTCTGACCCTGTGTGACCCCATAGACAGCAGCCAACCGGGCTCCCCCGTCCCTGGGATTCATCTGAGTCCTCAACTGCTCACACTTGGAGAGTCCTGGGCTTCACCCAGACACAAGCAAGGTTGCTGCCAGGCATGGTCACTCCCCAAACACAGGAACAGATGTTCACACACAGCCACACTCCAGAGGTCTCCAATCTGATTATGTCCCTCCCTGACCTGAAGCCGTCCAGCCACCGGTGCTGCCTGCACAAAGGCTCCTCTGACACAGCCTGTCCTCCCATCCCACCCCGTCACGCTCCAGCACACAAGAGATACTCAAGAAACCACTGGCCAAACTCTGAGGTCTGTTTGTGTTTAATCAGACAATATGCAAAGTATTTACAACCAATTCCAAATTCCCCCCTCCCCCACCCCAGGCCTGGGCCATGGAATGCGGGACCCCCTGGCCCTGCCCAGAGCCGGGGGTCCCCTAGGCCTCTGCATAGTCATCTGAAATCTACAAAACACTGTTCGCTTTAAAAAAAAAAAAAAAAAAAGGACAGTATTAGGATACCTTATACAAAGGGCGCTGGGCAGTTGGAAGGGGATTTGAGAGCACGCTGGAGTGAACCCAGATTTTGACTGGGACAGACAGGAGAAGACTTGGGTAATACACATGTATGAAAGGAAAAATTGAAATTTCATAGGCAGGCACCACTTGGCCTCCTTCCCCACTGGCAGGGCCTGGCTGGCTCAAGAACCCCTGGCAGCAGGAACGTTATTGCTATGATGAGGGGCAGGGGGTGAAATGTACATGGCTGGGGGACAGAGTAGGGGACATTTTTACATGTTAAATATGGACACACATGGAGGAGGAACACACACGTGTACACACACACATACACACACACAGGGGCCCTTGGCAGAATGCCTACAAAACTGTCAGCTGCCCCATTTAAGAAGGGCAGGATGAGGCCCAGGGAGAAGCCACCACATAGCCCAAGGGCCAAAACACGGTCTCTTGATGCCACGGGCTGGACTCACCACGTGATGCCAGGCCATAAGGTCTGGACAGGAGTGGAGTAGTTGCAGAGGCCATGGCCACATATGGAGGCAGACACTGAAGCCCAGAGAAGCAGCAGGGGCTGCCTGAGGTCACACAGCCAGTCCTGGTATGTGGCAATAGACAATCTGTCCTCTCTCACCCCAGCCTACGCACTCCCTCCCCTACTCGTGAGTTAAGGGTGCCAACTTGGAGAGGAGAGCAGGGGCCAGGCATTGAAACAACACAGGACAAACTGGGGGAAGGAGGACCTGGGGTTCCGTCCTGAGGCCAGGGTCTCACAAACACTTGGATCTTCCTTCTACTTCTGCTTGATTGCCTCCAGAGCCTGTGAGCTCCTTTTCATGATTGGCTAGTGCCAAAGATAAAAAACCACCCACATTCTGATTAAAACCTGCTTCCCTATCCTTATACCCTTCATTTCTAGCTCAGCCCCACATCCACCTCCACTTTCTCCCCCCACAATAGCCCCACTGAGGGAGCAGTGGCAACAGGACTCTGTCTGCTATCTCTGAGCCATTCTCAGGCCCCTTGTCCCCTGGGCTACCCCAGTCTGTCCACAATGCCTCCAAGGACAATTGCGATGGTTCCTGAGGAAGACAGAGGGAGCACCGGGTTCCAGTTCCACCTCAGCCCTGAAGTGCTCTGCTGCCTCGGGCAAGTCACATCCTCTCTCTGGACTCAGTGTCCCCATAGGTAATACGAGGACAAGGAATTGATGATCTCTGAGGATTCCTCAAGCCTAAGAAGGGCAGGGTTTGAGGAGGGTGTCCAGCCCCACCCACGATCATCAAGTCAGGCTAGGCCTCACCAGCCTGGGAGCCACCAGCAGAGAGGGCTGGACCCAGGAGCCTTCCGCAAACAGGCGATTCAGAAACGGACGGATGGGCCAGGGCGGCAGGCAGGCCGGGGGCCAGGGGCCCATCACTCCTCTTTGGAAAGGCTCTTTGGCCAGCTCTGCAGACAGACCTGGGGTGGCGTGGAACTGGCAAGGAGCCAGTGCACGGGGTGGGCTGAGACTAACAAAAGGGCACCCTCAGCCCCAGCCTTTCTTCCCAGGGTCTCCCGCTGAGACATCCAGAGCTCCAAGAGAGGACGCAGGGAGGGGGCGTGTTTGTGGGCGGAGCCAGGACAGCAGCCTTAGGCCCCGCCGCCATGGCGCCCCCAAGCCCCGCCCCACCACGGAAGAGGGCGGGGCCTCGTCACTGGCAATTCCACGGAACGCGGGCAGGCAGAGGCAGGCAAGACCCCTCATCAGGGGCCACCCCGCCCAGGATCCAAGCCGAGAAGGCAGTCTGGCCCGGTAGCCCCGCCCTATAGGTTCTCTCCGGGCTGGTACTGGGGCTCGGTGGACGTGAAATAGTCCTCCAGGAAGGCCTGCAGGTACTCGAAGGTGGGCCGTTCCTCCGGGTCCTTCCGCCAGCACTGGCACATCAGGTCATGCAATGACTCGGGACACTCAGGAGGGCAGGGCATCCGGTAGCCCCGCTCCACCTGGTCCAGCACCTCCCGGTTCACCATCCCTGCGGGCAGAGGGAGGCGTGAGGCGCTAGGGGAGGCAAGTGGAGCAGAGGGACGTTGATGGGGACAACAAAGAGGGGTTCCTGCTTAGGGGCAGGGTGGCTGTGACCATAGGTAAGGCCCTCCCCAAGCCTGGGAGCCCTGAACAATGACAGAGCCTAGGATCAGAGGGTCACCTCCTTGTTATGCAGACGGGGAAACTGAAGCCCAGGAGGGGCTTTTACATGCCCAAGATTTCCTGAGCAGGGGGGTTACCAGGGCAGGGGCAGAAGGACTAAAGATGGGCGGCGGGGAGTTCTCTTACCAGGGTAGGGCACCCGTCCCTTTGTTGTGAGCTCCGTCAGCAGGATCCCAAAGGACCACACGTCTGATTTGATGGTGAACCGGCCATAGAGGGCAGCTTCCGGAGCTGTCCACTTGATGGGGAATTTGGCACCTGTAGGAACAAGAACGGTCGGGGGAGCTCAGGAGAACATCACTACCTCTCTGTCGGGCACCATTCTGGTCCCCACTTGACAGAGGAAGAAACTGAGGCTCAGAGAAGGGGTGTGACTCCCAACGGCCACATAGCATCGGCTGGGAGCCTGCCCACCTTGCCGGGCTGTGTATTCGTTGTCTTCAATGAGTCGAGCCAGCCCGAAGTCAGCCACTTTGCACACGAGGCTCTCTCCAACCAGGATGTTGGCAGCCCGGAGGTCTCGGTGGACATAGTTCATCCGTTCCACATAAGCCATGCCTGAGGCGATCTGCAGGCAGAACCCGGGAGTCTGATTCAAAAGCCACCCTGTGCCCTTCCCAGATCACAGGGCACATCCCCAGGGATGGGGTCATCCCCAGGAGTGGACAACCAACCAAATGCCCTGCCCTTCCCAGTTTTTCAGGCAATGAAACCAGTTTACAGTAAACCCTGTTGGCACAAAAAGTGGAACCAGTGCCTGGCCTAAGGAGGGAGCATAGGGCAAAGGGGAGGCACAAGACAAGATGCAACCAGGGAAGTGGGATGACCATGAAAAAGAGACCCCAGACGCTCCCAGAGACACAGATGAGAACCAGATCCTGCCAGTTGTCCCAAGTCCCCTTTCTGAGCCTCAGTTTTCTCATCTGTCAAATGGAATAATAGCCATCCTACCTCCTCTGATTGTGATAAGGATTAAAAAGTGGCTGTTGAGCACTGCCTGCAACAAGCAAGTACTAATACACGTTTGTTGAGTGTACTGACACTTGACAGAGAAGAAAACTGAGGTCTGAGGTCCCATAGCAAGTCAGTGACTCCCGATGCCCAGGTAAGGGCTCTTTCTTCTGCCCAGAACCACCACTCACAGCATCTGTAAGTGGTCCCAGTAATACATAGGATGAGATCAGTGAGGGTGGGGGCAATCAAGGCAAGTTTCTTGGAGAGGGCACTCAAGAGGCCAGATGTGGCAGAGCCAGGTGGGCGGGAGAGCTCAAGGCCAGATGTAGGAGGTGGGAGGGGCTGACTCACCTGTGCAGCCATGTCCACCAGCTGAGGCAGCCGCAGGTACTTGCCTGTCTCCCCCTTGAGAAAGTCCAGCAAACTCCCTGGGCAGAGAGAAAGCAGCTCTAGCTCCCACTCTGTCCTCCCTGAGCCAGGAAGCAGTGATTCCCAGATCTTGTCCACTGGGGCAAGCCAGTCTTGCTTTAACCATACAGCAGATTTTATGTAAACCTATCTCTGAATAAAGTCTGTGTTTGTCACTCAAAAGGCAAGCAGGATGGGAAACAACCAAACGTTCACCTCTAGGAGAACAGAACTGTTGTACAGCCATACTATAATGGCACAGCCATACTATAATGGAATACTACTAAGCAATCAAAAAGGAAGAAACTACCAATAATACACAAGAAAGAAAACCCGTGGATGTAAAAGATTTCATATATGAAGTTCTAGAAGAAAGAAATCTATGAAGACAGAAAGCACATCAGCGGCTGTATGGGTTTGGGACTGCAGCATACTATCTGCAAAGGAATACAAAGGTGTTTTCTGGGGTGATGGAGATGTTTATCTCAACTATGCTAAGAGATACACAGCATATCCATTCATTAAAACTCACTGAACTGTACATTTTAAATGGGTGTTTTTTTTCCAAAGGTTTTTTTTTAACGTGGACTATTTTTAAAATCTTTATTGAATTTATTACAATACTGCTTCTGTTTTATGTTTTGGTTTTTTGGCCATGAGGCATGTGGGATTTTAGCTCCCTGACAAGGGATCGAACCTACATGTTCTGCATTGGAAGGCAAAGTCTTACCCACTGAACCACCAGGGTGTATTTTATCATATGAAAGTTATACCTCCAAAAGTGGAATTTTGAAAAATAATTATTTTCAAAACTAAGTAAAAGTCAAGCCAGGAACTTGACCCAGGTGTGGCTCAGCTTGGAGGATTCAGGGAATTTTCCTTCCAGCCCTAGAAATGGCAAACAGCTTTACAAAAGCAGCAGACAGGGGGACACTGATGCATTGTGGGACATCACTAAAAACAAAATGAACCGAGAAAGGCAACCTGCAGTTTAATGTTCCATGGATGTGGGAAGTTGATTCTTTTCATGCATTTCACCTTTAAAGGCATGCACTCTAACTCACAGACCCAGAAAACGAACTTATGGTTGCTGGGGGAGAGGGACAGTTAGGGACTTTGGGAAGGACATGTACACACTGCTATATTTTAGATGGATAACCGACAAAGACCTATTGGATAGAACAGGGTACTCTGCTCAATGTTATGTGCCAGCCTGGAACCAGGTGGATGGGAGAGCTCAAGGGAGGGAGGCCCGGGGCAGAAGGGATACATGCATACGTATGGCTGAATCTCTTTGCCTTTCACCTGAAACTGTCACAACATTGCTCATCCCCAACACAAAATGTTTTTGATGTTATAAATAAATAAATAAAATTTTTAAAAAATAAAGGCACACACTCATTCTAGATGTGGTGGGAAGTGAAGCGCGTCCCACCTGCCCTGTTGCAAGGACCCCCACCAGGGCCCTCCCGGCTTCCCTCACCCTTGCTCATGTACTCCGTGACAATGTAGATGGGCTCTTCAGACACCACGGCGTACAGCTGCACGAGTTTTTCATGCCTCAGTTTCTTCATAACCTGGGCCTCCTGCAGGAAGGCCTCCGGAGACATCGTACCAGGCTTCAGGGTTTTGATGGCCACCCTGGTGGTGCCGTTCCAGGTACCTGTGTGGACAGGTGTGCAGGTTGCCTCAGGGGAGGACCCCCATTCCCATCTCACAGGGATGCAGGATCTGCCTGTCTGGGTACCAATGTCAGCTCTGACCTCCCAGGCCAGGTGACAAGCCCAGCCTCTTTCTGAGCCTCAGTGTCACCATCAGCAAAATGGGCAGAACACTCCTCACAGGGCACGCTCAAGAAACGGTAGCTGTTCTTAGGACTCTTATGATTAGAAATGTCCCCAAAAGCAGCACGTTCGTCAATTCAACTGCCCTCCTCGGGGTGGTCATGTTCCTTCTGGGTGACACACCGAAAGGTGGCCTAGGTGTTCACAGCTGGTGCGTGTGCACTGGTGGGGGATGGGGGTGAGACAGAGCTGGCCTCAGAACAAGGCCCCAGAACAAGAAGCTGTCTCAAGCCACACTCGCCAAAAATTAATTAAAGCCTTACACCGAGTACAAAGACTCAGAGGTCAGACTGGCAGGAGTTTGGCTCCCACCTCTGCCCACTGTCAGCAGTGAGACCACAGGTGAGTCAGTGCCCCTCTAAACCTCGATTTTCTCATCTGGAAAATGGGGATGCTATAATCCATCTATGGGGCTGCCAGGCTGCTAAGCCCACTGTGAGCACACAGTTAACAGCTGCAGCTGTCATTTTATTATCTGGTTGTTCAAACTGTGATGCCTCAGGGAAAGCTATGTTTTAAACCAGTGTGTTTAATCCCTGTTTGGTCCCAGCCAGGCCTGAGGATCCTTTGATGAGTGGCCTTGGCCCATGCCTCACTATCTCTGGGCCTCCATCTGTGGGTTGGGGCTCAGGCCCATGTCTGCAGTCCTCCAGCACAGGCCCTCTGGAGATATGTACCAGGCTCTTCATAAGTCTGTCTGGATCATCCAGGGAGGAGCGAGAGCCTCCTCCACTGATTTCACCGCACAGCTAAACCAGGAATGAGTTTTGCAGCCACCAGAATGGCGGATGCTATCTCCGTTTTGCTCGGGTTCTCTTTTTTTAAGATTTATTTATGCATTTGACCACTAGATCTTAGTTTTGGCACACGGGATCTTTGATATTTGTTGAAGCATGTGAACTCTTAGTTGTGGCTTGGGGGATCTAGTTACCTGACTAAGGATTGAACCTGGGCCCATGCATTGGGAGCATGGAATCTCAGCCACTGGACTGCCAGGGAAGTCCCATCAGTTCCTCTCTTTGTGCCTGTGCTTTGCATCTCCATCCCCTCTCCCCAGCTCAAAGCCAGCAGCTCCTCTTTCCTGACCCGGCCTGACCTCCAGCCTGTAGGCCCCTGTCCCTGCAGTGAGCCTCCCAGGAAGCTCCTCTGCTCTCCTCCATCATCTCTTCCTCATGGGAAGGAAGTGGAGGCAGTGATACACTGGAGCTCAGATGGAACCGCCTTGAAAACTGCACACGGTCATCTCCCCACGGGATATGCGGGCTCACAACGGCCAGGCCTCCCTCACCACAACCTCTGCGACCCATGTCCGCAGAGACCAGTCGGCAGAAGGGGGCCTGGGTTTTGTCAGGGCTGCACGGCGTTTGTTTTCAAGGACAGTTTGGCCATTTCTCCAGAGTGAAACAGGAGATCGTTAACAGGCCAGGAGCCCTCTAGACTGCACCTCCCGGAGCTCCATCTAGGAGCTGAGGTTTCTCTTCCCACGGCTGAAGTTAATGTGGGGACACGTGTAGGGCAAGCATTCTCTCAATCCCCCAGGGGGTCCTATTACACCCCCCCCAGCCCCATTTTACAGGTGGGAAGATCAAGGCTCAGAGGGAAGCCACCCGGCCCAGACCACAGGGCATGTCACTGGGGAATCACGATGCCCAGCCCCAAGCAGTTCTCAGAAAACGGGTACCACGGCAGCTGAAGGCATGGCTTGCTGGGGCCCTAGCTTGCTACTGCCCACCACTGGAGGAGTTCCACGTTGAGAGTAGGACCCACAGTTCACAGAGGTTATAAGATCATGGAAGCAAAGGTTGGGGGACTCATGGGGCCTGGAGAAGCCACATGGGACAGACATCTGCCTGGTTTTCAAAGGGGGACAAAGCAGGGGCGGGAGAGCCGGGGGCATGGCCTTACCCATCCACACCTCTCCGAAGCAGCCCTGGCCCAGCTTGACCTCCAGCCTCAGCGACTCCCGGGGGATCTCCCAGGCATCTTTGGCCAGGCCTTGAGTCTGCGGCTTGGACGTGGGGCACACAGTGGTGAGGCGGTGGCAGAGGCCGTCAGCGTGTTCTGAAGACAGAGACAGGGCAATGGAGTTCAGGCCTGGCATCGCCGCAGGGTCACCGTGTCCCACGGTGTGTGTGTGTGTGTGTGTGTGTGTGTGTGTAGACTCACACACTGCATGCACACAGGCTTCAGGGCCACACAGGACACCCTCAAGGCCAGGCGTCCATACCTGTGTGTATGCACTGCCCCCAACACGGGCCCACAGTGCCTCATGCATCTGCTCCCCGAGTCATTTGTTCATTCATCTGACTTTAAGGGGGTGCCAGGGAGCCAGTGGAAGCCTGCCCTCATGGAGCCCCCAGTCCAGGGGGGCACCCAACTTTCCCATATCACCTCCCAGGACCACAAGTGTGACAGAGGAGAGCTGTACATGCAATAGCAGGTGGGTTGGGTGGAATTCTGGGAGGCTTCCTGGAAGAGGTGGCACCTGGGCTTGTATTTGCAGGAAGTTGAGTGGTCAACTAGGGAACAGCCCTCTGGGTAGAGGGCACACTGCCTCATCCATGTGCAAAGGCCCTGAGGCAGGAACAAGCCAGTGGGTTGGAGGAGCTGAACGGAGGCCGAGGTGGGTGGGGAGGGCTGCCAAGGAGTGAGTAGGGGAAGGAGGGCCCCACGTAAGGCATGGAGGCCAGTTGGGTTTAGACCACCCAAAACCTGACGCCACATGGGGGTCTTTCTCCTAAAATTCCAAGGTAACCAACCCCTGGAGGGTTTTGATCTGGGGGAACCTGGTTCAGAATAAATACAGCGGTGGCCAAAGGGATGGAGGTGGACAGCGGCAGATCCTTGAGGAGTCAGGAGGCTCAGCTGACAGAGGAGAAGGGGCTGGCGCTCTCAGGAAAGGCCACACGTGAAGGCTGTGGCCACATGCCAGACACCCAGGTCCCCACAGGACTGTCCCATGGGAGCACACAGGCCAGGACACCACTGGAGTCCACCCAGGCAGCCCGGACATCCAGACGGACTGGCCACAGCCTTGCACACATGGCCTAACCCGCGCCCACAACCTGCGCCTGTGAGCTCCCCGCCTGCCACTCGCTCTCCCCCTCTCTGCTGCGATCGATCTAGACGCCCCCTCGTCTCCTGGTAACCGGTTCTAACCGGTCCTAAGGCTGCAGGGACAAATGACACCGGTCTATGCCCCCCTCCTTCCCGGCTCACTTCTCCAGGCAGCCCCCTCCTCATCAGGCAGCTTCGGAGGAGGCGAAATAGGACGGAGGGGTGGGAGGGGGTGGGGAAGGCAGAGGGAAACCAGGGAGGAGGGCATGGGAGGAGGGGAGTGGGAAAAGGGGCACAGGAGGAGGGGAGTGGGAGGAGGGCGAAAAGGGGAAAGGAAGAAGCGGGAGGGGAACAGGAGCTTTCATCCTCAGGGTGACAGGAGTCCTGGACCTGGTTGGCTCCAAAGCCCCCAGCTCAGGGTCTGCAGTATGGATGGAGACCCCCACCTCCCAGCTGCTCCCGGGCCCTTCCCTCCCCTGCGCCCAGCTGGCAGCCCGGAGGCCGGCCGGCACTCACTGGAGTAGTAGGCCACCAGCTGCTGCAGGCTGTTGAACTGGGTGCGGGAGGTGATGTAGAAGCCTCCGCTGTCCAGCTTGCGGATTTTGTAGTGCTTCACGTTGAGGCCCTTGGCGTTGTCGAAGTCAGACACCGAGAGGCAGTAGGCGCCTGCAGGACAGGCCGGAGAGGGGCTGTGACCACCACGCCCGCTCGCCCATGGCCGCGGCGCTGAGCACACCTACCCAACACGGGACAGAAGGCAGGCACAGACAGAGCCAGGTCTGGTCCAGCCTGTCTCTGAGCACCCAGCGCCTGGGCGGCCACTGGGGCAGAATCAAGTGACAAAGGGCACGTGACTCAGGAATCTTTCCATGCACCTTTGACCTGTGAGGCCCAGATATGCATCCCAGCTCTGTGACCTAAGCAAGTGACTTGCCCTCTCTGGGCCTTAGTTTCCTCCTCTGCACAAGCCGGCTACTCCCCAGGCAGCTGGGCAGATTCAGTGAGACCACATATAAGAAGGCCGGGTACACAATAGGCGCTCAGTAAATGTTTGTGGGGAGCCTCATAGGAATAGCCCCAGGTAGCTGTGTGTCCTTGGCCTAACTGCCTCTCCTCTCTGGGTCTGCCCACTGTAGTGGTGTCCAGGCCCCGCCCCTCCCTGAAGACTCCAGGCTTAGGCAGGAGCCGGTGGTTGGCTAAGGCCGGGCTGCCCTGGGCAGGAGACCACATACTGGGCGTGGCCTGAAGGGCGCCAAGGCTCAGCTGGGCCAGTCCGGGTGGCCCCTCCCTGTTGCCCTGGAGCCTAGAAAAGCTTTGGGCTTGAAAAGTTTCCTTCTGCCCAACAGGCCTGTTAACCTGAGCCCAAGAGATGCCTGGGGTGGCATCAGGGAAAAAGGCTGAGCGCCAGAGGTGGGGGAGAAGGCTTCAGTGGCCAGAGAAAGCGCTTCTAAGTAAACAGCATACAGGCATCATTCTAGAAGCCCAGGCCCCTCAGCCCCCACAACCTCTGGACAATCCTCAGGTGGGGTTTACAATATCCAGTGTCAAAAAGGGAAAATGAGGCTCAGAGAGGCAGCTAGCTTCAGGTCACCCACCCAGCAATTCAGACACACACAGAACCTGTGGCTGGGTCTCTAAAGCCTGCACTGGACAACCATGACTTTCTGCAGATGGCCCAGGCCATGTGCTATAGAAGCCACAGCACTAAATCTAAAGCCAAGCCCTGACCACGTGTGCACACACCACAAACATGCCTGTGTCCGGTGGCCATATGCTCACACAGGCTCACGCTCTCCAGGCCCCCAGGCACAAGGACAAACCCACAACAATTCACTCCCACATAGCATTACACAGACAACACCACCCCAGGTGCACACACACACACGCCTGGACCCACATGGCAGGCACAGCCACATGACTGCTCATAAATGCACACACGTGACATGGACACTCTGCTTTCCCATCTCCCACTGAGCCCCAGGCCCACAGGAGCAGGAGCTTCGTCGCCATGGTGATGGAGTCTGCAACCCACTTGCAGAGGGGCTAGAGAGAAAGGGGGTGATCATTCTCTGGCAGAGGGGAAGGACAGGAGAGAAACAGAGGCCAAGACTATTGGGAGAAGGGCAAAGCCAGGTCCCAGTACCCAGTCCAGCCCCTGAGGCCCCTGGGGAGAGGGAAGAGAGAGGGCCATTGCATCAGCACCCTCCTTGGGAACAGCCTTTGGCTTTTTGACCCTCAGGCCTCCTGATAATGTGTGTCCATTCCTTATCTGAGCAACCTGAGGCCAGAGAGACTGGCCTCTTTTGTTGCACCTTTTGCGGCATCTTTTGCTCACCCCAGATAATTCAGTGCTCTTCAAATGTACCTCCCTGCCGTTGATCCTGGCTTTTTCTCCAGCTGGAGGATTCTTCCCATCCCACTCCATATACCAAACTCCTATTCATTCCTCAATACCCAGCTCAAATAACCCACAAAAGGTTCAGTTCCCAGTAGAAGCACTCATACCTTTCGTGGTCTCGCTTTCTCGCACTAGGAAGGTCCCTCTTGGGTTCTCTGCATTGAGCAGTAACCGCTCTGACTCCCGTCTGGTGATCTTGCCAAAGTACCACCTGGGGCGGGAGGGAGGGGGATGGTGCTGGTGGTCCAGGATTCTGCCCACCCACCATGCCTCTTCCTGGGATGTGGCTGGGGCAGCCAGCCCCTCCACTCTAGCCCAGGAGAGAAGCTCTGAACCAGTAGTGATGATGGTGAGCAAGCAGGAGGCCAGAGTCAATACTCACTCTTCAGCCTGGATGGAGTCAGAGGGTGCCACGTAGTTGCTGGGGATGTAGCCCGTCTGTCCTGTGCTGAGCGAGTGGGCCAGCCACCAGTCTCCCTCTCTGAGCAGGGGGAGAGGGAGGGAGCAAAGGAGAAGGAAACCATCAGCAATGGGCCCCGGGGCGTGTGGTCTTCAGAGGTGCTATGCTGGGGGCTCGCGAGGCTGAGTGAGGTGCAGGGAACACGGAGATCAGGCCACTCACCCCTTGCCAAGCTGAGCTGGCCTGGGACTCCTCCCCTCCCTATCCCAGAAACCTCCTGGCCAAAGCTGACTCAGACGATGAGGCCTGAACTCACAGGGGCAGAGTCCTGAGACAGGAAGTGATCGGCTGCCCTGCAGATACCCCAAGCCATCTCAAGATGCCAAGCACCTGCCTTGGGATTTAGGGAGGGAGCTCCCTGTCTCTGGGGAGCAAACAAGTTGTAACAGGAGAAGCTTCCTGCCTGAGATGGATGGCGAATCAGACCTTCAAAACCTCCCCAAGCCCTGAGATTTTGAAGCCCAAGCCTGGGAAGTGGTGAGACCTGAGTGGAGGCAAAGGATGGTCCTTTTGGGGCTTGGTGATAATCCAGGCACTCTCTGCAGAGCTGCCACTGCAGCTGGAGCAATGCTTGCCTTTGTCACAAATCACAGGTCACGCCCACCAGGCTCCATGACTGAAAACTACAGGCCTCCTCCTGCAGCCTACCCAGCTATGGGGAAACTGAGGCCAGAGGGGGCTGGGACTTGCCCAAAGTCACACAGCGAGTCATGTCAGAGGGAGCTGAAGTGGCAGAGCCCCAGTGCCCAGGGCCCTTCTACACTGATTTCCCCATGAGGCAGGGAGTGTGATGGGGACAGGGTGATGGGGCAGGAGAAGCCCCCAGCAGGGTGGGTCCCCTGGGTCTGGTGGGGAGCAGGGAAGGGGCAGAAGTACCTTTGCAGCCATCTGAATGTGAACCAGGTCTGGCTGGAGCGGGGGTCCAGAGACACAGAGGAGGGAGGAGAAAGCGAGAGCCCAACAGGAAAGAAGAGGCAGAGATGGGGGTGGTGAGAGAGAGAGAGAGGCAGAAAGAGCGAGGGAGAGAGCAGAGTGCCAGGCGGTGCTGGGGACAGGGGAGGGGGGACAAGGCGGCAGCCACAGGGGCCTCGCATCCAAAGCAATCAATGGAGGCAGGGAGAGGATTGATGGGAAGGGAGGGGAGGCTGATGGGAAGGGCTGCCTGGGAAATAGGGCCCAGCCCCCTCCAATTCCCACTGTACAGATGGGAAGACTGAGGCTAGAGACGCAAGGGCCTCTGCTCAAGGCCACACAGCCAGGCCCAGGTTCCTAACTCCCAGATGAGGAGGAATCCTTCCCTACAGGGAGCTGTAGAGCTGGATACCTTGCTGAGCTTCTCACCTCAAGGCTGCCTTTGACCTCATCACAACCCTGAGAAGACACACAGCCAATGGATGTGTCCCCTGCTGCCCATGATCGGGATCCAAAGAGAAAAAGGCCCTTGCCCACAGCCACAGTCTGGACTTGAACCTGGATCCCTGGCTCCAGGTTCTTCTGAGCTGCCCCACCTATGCTCTTCAGCCCATTTTGAAGATGGAGAAGTTGAGGCCAGGAGAGAGTGGGGCTGGGCGAGCTCTCTGAGAACAGATGAGTATAGGTGAGCATCCCAAAGTCAGCCAGGTGAGCCCAGGCTCGACCAGAGAGTATGAATCCCATCTGGATGGAGTGAGATTGGCGCTGTGGAGATGACTCAGCTATACAATCATTGCACGCATGCACACTCAGGTGGGGGCACAGGCTCACATGGGAGTCTTGGCAGGAGACGGGGGGCCCCAGAGTAAGGTGGTGATGCCCACCTCAAGGAAAGAAGCCTGGAGGTACCCCGGACCTCCATCTACCTCTCTGTGTGTACCCACAGTGGATGGGGGGGCCCCTCACTGTCTGTCCTATTTGACTCTCAAGACCGCCCTGCAAAAAAGGCAGGCCTCAGCCCCTAGATGAAGAAAAGGTGGCTCAGAGATGTCTAGGGGGCCAGCCCAAGGACACACAACACCCAGGATGGAATAACCCAGCACTTTCTTCGTAGAGTTGGTGAAAATGAGGCACAGAATGGGTAGAAACTTCCTCAAAGCTAGCGGAGATCTTCCAGCCCAAAGCCTTCACTTCAGCAAGGGGAAAACTAAGGCACAGAGAAGGGCGATGATTTGCCCAAAGACACACAGCGAATCCACAGCAGAGCAAGGGTGAGAACCAGGGCCCCTGTGTGCCCACAGCCAGTCTTGGCCGGCCCCCTGGACCCCTGTGCCCTCCCCAGGCCCGTCAGACTCAGAGACCCTCAGGGAAACCAGGGGAAGATGGAGGAGGAGGCAGCAGGGCTGGGGGCAGGGGACTGAGCCAAGGTCTAGGTCAGAGACTACGAAATGTGGCAGATTGACAAAGCAGAGTTTGCAAGCTGGCTGGCCTTGGGAAAGGCCCCAGCCACCTACTCACAATGGAAGGCTGGCAGCAGCATGTGCCCAGAGGCTGGCCAAGCACGGCCCCAGAAGCCCCTGAAGCGGGGGTTCAGCCCTGCTGACATTACCCAGACTGGCCCAGCTGAGCCTCCAGCTCCCCGACACCAGCCCATGTATGAGTTTGGGCTCACAGTCCAATTTGGGGGTTTTATTTCACAAGGACAGGGATGGAGGCGTGCGGAAAGCTCACTAAGGATCCACGGTCCAGCTTCAGCCTGGCCCCAGCTCGAGAGGTTTCAAAGAGCCTGAGCGCCAGAGTCCAAGCATCCTGGCGCCAGCCCAGCTCAGCATTGCAGGCATGACCTTGGCCCTACCTCGGTTTCCTCATCTGCAGGATGGGGATACTCATGCCTCCCTCCGAGGATGTAAAATCGCAGCACTATGCCTGGCACACAGTAGGTGCTCAATGTGCATGAGCTGATAGTATCTTGGTTTGGCTAAAAAAAGAAAAAGAATGAAATCTGCAACTCTGTGGTACCCCTCCCCACTCTCATCACGGCTTTAAAAACCAGCACGCAGCTCAGTTAGTCTCCGATAAGGATTTGCTGTGTGACTTTGGGCAAGTTCCTTACCCTCTCAGCACCTCTATAAAAAGGAGGTAATAGTCATAAAATCTCCCTTGCAGGCAAAGCGTGTAAATCAGTCAGCATCAAGCCAAGAAGTGGCTTGATCATCTGTGATGATCATTTGAGCCTCAGTGTGCCCACCTGTGAAATGGAAATATCAAGCCCCACCTTCCGCTCCAACGGTCTGGAAGGTTCAAACCTGCCTCAGACGGCTGTGAGCTGGCTCTGCCGAGGGCCAGGGACTGCCCTCACAATGAGGGGCCCCATAGCTTCCCAGATCAGCCCGGTCTGGTGGGGACTCTGATCTGAGCTCAGAAGTGACAGTGGTGTTAACCTAACATGTTGAGCACACTTACTGCATCTCACACCTTTCCTGGGGCCTGGGTCCCATCAGATAGGGAGGAAGAAGGGAAGGAAGGGAATCACACATTCCCTGCCTGACCCCTCACCTTCCCTCACACGGCCAGAGAAGAAAGTACTGGACCAGGAGTCCCCGAACTACGATTTTACACCCCAAGTGCTGTCACTAGCTGTGTGACTTCAGGCTACTGACCTCACCTCTCTGAGCCTCAGGATCCTCTTTTTAGAGCCTAATCCTTGTGGCTAATTCAGGCAGGCATGTGGACTGGGAGGGTGGCAGCTTTGGAACCTGGGGAATTAGGACAGCTTGCATTGTTCTATTTAACTCATTTGGGCTGTTGGGACTGACCAGAGAAGCGATTTGGAGCTTGCAGGCGAGCCAGGGCAGCTGGGCACAGCTCAGACAGTCAAGTTTCCGAGCCCTGAGGCCTGGACCCCTGCTTGGTCCTTGGGGAGAGAGCAGGGTGAGGCCGAGGCAGATCGTGCGAGGAGGGCAGGAAGGGGTCCCTCGCCCCATGGTGGGGAGTGGAACCGAAGAGCCCAGGGCAAGGGGGCAGAGGTCAGTGTCCGCTGGAGAAGCTGCTGGAATAATCGGGGTGGGAGGAAACGGCAGTTTGGGAAGCACCCCAAAGTCAGACCCGAGGGGCTCTGGCTCCTAGAGAACCAGGACAGGGGCTTAGGGTGGTCACCCCTCAGATGGGCTTCCTCCGACCCAAGGCCACACAGCAGCCAGAGCTCTAGGTCCAGGACCACGTGGCATGGAGATCCAAGGAGCAGGGTCTCCAGGCAGCTACTGTGAGGACTCCAACCCAGCCAGCCCTGGCCCAGCCCCAACAGGCTCAGCTTCAAGCTCTCCCTCCCCGACTCCCAGCCCAGCCACAGGCTAGACTCAGAAAGTCCCTCACTCCTGCAGGGTGTGGGGTGGGTGCAGGGGGCTCACAATAATGGAGCTTAAGCAATAACGGTACAAGGACATGCGGGGTGTTCCCAGGGTGAGGTATGAGACCTCACGCGTGGGTAGCCTATCTTCCACTAAGGGAAGCAGGACAGGGATGCTTCCCTGTCCCATCCCCGATCCTGTTACCCCTCCTCTTCCTCCAATGCCAGCTCCCCCCCAACTCCATCATCACCCGACTTCTGAGGCAGAGGAGCAGCTGAGTGCTGTGATATGAGGAAGGGCTCCCGATCCACCCCCACTTTCTAATCGGGGCACCTCACTGCCCCCCATGGGCTTCCCATGGACAGATCTCCATCACTTCCGGCCCTCCTGGCAGCCCATCCTGGAAGGCAGGAAGAAGGAAAGGAAGGGGCTGGCAAAGGACGAGTGAAAGAGGCAGGATCAAAGTTTCCAGAACTTTCCTCTGGCCACACCTTTGCTCAAGCTGTGAGTTCCCTAAGAAGCCCTTCCCATCGTTGCCAATTGAGATCTCCCCAGCACTTCAAAGTCTCCTCCAGCCTGAGGCACCATCCCGCCCAGCTCGGGCCCCTCCCTCCTCCCAGCTCCTCTGCACCTGCACAGAGCCCCTTCTCCAAGGGCTCAGGGTCATGCCTACCTCCCCGCCGCCCAGCTCTGCCACTACTAGCTGTGTGACCTTGAGAAAGTCATTTCACCCCTCTGGGCCTCAGTTTCCTCATCTGTAAAATGGAGCCAACAAACATTTCCACTTCCCAGGGCTATGGTGCCTTTTAAATAAAACAACGCAACTGAAGCGGTCAGCGTGAGCACAGGCCCACAAGCAGGGCACAAGAAATGGTGCTCCAGTACCACCTGGGTACCCCCAGTGGGGTGAGGAACATGGGGTGGGGGGCCCCAAAATGTGGCAGGCACAAGAGCGGCCCTCAACGAGTTTCCAGTTTGGGGGTGGGCAGATGGAAACAGCTGGAACCAGGAGAGAACTAGAGTGGCATTGGGACTCAGACAGCAGGGGTTTGGGGGAGCTGGGAAAGGCCCCTCCCCTTGGGAGAACAGCTTAAAGAAGACAGAGAGCTGCTGCCCAAGTTCCAATCCTGGCTTTGCTACTTGGTGGCTGTGACCTTGGGCAAGGGTCTTTACATCTCTGAGCCTCAGTTTCCTCCTTCCATATGAGGAATCAATATGGCGATGGCCCCGCCCCCATCACTACAGCCCTGGCAGGCGGAACGGCAGCAGAGTAAAGGACGTGGGTAAAAATGCCTACCCCTCTTTCCCCCTTTGCCTCACAAGGAAGGCACTTCTGAGCTGGATCTTGAGGGATGAGTAGGAGTTTGCCAGACCGATGGGAGAAGGGGCCTTTCACGCAGAGGGAACAACATGCATAACAGCAGGCAGGCACGAACAAGCAAGAAATGACTGGAGACGGTGGGGATGTCCAACCTCCTTAGCCAGGCCTTCAGGGATGCTCCGGGATCAATCCCACTCTACCCTCTAGAACCTTCTCGCCCTTCCATAGCCCTGAAGGCATGTAAACCCCTCCAGCACTGCACCCTCCCAGGAGCTGCCCTTCTGTGAGGGGTGCTGGCATCTACCACCCCACTCCAGCACCTCTGCTTCACTGTGCTTCCTTTGAGGTCCTGCTTGAGTCTCCCAGCCCCTGGTCACCACCAGAGGTAGGCACACAGCGCGGCCCCCTAAAGACCAAGCTGACCCCAGCCCCGCCCTCCACCGGCCACGGGGCCGGACTAGGGCCAGTCCCGCTATACTCTGGCCCCAGGAGGACGTGGCCTTCTCCACCCAGGCCTCCCTGGGCCCAGCGCTGGCCCTGCATGCAGCTGGCACTCGGGGGGAGCTGAGCGAGCAGGAGGTGGATGGGGAAGAGGTGTGACGGGGAGTGACAGGGGTGATGAGAGGACCCTCCCCATTCTCAGCCTGGGGGTGCAGCCTGGTCCAACTCTAGGGTGTGAGGACGGAAGCTGGGGAAGCCGGAGGGGGTGCAGCCAAGGGGGTGCAGGCGGAAGCGCATGCAGCCCCACCCCCACCAGTGAAGCACCCCCACCCAGCCCGCCGCCCTGGGAGCGCGTACACACCTGACATCCACCTTCCTCCTAGGGCCAGCGAGAGAGAAGCAGAGAGGGAGAAGCTGAGAGAGAGCTGGAGGGAGCAAGCACGGGCCAGGAGTGGGGCAGGATGGGAGGTGGCAGAGAGGGGAGAGCAGGCCGTCCAAGGGCAGGAAGGCAGCTGGTGTGGAACTGTGCCCCGCATTCTGTTGCCAGCTCCGCCCCTACTGTGATCACCCCAGGGCACGGCACCCAAAGCCTGCA
The DNA here is from genome assembly GCF_032452875.1 of Bos javanicus. NCBI lineage: Eukaryota > Metazoa > Chordata > Mammalia > Artiodactyla > Bovidae > Bos > Bos javanicus. The sequence goes on along the minus strand of NC_083880.1, from coordinate 66,299,396 downwards.
CTCCCCACCCCCCATGACAGGTGCTGCACCCCACTCCCCACTGCACTCTGGGCGGGGAAAGGAGAGGAGGAGGAAGAAGGCGAAGGACCTCATCCCCTGGCTGAAGCCCCACCCCCCTCATCAGTTCATCACTCACAGGGGCCCCAGCCCTCCCATTCATCAGCTTGGCCCTAGGATGCCCCATGCCAAGGCTGGAGTCCTGGAGGGGGGCATGGATGCCACCCTAGGGTGCCCTGCCTTCCACATCCTATGCCCCCGTCCTCCCCATGCCCTATCCTGACCCCTCTCACGCTGGGTCCCTAATATGGGTCCCCCAACCCTGCCAATGCAGGGGCCTCCCTCTACAGCTGAAGACTCATTTTCTGGGCTGCCCCAGGCGCTCCAGCACCTCTGGGGGCACAGCCTTCAAGTACAAAGGCCCTGCTGTTTGTAGCCCCAGGTCCCGGGCCCAGTCCTGTGCTGACCACACACCCCTCTGTGGGTGCTGGGATCTGGAGCACCACGCTCTGTGGACCAGTTACCAAACCCAGATCCCTGTCCCTGGAGCCCTCCCAAAGCCCCACCCACCTCATCAGGATGCCTGCCTCATCACCCCCACAGGCCCCAGGATGCCCAGGATGGGTTCCCTGGACCTCGGCTGCCTTGACGTCCAGCCCCACCCACTGCCCATCAAGCTGGCTCTGGGATGCTCAGAAGTGGCTTGGATCAGGGTCCCCAGGGGGCACTCACGTGTTGTTGACAATCTGAAGCCGCTCCCCTTTCTTGAAAGACAGGTCAGTCTCTGTCCGCGACTCATAGTCATAGAGGGCCACGAAGGTGGTCACTCCGCCTGCTCAGAAGACGGGCGTGTCAGAACGGCCAAGGCCCTGGCTGGCGGAGGAGAGCCCTGCACCCTGGGGGTGGGGGTGGGTCCCCCACTGCCAGCCCGGAGGCCTGCTTTCATTTACAGACGGCAGGCTTCTACGCATGGCCCCTGTGTCTATGTGTCTGGCACAGCTGTGAGGGCACGGAGGAGGCACGTGGGTCTCTCACGTGCGTCTGAGCGGGTTCAGGTGACGAGCCCAGCGGGTGATGCTCGGTGTCGGCTTCTGTTTGGTATCTGTCTTCCCCCCAGAACCCGAAGTCCCCAGTAACAGGCATCTTTGTTTTGTTCCTAGAGTCTGGCGCATAGCAGGTGCTCAAGAAACAACCATGGGGTGAATGAAGCAGTGAATGAAGGGAAACTGCCCCTGGGGAGGTGGTTCTGTGACTCTCTGTGTGACTCTGGGTGCTTCGGGCCATCAGGGACGATCCTGGCTGTGGGTGACTGTCCCTCCTGAAGCCTTCTCTGTGCCCATCTTAAGTTACAACCTCTATCCACACATCCCCCAGCGTCCCTCCCTGTCCTCCGTGTTCTTGCAGAGCAGTTACCACCCACAAACACACGGCACAGTTCACACAACTCGCTCTTTGCCTCTCTTCCCCAGGAGGGTTTTGTCTGTTTTACACACTGCTTGTGTTCCTGACACCAGAAGAGACCTGGCACACAGGCGGGGCACCACGACTGTCTCTTGAACAAATGAATGGCTGTGTTTGTGGGTCCATCTGTCCCACTTGGGTGCACGTCTGTGTTCTCACTGCACGTTTGTGCATCTGTGAGTCCGTGGGTTCTAGCTGAGCATGTGTGCACTTCTGAAGGGCTGTGACTGCACGTGTCTGTCTCCATCTGGGAGTAGAAGGCGTTTCTTTGTATGTGCATTTGTATTTGTGTGCATCTGCGTTGGGTGTGTGGCTGTGCCTGGAGGGTGCCCATTCCTGCGTCCCTCTGTCTCTGTGTCCACGATGGAATCTTCAGCCTAACATGTGCACGTGTCCTATATGGGTGTCTCTGAATGAGCTGCCGACTGTGTGTGTGTGTGTCCGTCTGAAGGTGTCCCGGTAGAAATGCCCGTGTTTGTGTGAGGGTCTTACCTCTCCAGAACCACATCTACATCTCTTACTAAGCCTCACTCGCCCGGGGCTGCTGTATCCCCTCAATACCAGCAGAGGGCGCAGGGGCGCATCTCGTAGGTTCGGGCCTCTGAAGACCCGAGCTCGCTCTCTCCTAAAACCTGCCCCGTCCCCTTGGCCACTCACCGCCTCCAGTCCTGATCCATCTCAAGGCTAACCAGAGCGAAAAGGAAAGCCTCAGACCTGGTCCTCGGGCCTCCCAAAGAAGCCCCCGGCTCTCTGGGCCTCAGTTTCCACCTGCAGCCCTTTATCTCTAGGGCCCTTTATACTGTGCATCAGAATTCAGCCCTAAAGGCAATGGCGTGTGCACCACATTTTCCAGTTTATAAAGCCTCCAAAAAACTCCCAATAGGCCCTAAGACCAAGTAACCCCTAGACTCCTCCCCATCATTAAGAGAAAGAAACAGCAGCCCAGAAAGCAGGCATCGCTGCCCTCCGGGGCACACCGCCACCCGGCATTCACACTCCCAGGCACACTGACCAGACAGGGGCCCCGCCCTCTGCGGGGAGGTGACTGTGTCCGAGGAGTTGAAGCCTCCGAACAGCTTGGGCTCAGCGGCTGCAGGGGCGAAGGCCGTGTTGGGGCCGCGGTGGCCATCAGAGGAGGCTGGCTTGCTGGGGGTCTGTGAGGAGGGGAAGGCACCCCCACCGCCGCCGCCGCCGCCGCCGCCTCCGTGGGTGTTCTCGGCAGACTCCAGGCTGCGGCGCCGCTGGCTGGCATCCTTGGGCTTGCTCTTGTTGCTGCCCATGGTCCTGGAGACTAGAGAGGACCCTGAGGTGAAGGACTCTGGGAGCAGACAGGGCTACCTGGGCCCCTTAGCCCGCACTTCCACTCATTCTACAGATGGGAAAACTGAGGCCCAAAGAGAGATCTTTGGGTAAGTTACCTTTCAGAACCTTAGTTACTCCATCTACAAAATGGGAATTGTGATGGCACGCATAAAGGGCTTCCTTGGTATAAGGTCAAGCACAGAAGAAATGCCTCATAATCAGAAGCCCTAACTGCACCCCGCCCCCTTCCCCTGAGACACCGTGTCCGTCCCTCCTGGTCAGGGACAGCACCTGAGGCATGTGTGTGTTCCAGGCACCCAGGAGAGGGCTGAGGGTTTGTTGAGTGAATACATGGTTGGCTGAAACTGTCCTACACCAAGGAACGAGGTGCTAAAAGTTGCAACCACGGCAGGGGTATAGCAGGCAGCTGGAAGAAGGAGAGATGGCTGATAGCTCATTCCAGCCCCAGGGCCTTTGCACATGCTCTTCCTTCCACCTGAATGCTTTTCCTTGACTATTTCAGCAGAGTAACTCATGTGTCTTTCAGTTCTCAGCCCAAAGGCAGCATGTGGGGAGTGGGAGGGAAACGTTTGGGGTGATGGATTATCTTGACTATGTGGATGGTTTCATGTGTGCATCCATGTGTCAAAATCTATCAGACTGCACCCCTTAAACATGTGCAGTTTACTGCATGTCAATTATACTTCAATAATGCTCTTAAGGAAAAAAAAATTCACCTCCTTTGGATGTGCTCCCAAACTACTTTCATTGGTTTAAGTTCCCTTCCTTTTGTGCCTCTTCTTGATAACATGAGGCTTCCCTGGTGGCTCAGACAGTAAAGAGTCTGCCTAAAATGCAGGAGACCCAGGTTATGTCCTTGGGTTGGGAAGATCCCTGGAGAAGAGAATGGCTACCCACTCTAGTATTCTTGCCTAGAGAATTCCATGGACAGAGGAGCCTGACGGGCTACAGTCTGTGGGGTCACGTGACCCAGTGTGTGTGTGTGTGTGTGTGTGTGTGTGTGCGCGCGCACGCGTGCACGTGTGTGATTATATGATTATTCCTATGGGCTTTTGTCCATCTAGACACATTGCTGCACTCCTAGTACCTAGAAGTGGCACATAGTAGGTGCTCAATAAACAGCTGAATGAATGAGTGAATGTGTGACTATTGAAGAGTTAGGAGATGTCTAAGCAGGAATCTGGGTGGGCTAGAGATCAGGAAACACAAAGAAACTCAAGTTGCAAACTCCCCAGTGATGACCATCACCCCACCACCCCCTTTTGCTCCCTACATCCTCATCTACAGGTGCTGACTCCCACCAAGCCTGGCCAGGGTCTCCCCACCCACTATGGCCACCCCTCGCAGCTCCCTCATCTTGGCAGCCCCGATGGGTCACCACCTCACCTGGTGGAAAGCAGGGGCTATCCCAGAGGACCTGGGAAGCAGCCTGAGGTCAGAGCACGAACACCAAGTGTGGAGTCAGGGGTCGTGGACTAGAGGCCCTGCTCCACCTCTGCCTGCTGTGTGACCCTAGGCAAGTCACTTCCCTTCTCTCGGCCTCAGTGTCCTCATCTGCAAAGTAGGGATAAAGCAGACTTCTCAGGACTATTGAGGGGATATGATTAGAAAGAGAAATCAGGAACTTCCCTGGTGGTCAGTGGCTAAGACTCTGTGCTCCCAGTGCAGGGTGCTTGGGTTCGATCCCTGCTCAGGGATCTGACCCCAGGTTCAGATCCTCTGTGCCACAACTAAGAACCAGCACAGCCAAATAAATAACGATTTTAGAAAGAGACATTGCCAAGGCGCTGACCCTTGGGTCATGATCTGGCTCTGACTGGCTCTGACTCTGGCAGGCCCAGTGCTAAGTGCTCCCCAGACCCGAAAGATCCTTCATTCCTCTCAAAGCAAGAGAGAGAGTGAGGCCAGGTATAGCATGGTGGGCTCCGAAGCCAGACTCCCTTCTCTTGGATCCCAGCTCTGCCCCTAACTGGCTCTGTGACCTCAGGCAAATGACTTAACTTCTCTATGTACCCCATTTCTTCATCAGGAAATGACTGTGACAACTGAAGGCAAGGCAGAGTGCTGGGAACACAGTAATCACCCTGCCACACCAGCTATTACTGACACTGTCATTCTGGACACACTGGCGACGTGAGTTCCAATTACTCCCTCGGGGATGCTGCAGGTCCTGGAATCAGTCCAGAATTCCTCTGGGAACCCATGAATGGGGAAAAGTCCCCATGACTGGCTGGGGCCTCGGGGAAGACTGTTTGCCCTAAGCACTAAGCCCAGCTATGCGATGCCCCTCCCTAGGTGAACCTTAGCCAGTGCCTCTAACCCTCTGGGACTCAGGCTGCCTATCTACACAATAGGGGTGTGGCCTGCATGCTCCCTGGGGGCCAACCAGCTCAGAGAATGTGGGGCTGGGAAGGCCCTGGGGAGACCTGCTCAAAAGATCACCAGGGGAGCAACATGCTGATGGGCCTGGGAAAGCTGATTTCTATGGCAACTCAATCCCTTGAGGTCATGATGCCCAGCAGCGCTCATATGGTTGCTGTCCTGTGGGACCTACTGACCCAGTAGCCCACAGCCCCAGGCTTGATGGAAGCTGCGCCCCACCCACCATACCTCCCACTCACCTGCTCCCCCGGAACAGTATTCACAGCACCAACTGTGCAGTAAGCCCTCTGCCAGTCACCACAGGGGGACACAGAGATGGACTGGCCAGGTCCTGTCTCAGGGGGTGCATGGTCTAACAGTGGACTTGTTTGCAGGACTTTGAGAGGAAATAAAAATATAAAAGTTTTTTTTTAATTTTAATGAAGAACTTTCTAAAAGCCCAAATTTTCTTTACAAGGAACTAAATGATAAAGAATGAGCCTGCTGTCACTAGAAGTAATCAAGGACAAGAAAAAGAGTCCTTTGACGTGCCATGGAGGGCGAGGGACAGCCAGGGCTGCACCTCAGAGGCCCTTCCAGCACCAAGAGGATGCATGTGCCCTCTTGGGAAGGAGCAAGGAAAAAAGCTCCTGGCCTCTAAGTTCTTACACTGACCAAGAGGACCACTCCCCACTGAGGCATTCAGAAAAAGCATAAGAGGGCCTTCAAGACTAAGGTGGCCTGGGGCCTCTGACTGCAATGTTTGTTGGTTTGGTGGGGTTTGGGTTTTTGTTACACAATGATTATACAAGTACCACGTGTTTGGAGAGAGGTGGGCGGGTTGAGGTCAAGGGCAAGAACACTGGAGACCATCTGTGTGAGTTCCAGCCCTACAAGCCCAGTGTAGGACCCCGTGCCTCAGTTTCCTCCTCTGCCAACTGAGGATAATACCAGTAAGTACCAGGTCATAGGGCCACTGGGAGGATCCATGAGGAAGTACACAGAAGATGCTGGCAACATGCCAGCCCCTGGGCATGGCGGTGGACTTACTTCCAGTGTCATATAAACATAAGACCGAATCCAGGGACCCCACTACTGTGCTTGACTCCAAGCTCCCTCCAGGCAGGACCAGGTCAGATCCATTTCCTTATCCCCACTAGGTATTCTGAAATATTTGTGGAAGAGACAAAAGACTAAATGCAAAGACTAAGCACTTTGCATCCTGCTTTGTTCCTGCAATGCCACACGGTCAAGACCATGTATCTGAGATATTCAAAGTCTCCTGGAACCTGGACCTTGTACTGGGCCCTGCTCTAAGCACTTTGCAAATATTGACTCATCAAATCCCCATGATAATCTGGGAGGTAGACATTAATAGTGTCTCTATATTATTGATGTGGAAGCAGAAGCACAGAAAGGTTGAGGCACCTGCCTGAGGTCACACAGCAAGGGTGAGAATGAAAAGAAATGGGGACATGAAACCACATTGAGCAGGTAGGAATCAGGGTTGCTCATGGGGTCCACCTCCTGCCTTCTGGACCTCTCCTTCACACAAACAGCCAGATAGATGCCCATGGCAGATGGGGCATGACTGGATAAGGCAGCCTAGCCCCGTTCCTCTAGAAAGACCAAGATTTCAAATTTTTTAAAAATATATTTATTTATTTACTTGGCTGCATCGTGGCTCTGAGTTGTGGCACGTGGGATCTAGTTCCCTGACTAGGGATAGAACCCAGGTCCCCTGCATTGGGAGCGTGAAGTCTTAGCCACTGGACCACCAGGAAAGACCCAAGATTTCAAGCTCTGACACAGCAGAGTGTGCTAGAAGGACAGCACATTTAGGGAGGGATCCAGTCCCTGCTAGGCTGTGTCACCTTGGGACCGACCATCCTTCCAGACTGTGGTCTCCTTTCTTGAAACAGGACTCTGTCTCAGGGCCCAAACACTAAGTCACCATGAGCTGCCCATTTGAGAAGGGCTAGCTCCACACATCTCTTCCGCCACTTGCTCACTCCCAAGCAGAGATAGATCCCCCCTGGGGTTCAAGAGGAAGTGGGGAGAGCTCCATACTGGGGATGTGTGAGGCTCCCAGAGGAAGGCGGTCCCTTTCCTCTGGGGACCTGCTCCTGACCACAGGCTCAGGACAGAGGACCTGTGCTGTCAATACCGTGACAGGCCCCAGGATGCCCTACAGCAGTGGTCCCCAACCTATTGGGCACCAGGGAACAGTTTCGTGGAAGACAACTTTTCCATGGACCACAGTGGGGGGTTGAAGATGGTTTTGGGATGATTCAAGCCCGTTACACTTACTGTGCACTTTATTTCTAATATTATTACATTATCTCCATCTCAGATCATCAGGTATTAGATCCGGGAGGTTGGGGACCCCTGCCCTACAGCACTTCCCCATCAGTGTCCCCAGGGCTTCATGTTCAGTGGGCCCCAAACTGACTTAGCATCCTCCTCTAAGACTGCCCTGCACTCCACGTTTCCGTCTCAGGGCTGGTTCACGCATCCTTCCTTCCAATCTTCCTCATACACATCCCTCCCCTCACCCTGTCTCTACTCCCTCGAGGCCAGGCCCTTGTCATCCTGACCTGGGTCAGCAGTGGAGACCCCTCCTCCAAAAGCCAGCGGCATCTCTGTAATCCACACAAACAAATGGGGCTTTTGTTCAAAACTGTTCACGGAAAACTGGAAACAACCTAAGTGTTTATCAGATGGGGACCAGATAAATAAGGGATGGTCCATTCACCGAGTGCACAGCTGTGCAGCTAAATAAACAGAAAGAGTGCTCCGTGTGGCCTGGGAAGATGCTCATGATACACACTATTAAGTGAAAAGAGGAAGACAGCACTGTAGAAGGTCCTCTGGGCCATCAGGGGCCTCAGTTTCCTCATCTGGAAAATGGGGACAATAGTGCTACCTAGGTCCGAGGGTTGGTGGAAGGATTAAAGACACAATGCAGGCAAGGGCGTAGTGGGGTGCCTGGCATGTAGTACACAGCAACTCCAATTATTTCTGTAAATTCACGTGTGAGTGTGTATGTGCGGATACACACACACGTGCTATAGAGGTTTAGAGAAAGTTTTGGAAGAAGTCCAAGTTCTTCACAATATTTCATCCAAAGGTGTGAAAAAGGGAAAGGAAAATCCCTTCTTTATGTTAAGTGTTGTATCACTTGGGCTTCCCTGGTGGCTCAGTCAGTAAAGAATCTCCCTGCAATGCGGGAGACCTGGGCACGATCCCTGGGTTGGGAAGATCTCTGGGAGAAGGGAATGGCAACCCACTCCAGTATTCTTGCCTGGAGCATCCCCAAGGGCAGAGAAGCCTGGCGGGCTACAGTCCATGGGGCTGCAGAAGAGCTGCACACGACTTAGCAACTAAACAACAAAAAGAATAAAAGTAAAACAGACATTTTCAGACAATTAAATATCAACATGGGCTTCACCGGTGGCTCAGATAGTAAAGAATCTGCCTGCAATGCAGGAGACCTGGGTTCGATCCCTGGATTGGGAAGATCCCGTGGAGAAGGGAATGGCAACCCACTCCAGTATTCTTGGCTGGTGCATCCCATGGGCAGAGGAGCCTGGCGGGCTACAGTCCATGGGGTCGCAAAGAGTCAGACATGACATTTAGAAATTACTCTCATCATTTTTTTTTCAATGAGTCTTAAAGAAACATATAAGCGCTTCCCATCATCCTCTCTGGATGAGGCCTAAACCCTTCACCTGAGTCCACGCGGCCCCTTGAAGTGGGGCTGCGGCCCCGCCCCCCAGCCCCCTACAGGAGGGCACCACACACTCGCACCTCCTGGCCTTTGCGTAAGCTGTGCCCCTCTGCCTCGTACGCAGACACAACATCCAGAAGAGTCCAAAATAGACTGTAATTCAGTCAGGACATACCCACTCCTTCCTTCCTGACTGAAGAATGTCACCTCCACCTTCTCTAAGGGTGGAAGGAAGGCCGGGAGCTTAGGAATAGAGAACTCCAGTCAGACCTGGATTCAAATCCCAATGGAGTCAGCCCCACTATCTATTAGCTAAATCTTCTTCGGCAAGTCACTTCACCTCTCAGTTTCCTCATCTTTAAAAGGGGGGTAGGACTTCCCTGGTGCTCCCATGCTTAAGAATCCACCTTCCAATGCAGGGGACGTGGGTTCGATCCCTGGTCCAGGAACTAAAATCCCACACATCACGGGGCAACTAAGCGCACACACCACAAGGACTGAGCCCACACGCCACAACTAGAGACCCAACACAGCAAAAAAAAATAAATAGGTGAATATCTTTTAAAAAATTAAATGGGGGTAGTAATAAACTTAACATCTGAAATTAAGTGAGAGAGTCCATGTGCCAGGCAGAGAATAAGTGCTCAATAAGTCGCTCAGTCATGTCCGACTCTCTGCAACCCCATGAACTGTAGCCCACCAAGGATCTGTCCATGGAATTCTCCAGGCCAGAATACTGGAGTGGGTAGCCGTTTCCTTCTCCAGGGGAATCTTCCCAACCCAGGGATCGAACCCAGGTCTCTTACATTGCAGGCAGATTCTTTACCATCTGAGCCACCAGGGCAGCATGGCGAGTCTGGACATAAATACTTTTTAAAAAATAAAATAAAATGGGGGTAGTAATAAACTTAATATCTGAGAATTAAGGAGAGAGTCCACGTGCCAGGCAGAGAATAAGTGCTTGATAAACAGCACTCACTGTCGTTTGCTGTTATTACCGATACGAGTGACCCGAGGACGAATAGCAAGATGAAGCAAGAGTAGATGGCAGGGACCTGAAAGCCAAGCACAGAACTGAGAACTTTGCTTGCAATCCATATCAATTGTCCCCGCAGCACACTGAAGTGGGGGACTATAACTACACCCTCTTTACAGATGGGCTCAAAGTTCAGAGAAGCCGGAACTTTGCCTGAGGCCACACAGCAAGCCAAGTGCAGCTGAGTTGAGATGCTCAGGTTCAGGGAAGTGCAGTCAGAAGGTACCTCTGGGGCCCTGCTGATGCTCTGACTACCCCAGGCGCTCCCACCACTCGACCATCTCCACCTCCTTAACACAGAGGCAACTTGGGTCAGAGGTCAACCTCTAACATCACCATCCATATCTCCGGATCCTCCAGGGAAGAAGAAGCTTTACGGAAGGCCTGGATCCAGAACACCAGATTCAGAAGCCAATTTACCACTTTCTAGTCGCACAGCCTCTAGGGGGCCTCAGTTTACTCCTCATCAAAAATGGGAATCTATAATTGCACCTACATGATTAAGCTTGAGAGGAAATCATGAGGTAATACTCATACAGTGCCTGGAACACAGGAAGTGCTTCCTAAATACTTGCTATTATTATCATTACTATGGAAGATTTCTTTTCATATCCTTGCTCTCTTTTCTAACAACTCTTTTAATTAAGCAACAGCTTCCAAAATTCCTAGTATGTGCCAAGCCCTGTGCATGACCCTGGACAGAGTATCTGGTAGAACTGATTGGAGCCAAGGCTTACAGAAGCCACTTCATAGGGAAAGAGTCCAGAAAAGACAAGCATGTCTACGAGTTAACTTTGCTCTACAATGCTTGCCAGTGCAATGAGCTAAGAAAAAGAAATGGAAGGGATAAAGAGAATTGGAAGACAGAAGACGAGTTTCATCATGTGCAGATGTTATCAATGTATATCTGAGAAATCCAAGAGAATCTGCGATAAAACTATTGAAGAAAAAGTAAACTGAGTAAAACAGAAGGAAATTAAATGTAAATATCCCAAAGTCAATAATGTAGCTACACATCAACAGCAATGAGGAGATAAAATGAAAGAAAGCTTAGCATGACAAAAATATCAGTTCTTCCTAAGTCAATCTAAACACTGAATGTGATCTCAATGAAAATCCCAGCAGGATTTTTTTTCTAATTAGGCAGGTCAGTTTTCAAGTTTATGAGTAAAGGTATAAGAATAGCCAGGAAATCATAAAAAGAAGAGTAGCGAAGAGCAAATAGCCCAACCAGAGAGTACAACTTACTGACAAATTACATACGGAAAACTGTGTGATATCACTACAAAAAGAGACAAATTAATGGAGCAGAACAGAGGGGCCAAAAATTGTCTGCAAACACATGGGAATTTAATATATTACGAAGGTGGCATTTTATAACAGTGAGAAAAAGGTAGGCTATTTTTAAGACGGAGTTGGAACCAACGATCTTCCTTCAGGAAACAATATTGGAGCTCGATCTCACTCAACATGCCTATAAGTTCCAGATCAATCATATTTAAACTACACAAAAATGGCATCCAGATGGACAAGAAAGTAAAACTATTCATAGACGTCAGAATTTTGTATATAAAAATTCCTAAGTACACTAAAAAGATTAGGAGAACTAAATAAACAAGTTCAGCAAGTTGCAAAGTACAAAATTAATGTATAAAATTAAAATGTATACACTAGCACAATAAAAAATCCAAAAATTAAATTAAGAAAATAAATTATAATATCAAAAGAAGACTTAGAAATAAAATTAACAAAAGAAGTGCACAACTTATACTCTGAAAAACACAAAAATTGTTGCAAGAAATTAACTAAATAAACAGGATGAGAGCCCACATTTGTGGATCAGAAGACTATGCATTTTAAGATGGTTCAGTTCAGTTCAGTTCAGTTCAGTCGCTCAGTCGTGTCTGACTCTTTGTGACCCCATGAATCGCAGCCAGGCCTCCCTGTCCATCACCAACTCCCAGAGTTCACTCAAACTCACGTCCATCGAGTCAGTGATGCCATCCAGCCATCTCATTCTCTGTCATCCCCTTCTCCTCCTGCCCCCAACCCCTCCCAGCATCAGAGTCTTTTCCAATGAGTCAACTCTTTGCATGAAGTAGCCAAAGTACTGGAGTTTCAGCTTTAGCATCATTCCTTCCAAAGAACACCCAGGACTGACCTCCTTTAGAATGGACTGGTTGGATCCCCTTGCAGTCCAAGGGACTCTCAAGAGTCTTCTCCAACACCACAGTTCAAAAGCATCAATTTATTAAGATGGTAATAGTCCTCAAACTAGTCTATAGGGTCAACACAACCCTTAAAAAAAAAAATCCTAGCTAGCTTCTTTGCAAAAACAGACAAACTGATCCTAAAATTCATGCGGACGGTCAAGGGACCCAGAAAAACCAAAACAATCTTGAAAAAGAAAAACAAAGTTGACGGCCCACACATCTCAGTTTCAAAACTTGCTGCAAAGCGCTGGTAATTAAGACAGTCTGGTATTGGTATGAGGACAGATTTAGAAATCAATGGGAGCGAATTAAGAGTCCAGAAATAAGCACTCACATTTATGGTCAATTGATTTTTGGCAAGGCTGCCAATATAATTCAGTGGAGAAAGAAGACTTTTTTCAATTAAGACTGTGGAACAACTGGATACATTCAGGCTGAGCACCTTCCTCAAAACCCTACACAAAAATTAACTCAAAATGCATCACAAATCTAAATGTACAGGGTAAAACTTTAAAAAATCTTATAAGAAAATACAGGCATAAGTTTCAACACCTTGGATCATGATGGTTTCTTAGACATGACACAAGCAACCAAAGAAAAACACAGATAAAACTGGACTTCATCAAAATTAAAAATTTTTGTGTGTCAAAGGGCACCATCAACCATAGGTATACTATGGCTGTTCATGGTGATGTTTGGCAGAAACAAACACAATATTGTAAAGCAATTATCCTCCAATTAAAAATAAATAAATTTAATTATTTTGTAAAAAGGGTGGGGGGACACCAGCCAGAAAGATGGAAAGATGGGAATTACCTGGCAGTCCAGTGGTTAGAACTCCATGTTCCCACTGTTGAGGGCCTGGGTTCGATCCCTGGCCAGGGATCCCACAAGCTGCATGGCATGACCAAAAAATTTTTTAAAAGAGAAAAAAGAGAAACAGACTTATGGACACTGTGGGGGAAGGAGGGGAAGGGATGAATTGAGAGAGTAGCATTGAAATAAATACATTACCATGTGTAAAACAGAGCTAGTGGAAAGCTGATGGGGTAGGAGGTGGAAGGGAGATTCAAGAGAGAGGGGACATGTGTATACCTATGACTGATTCATGTTGATGGATGGTAGAAACCAACAGAAAAACACTGTAAAGCAATTACCCTCCAATTAAAAATAAATTAATTTTAAAAGAGAGAGACAGAAAGTAAAAAGAATCCACCAAATGGGAGAAGATATTTGCAAATCATGTATCTGATAAGGGACTTGTGTCTAGAATATGTAAATAAGACTTACAACTCGACAAACAAAGAGAGAAATGACCCAATTTTAAAATGGGCAAAGGATTCAAATAGACATTTCTCCAAAGAAAATATACAAACGGTCGATAACTGCATGAAAATATACGCAACATCATTAGTCACCAGGAAAATGCAAATCAAAACCACAGTGAGATAGAGCTTCACACCCACGAGGATGGCTATAATTGAAGACAGAAAACAACAAGTGGTTGGAGAGGATGTAGAGAAGTTGGAAACTTCATACATCACTGGTGGGAATATGAAATGGTGTCGCTGTTTTGGAAAATAGTCTGGCAGTTCATCAAAAGGTTAAACAGAGTTGCCATATAATCCAGAAGTCCCACTCCTAGGAATATACCCAAGAGAAAAGAAAACATATATCCACATAAAAACTTGAATGTGTCCATAACAGCATTGTTCATAATAGCCAAAAAGTGGAAACAATCATATGTCCATCAACTGATGAATGGATAAATAAAATGTGGTATACCCATATAACAGAATATTATTTGGCAAGAAAAAGAAGCGTGTACTGATACACGCTACAGCTTGGGTGAATCTTCGGAACATGCCAAGTGAAAGAAGTCAGACCCAAAAGGCCACATATTACACAATTTCCTTTACATGAAAGATTCAGAATAAACAAATCTATAGAAACATAAAGTAGATTAGTTACTACCTAGGGCTGGGGGAGACAGGTTTGAGGGGCCGTGGGGACTGACTAAATGGGTTACACAGTCTCTTTCTTGGGGGGAGGGGTAATGAAATTGTTCTAAAATTGATTGCAGTGATGGTTGTACAACTCTGCAACTGTACTAAAAACCATTAAATTGTACACTTCCAGCCGGAGATAAATTGGCAAATTGGGACTGACATATACACACTACTATATATAAAATAGATAACTAATAAGGACCTGCTGTATAGCACAGGGAACCCTATTCAATACTCTGTAATGACCTATATGAGGAAAGAAGCTAAAACAAAGAGTTAATATATGTACAACTGATTCACTTTGCTGTACAACAGAAACTAACACAACCTCGCAAATCAACTCTACTCCAATACAATTTTTAATAAATACACAAATTGTACACTTTAAATAAGTGAATTGTCTGGTATGTGAATTCTATACCAATAGAGAGAAGTGAAAGTCGCTCAGTCCGGTCCGACTCTTTGCCATCCCATGGACTATACAGTCCATGGAATTCCCCAGGCCAGAATACTGGAGTGGGTAGCCTTTTCCTTCTCCAGGGGATCGTCCCAACCCAGGGACCGAACCCAGGTCTCCCACATTGCAGGCGGATTCTTTACCAGCTGAGCCCCAAGGGAAGTCCAATAGAGGTGTGATATTAAAAAGACAAAGCACTACACCAGAGGCCATCTGTTAAGATCCATCTATTAGATTGGCAGGTTCCCACATTCTAGAGCAACCTGTGTTGGTGACAGCTAGGGGAAGCAGAGGGTGGGGTGTGAAGGTTCATCAGCACCACTTCCATGAAGGGCCATCTGGCCACATCTACCAAAATTACAACTGCACACATTCTCAGACCCTGCGATTTGGGACTATCTAGTGTTCCTCACACAGGGCCACTAAGTGTACAATGGAAGGCATGCATCACAGAATGATCTGTAATAAACAAAGCAATCTTAACTAATTAAATAAAGCACTGTCTCCATCCACACAATGAACACTATGTAACCAGGGAAAAGACAGCAGTAGCAGAAAACGATCTCCAAGGCACACTGTCAAGAGCAGTCAAGTGTAGACTACAGGATACACCATGTGTGATCATTTGTGGTTTTTGGTTTTTTTTTTAACATACATGCTTCCATATACGCCCTGGAAGGACATACTGGAAACGCCTCCCCATGGCTGCCTCTGGCAAGGAGATCTGAATGCCAAAGAGGCTTTGCTTTTCCCTGCCTTCTTCGGTACTGCTTGAATTATTTTTTACTGTGTGTGTTAATGCTTTTTCTTTCCTTTTTAAGAAAAAAGACAGGCTTACCTGGTTTCAGATCCTGGTGTCGCTCTCTCTCATAGCTGGGCAAGTCACTTCACTTCTCTGAACCTCTGGATTCTGCAAAGGGAGGGCTAATAATAGTCTCCACCTTGCAAGGTTGTGGTGAAGGATTAAATAAGACAAGGCCCCACAGGCATGCACAGGGCCCCCACTGTTTCTGTGTCTGGCGCCTAGTGGTAGGTGCGTGGTCCGTGTGGGTTACTGATATGTCACTATGGACGCCAAGGTGGATTGTAACAGGTCCCACCAGAGAGCCTCAGACTAAGTGTTCAGAGCATCAGCAATCCCCTCAGCCTCGGAGAAACTGGAAGGGCTTCCTGGGAGAGGCAGCATGTGAAAAGGACTTCAAAGTCGAGAAGGAGGTCCACAAGCAGAGATGACTGGGGCTGGTGCATCCGGCAGAGAGTCGCGCAGGCAAAGGCCGGAAAGAAAGAAAGCCCCGGGTGTTTGCGCAACCGTGCATTCACTGCCTCCTTCACCAAGCTCAGCTGAATACTGACTCTGCTAACCAGGCACTGTCGTGGGACAGACAGACAAAGCCAAGTAGCTGGACCAGCCGAGGGAGGAAGAACAGTGTGTGGAGACAAGGGGCTGGGGCAGAGCCACACCCAGCTCCAGGTGCTCAGAGAGCAGACCAGGAAAAAGAGGCTCAGAGAGGGACAGAGGCCACCTAAGATCACACAGCACCTTCTCAACTTCCGGAAAGGGCCTCTCCCAGCTCCACCCTCCCTGTGTCTCAGAGGCCTGGAGAAGAGGAAGCCTACAGGGGCCATCCCACAGTGTGCTCAGCAAAAGGAGGATACAGATGCCATCACAAAGAGGAGGGACAACTGGTTCTCAGATGATAACAGCACCTGGTTGATGGGTAGAGAGGCTCCTGTGTACCAGGCACCAGGCTGAGAAGTACATACGGTCCACAAGCCCAAGTGAACCTTCTGCAGCCCTACATGGTCAGTCCCATTTTGCAGATGAGGAAACTGAGACCCAGAGAGGTCAAGTGACTAGCCTAAGGTCACACAGCTCAAAAGAGACCGCATCAGCAGGCAGACCATCTGCTTTTGTCCCAGGGCCTATCCCCCGAGGGAGCCACTGCCAGGGCCTGCATCAGCAGTCATACTCCTTCTTAAAAGGGCCCAGGGTGTAAGCTCTTCTCAGCCAGTCCAGGAATGTGTCCTGATAACAGGACCAGGGGTGGGAGGGGTGGGTGGTGGAGGTTGTGCGGGGAAAGTGGGGGCAGAGGAGGGGGAAGGCGGAGGAGGTGGGGGAGGGGCACAGCCCATCTGCATCGTGCCTCTGGAGGGAAGGGAGCAAAAAAAGCCCCATCGGGTACCCGCCAGAGCCAGCTGGGTGGGGTGCAACATCCTTGTGAAGAGGGATCCTGCCATGACCCATGGCAGGGCCCCGAGCAAGTCAACCAAAGCCTCGTTCAATACCATTGCTATTGTTCAGTTGCTCAGCCACGTCCGACTCTGCGACCCCATGGACCGCCCCACACCAGGCCTCCCTGTCCTTCACCGACTCCCGGAGCTTGCTCAAACTCACGTCCATCGAGTCGGTGATGCCATCCAACCATCTCGTCCTCTGTCGTCCCCTTCCCCTCCTGCCTTCAATCTTTCCCAGCATCAGGGTCTTTTCTAACAAGTCAGCTCTTCAGTACCATGGAGACACACAAAAGGATCCCGGGACAGTTATGAAGGCAGAGGAGCTAACCACGTGTGCCCTGGGCACTCAGGCCATGCTGGATAAATGGGGCTCCAACCATCACAGCTACCTTATAGTTTCCATCGTTACTGTGGAGCTCTCCAGTTCTCACAGGGACCCTGCTTCACAGAGAAGATCAGCCCAGTCTCCCAGACAAGGCAACAGAGAGAGGCTCAGAAAAGCCAAGCCAGGTGCCCAGGCCACCATCCAAGGCAGCAGAGGACCAGCTGGAGACCCTGGCTCTCCTGGCCCCGGGCCACTGTGGCCCCTCTCTCCAAGGGCACCGGTCCCAGCTGGGCTCTCGCAGGGAGTTACTACACCAGGGATTTAAGCAGGGCACTCAGCCAGTCCATTTCCAACTAGGGGAATGGAGGCCAAGACACGGGGAATGGGCTGGTCCACATAACCCAAGAAGAACACTTATTTTGGAATGAACCTCTCAGCCCTCTGAACCTCCAAGGCTGGGTCCCCAGCTGATGCCCCATGCCTCCTCGCAACAGCCCTAGGCGGGGCAGGCACCACCAGCATGCCATGTCCACCGGGGAGGAAGTTGAGTCTGGGGGAGCCTGGGAAAGGGGCCAGCCCTCATGCCCATCTCACAGATGGGGGCCGCCACCCCTGCCTGCCTCCAGGGACCTCCCTCATGTGGCAAAAATCTTCTCATTCTCTTTTTTCCTTCAGCCTTTCAAAAGAATGACCTGCTCACCTGAGGTGTTTTTGTACAAGCAGATTCAGAATATAAAAAAAAGTCCTACTTCAGAGAAGAGAATATGAATAATGACACTGATAAGATAACAGAGGAAGTAATAGCTAATACATATTTAGTGCCTACTGTGTCCTATGCTTTCAACCCATTTTACAGATGAGGAAGTGGAAGCAGAGAAAGGTTAAATAATGTGATTAAAATCCCACCTCTTATTAAAAAAAAAAAAAAAAGAGGGAGGGAGGAACTTGCTTGGTGATCCAGGGGCTAGGACTCTGCGCTCCCAATGCAGGAGCCTGGGTTCCATCTCTGGTCAGGGAACTAGATCCCATATGCTGCAATTAAGAGTTCGCATGCTGCAACTAATGATCCCCAAGTACCACAACTGACCTGGTGCAGCCAAATAAATAAATATATTTTTTAAAAAATCCCACCTCTTGGGACTTCTCTAGCAGTCCAGAGGTTAAGACGCCGCACTTCCAAAGCAAGGGGCACAGGTTCAATCCCTGATCGGAGAACTAGGATCCCACCTGCGGTGCAGCGCAGTCAAATAAGTAATTTTAAAAAATATCCTGCCATCGGCTGTTCCAATGCGGGCTGGTGGGGTGGAACGGGGCATGCTGATGGTGGTGTGGAGACCTACACCATTCCCCCTCATGTCCTCCCACCTGGGGTTCATGTCCTCCCACGTGGGGTTTACAGTACTCCTTCCATACTCCCAACAGCCCTGGAACCACTTTAGGTGTCACTCACTTTACATGTCAGCACAAAGTGGAGAGCCAGGGTGCCAAGCCAGGCCCAAGGATACAAAGCCCACCCTCTCTCCACCATACCTGCAAGGAGGCATGGGAAGGGCCGTGCAGGAGGCGGACACAGAGCAAAGGCCCTGAGCCAGGAGGGTCAGATGTGCAGGGGGTTATCGAGTGAGAGGTCTGGACCGAGGGGGTTCCAGCCTATCTGGGTCGCTGCAGGCTTTTGGCCCAGGCACGAGGAGGTCTGAGGGAGGCCCCGAGAGGGACACGTCCAGCAATTTAGGTCATAAAGACCTGAAAAATTGAGAGGGGAGCCCATGAAGATTTTCTCAGGCCCTGGAGCATGCTGAGCGGGATGGGGGCAGACTATTGAGACTTCATCCTACAGCGATCCTGTCAGAGCACAGTGGTCTCCAGCCCCAGAGGAGGCACCTAAACCACGGTGGACTTCCAGGAGGAGCGACATCTTACTGGAGGTCCAAAGGTAAGCAGTTTATGAAAAGAGGAAGGGGAAGCGTGATCCAGGCAGAAGCAATTGCTTGGCCAAAGGCCCAGAGGTGGGAACATTGAAAGAAAGGC